>NC_139714.1:1266987-1866987 GCF_964188405.1 Protomyctophum parallelum
AGTATTTGTATATTATAACAGTAGCACAATGTTTGACTAGGATTGCTGAATTCCTACAATGCCCATAATGCTTTAGTACACTTCCCCTCCTTGTGGAGAGGGGGGAGGGTTGCATGGAGGGACTTGGTAGTCCAGGAAGGAAGTGAGACCACATTTTCATGGCAGGTTTTTGGTCATGAACATGGCAAAATATCAAAAAAGAAAAAAAACATTTATTACACACATATAAACCCCAGGAAAGTGTTTCTTGTGTCCTAAACATCATTAAAACTAGAAAAAGTGCCCTTCTGGGCACAGGTCTCCACCAGGAGGATAGGAATATTTAGGAGTAATATAAACATGTTTTTTGTTTGTTTGTTCCAATCTTTGCCAATCAGGATGGAATATGGGAAATGGTGCAGATCCGTGTTGATGGCACGCATGCACAATCCACCTGTTGGTGGCGCTATAACAGGGCAATGTGAAATGGGTGGGCTATATTCCTCAGCCTAGTAGGAAAGTGCGTGAAAGATTTCACGTGAAATTGCACGCTGCGTTCATGATTTGAGGTGTTTTGTTCAAAACAGGCCAATCCTGCAAAATTTGAAAGCCAATGTTAAGCCAATTAGGATGGAATATGAAATATCAGACACATCCGTCTTGAGCACATGACTATGGAGATACTGTGTAACGATTTGCGGGATTTTTGGACAAAATCTGTAGGTGTACTGTGCAAAATCTTGTTTTGCACAAAGCGGCCTCCTGGTGGAGCTATAACAGGCCGTTCTGGAAATTTTGGGGCAGAGGTTCATCGTTGGCATCCAGGGAGTGTGTGTGCAAAATGTGGCATCGACCGGGTTAACGGTGGCCGAGATTAGCTTGTCACGGACGGACGGACGGACACACGGACACACGGACGGACGGACGGAGTGCAAAACATACTCTCTCCACATGCCTTCGGCCTGGTGGAGACAATAAGCTCTGGTTGCCAAAGGGGTGAAGTGGACCTTTAACGTAAAATCCACTGAAGGGGCTGCAATGGGGAATACCAAACAACTCGTCCCTTTACCAACTCGCCCCTGGTGTACAGCTGGTGGAACTACGCTGCCTGGTATTCCTAAAGTAACCTAAGTAAATTATGCTCAAACAGTTAAACCTTTCCTTATTCCTAACCTTAACCTCAGTAAAACTATGCCTAAACCTAACCCTATACCTAAACTTGACCCCAGTAAATCTATGCCTAACCCTAAACGTATTTCCAACCTTATTCTCAGTGAAACAAAATAAAGAATAGAGGGCAATGGCAAATCGAGTGGCAAAGTGAGTTTAACGTCGTTTAATGCAATAACATTGGACTTTTCTGTTTGGATGTATGGGGTCTATTGGGCTGTCAAGGCCAGAAAGTAGTTTTTTTGGCACTTAGACGTTCCTGCATAACCTCCTGGTTTAATGACGATGTCACGTGCATACCCTCTATACAAGAACCGTGGCACCGAGGTTCTTGCATGAGGTTTCCACCGAGGTTTCGGCGTGAGGTCGGCGGAAAGGAATCGAGGGGCGAGATGGTTTAGGGGCGACCGTAGCCTACTTGATACCGCAATGCGGGTCTGTGCTTCATATAGGCTATGTGGCTTCATGACACACCACTCAGGACCAGTACAGAGATTTCTACTTTCTGCACGGTGCCAACATAATGAGACGTGAACAACTATCTCTGTCTGCATTTTGGATATTGTGAAGTGTAAGATCTCATGATACTGCAGTGATTACTTGCTTAATCAGGAATGCACATTTGAAAACACTGCAGCCTCCATTGTATCCCTTTAAGCTTTCTGATTTTAAGTAACTGAGGGAATTAAGAGGTATTCTCACTGAACGTTAAGCTTTATTCTAAGATAGTTTGCACACCAGACAGTGCTTGTGTTTTGTCAACTCCAAGTCAACTTGGCATTATTATACTATGATTTTGTTTATAACAATATGCAGCTAAAATATAGGCCTACTGTATTTGCAATATCTTTGATGGTGTGACTTCTACCTGTAAACTGCGTTTCAATTCTAGCCTTAATTTAAGTGCTTGTAGGTGGTTTTGTCCATTTCAATTATACTTCATTAGAAGTGCTAATGTTCTCATACACAAACCTCCACTTAAATGCAATACAGCATGTTTATAGGACACAGAAAAGTCAATGAGAATACACTGAAATGGAGAATATCAATACTGATGGTTGCTAAATATAAAGTCCTCAAGAATTACATTATACACATAAACAATTTTACTTTTATTATAATGTAAATGGCTTTAAAATCTATCATGTTCGCTTGTCTCCCCCTGGTGGACAAGTACTGCAAATTGACTTCTTTCATTACCACCCATACATTGTGAATTTTCCTGTGGGAGATTCCATATAATCTCAAAAGACAATGTGGCAATGCAGTGATTCACACATCAAATACTATAGCTGCAGTCTCTGGCTACTTATACCATCATAACACTGCTATTAATTAGTCATAAGTTCCACTACAGAGAACACTACATCACTAAGAAAATCTTAGTCATGTAAGTCATGTAAAACCATTTCATTCAGTTTAATAGAATTTGTGTGAATAGACCAACCGATTGGCCAGACATGTTGCTAATCTTCCCTTATCACTAGTGTTTATTTCAGGGAGAACATTGAGCAAAGCTCAGGTCAGCTGCAGTGCAGTGTTTTATTTCCAGACATGTAGTATATTACTGCAGGAATGACATGGATTTGCATAAAACCATAATGTCAAAGAAGGGATCATGATACTAGAATGTTTGACTTTGATAGTCAATATAACACCACGTTTTAAAAGGTGATTATAGAGCTTTTGTGTTACTTTAACACAAACTACTAGTCACAGGTTGCATAAAATGTGGAACACAGGAAGCAGCAAGAATATCAGATAATAGGAATATAACAGACAATAATTGAGAATAAACATGCTATTCAAAAAAGGACTGCGAACACAAGTGCTTCTAGTCCCAGACCAAACCTCTTACTTGCCCTCCAGTACGCACAAGGCAGAAAAGCAAGGAGAACGTTACATTTTCAAAATGTCATAACATAGCAGCACACTCAAGTGAATCACAATAAGGCAACATAATCTTTGTGTCTAGACTAGAAAAAGAAAAGCTTAATAGCAGCAAGAGGAAGATGTCTATAATAAACACTTTGGAATTATATCTTTCAAATCATTCACAAAAACAAACCTTTAAAAGCATCAACAATGTTAATGTTTAAAGCAGGCGAGTTTTTTTCTAATAGAAAATGTTTTTGGCTTTTTGCACCACTAAACATGCGAGAAAAATCTGAAAATAATAATAAAGAACATTTCTGTCATGAATGTCAAACCGAGTATTCTCTCATGGTAAATTTGGTTATATATTGAAGAGAATTTTTCAACCCCTACCCATGACTAGATAATGGGCATTGCTTTTTAATTTTTTAACTCAGTTTGGAGAACATCTTACATAAACAAGCAAAACAAGAACGAGAAAGTAATATTTAAGACACAATGTAATTCTTTCAAAGAATCATCACAAAGTTTGGCTATGGATTAGGCAAACCAAAAATTCAAGTAAGGTTAAATTAATGAATGTAATAAAAAATAAAGCTTAATTTATACTTCTTCACGCAACGCTTTCAACAAGCGTTTTTGACCGCCCCCTCCACACCCAAAAGAAAAAGTGTGATTTTTGTCTAGTGCCATGGTCGTATGACGAAATATAAATTTGCCTTAAGTCTACACGTGACTTGGCTTTGTAGGTTTGCATTTACTAACCCATGGGACAGCTTTCAATACCTACAATATGCATCACCCCAATTGGGAATCCAGCCCACAGTAAAAAAAAATAATATTAAAATAACTTATTAACAAAAACATAACATAACCCTAACACCCCACCTGAATCTCCTCAACTACCATCCCCTTTCTATTCTTAAGGAGTGTTTTAAAAGTGCATTTAGATTGATCCGAGCCCCTTCCCCCGCAAACAACCACTTTTTTTCTCTCTTCTTATAATCAATGGTTAGATTGATACCGGAGAAAACGATGGGTAAAACTCCCGTGCAGTGGCGTGCACTAGTGATGCTAAACTTGGGGAGGGGTGGTAATGAATGAATTTGACTGTCCCCAACCTGTCGCGACAAAAAGAAAAAAAAGAAAAAGAAAGAAAATGTCTGACTCATCCGAGGATTGCGGGTCAACCCACGCATTACTACCGTGCACACAAACTGTGCACTGAACCCTCTCCCTCACAAGGTATCAGACAATGGCAGACACCCGGGAACGTGTTGTGGCGTGTGCTGCTCAAGTATCGTGCGGCATTTGAATAACTAAATAGATTAGGATTAACACTCCGTTCAACATCCAGCACTGGACACATCACCCATTTTCTTCTTACACTTTCTGTACACTTTTCCTTCTCAAACCTCCTGCCATCTCTCACAAACATTTAACCACTACATCTCTGTGTGCTTTGCTGTACATCAACAGTGACAATAGAAGTATCCGAAAGATCCATAATCGCGGAATGTTCGCCCGGATGTTCATAATGATAATGTTCCGTCTTTTGATTAATCTCCGTCCGGGGCGATGAGCGGGATTTGATAGGGCGGAGATCTCCGTCTTGGCCGCTCAGATTGATGACGTTCCACTAGTGTTCACTCCCATTTATAAATTTTGACCGTCTTCTCTGTGAGAGAGGCGAGGTAGTGGTCTCCATTGACGACGAAGGGGCTGATGTCCAACACCGGCTGGTCAGCGGGTAGCTTCTGAAGGAGAGCACCACTCCCTGCATCCCACACCTAGAAGAGAGTACAGGGATTGAAGCAAAACAGAAAAAAATCTCACACGAATGAAATAATGTGTAGGCTATGGCCAAGACATACTATGTGATTTGTGAAACAGGTTGAAAGGAGACCACCACACTAGCAGTTTCCTAAACAATTGTTCCCACAAGGCTGCGACATCGGACCCCTTTCGCAGACGGTAAGCCCGTTACGTCATTTTGCTTATTTTGTCTGACTGAAACGTGGCTGGGTGAGCAAGAATATGTCAGTTTAAATACAGCCACCCCACCAAGTCACACCAATGCCCATATCCCCAGAGACAATGGTAAAATTGGAGGTGGAGTGGCTGCCATCTTCAATTCAAGCCTAACAATTAGTCCTAGAACCAAAGCCACCTACAAATCATTTGAAAGCTTGATTCTCAACCTTTCACACCCAAGCTGGAAATCAATACAGCCCCTAATGTTCATCACAGTGTACCGCCCTCCCGGCGCCTACACACTATTTATATCTGAGTTCTCTGACTTTTTATCAAGTCTAGTCCTTGAGTCTAATAAAATCATCTTAATTGGTGATCTAAATATTCACGCGGACATAGGAACTGATAGCCTAAATAGAGCGTTCATCTCATTGATTGATTCAATCGGTTTCTCTCAGTGTGTAGATAAACCTACCCACATTCTCAACCATACCCTTGACCTCATTCTGGTCTATGGTATTACAATAGAGCACCTCACAGTTTTCTCACAAAATCGTGACCTCTCTGACCATTATCTGATAACCTTCAATTGATCGATTATACACCACTGGACAAAAATGTCCTTGGCAGAAGTATATCCGAGAGCGCTGTAAATAAATCAGCCATCAACTCGGTATATTTCAACAAAATAGAAGACCACCACACCTATAGTCCTTCTTGTTGATAGTGTCAAATACTCATTTTAAATTACACTTGACTCTGTCACTCCCCAGAAAAGGAAGGTAATAAAGCAACAAAGGCTAGCCCCATGGTACAACTCGGAAACTAGAAATCTCAAGCGAACGTCTCGCAAATTTGAAAAAAATGGCGCTCAACAAAACAGAAAGAATCATGTATAGTCTAGCCTCAAAATATACAAAAAGGCCCTCGACAATGCCAGAGCCACCTATTATTCACCCCTAATAGAGGACAACAAAAGTAACCCCAAGTTCCTTTTTGACACTTCACGTATCCCTACAACTCTCAATAGTAACGATTTCATGAGAGAGATGGCCGCACAGAGATGGCCGCACACCCAAATATATATATGGACAGTTTCTCCCCAATCGAGCTCTCTGATTTCACTTCAATGATAACTTCCTCAAAATCAACGACATGTCCCCTGGATCCAGTTTCGACTAGGTCCTGCCCCCGGTTGGTACATCCCTGCTCAATATGATCAATATGTCCCTGGTGACAGGCTACGTGCCACAATCCTTCAAGGTAGCTGTAATCAAACCTCTCCTCAAAAAGCCTACTCTTGATTCAGGCATTCTAGCTAACTATAGACCCATATCAAACCTTCCATTTCTCTCCAAAATCCTCAAGAAAGCACTCGCCAAACAGTTATGTGACTTTCTACATAACAACAATTTATTCGAAGGCTTTCAGTCAGGTTTCAGAGCTAACCATAGCACTGAGACGGCATTGCTGAGAGTCGCAAATGACCTCCTGACTGCAGCAGATAATAACCTCTTCTCCGTACTATTATCGCTATTATCAGGCTGCCCAAGTAAGTCAAAATGCTGCGGCGCGTGTGCTGACAGGTACCAGAAGAAGAGGCCACTCCTTCACTGGCCTCTCTACACTGGCTACCGGTTAAAAACAGAATAGAGTTCAACATTCTTCTCCTCACCTACAAAGCTCTCAATGGTCAGGCACCACAATATCTCAAAGAACTCGTTTACAGTATGTAAAAATGCTTACTGTCCCAAAAATATAAAAAGTTACAACAGGAGGCAGGGCGTTTAGGTCCCAGGCACCTCAGCTGTGGATCCTTCTCCCGGCTTCAGTCCGTGGGGCTGACACGCTCTGCACATTCAAGACTAGGTTAAAAACCTTTCTCTACGACAAAGCCTATAGCTAGACTTGTCTTCAGTACTCGCTTACCCGACAAAGTCATAAGGGTGAGAACTGAGTAAGGGGAACCTCCTGCCAAAACCTGCACCTGTGTTTTGTGTCTGCTAAATACCATAGTCGTACATTGTTTGTGTGGGTTTGTCTCCCAGCAGTGCTTGTAATATACACTATAGGCTCCAGTAAGGCCTGCCACTAACCCAACATCCGGGGAATCCCTCCCCGGAGTCTCTTTTCGTCCTCCACTTCGCAGTTCCGTGGACCTCTGTGTGGACCTCTAATAACTTCCTCCCCCCTGACATCAGAAACATGGACTCTATCACCATTTTCCAAACTCACCTCAAAACCCACCTGTTTAGGCAGGCCTATGACTCTGCGTGACCTGTGTCTTCTGCTGCAAGCTGTGTTTTGTTCTGCTTTTAACTGTGTTTTTGTACTGTTTTTAAACTGTACGGCGACCTTGAGTGCCCTGAAAGGCGCCTTACAAATAAAATGTATTATTATTATTATTATTAACCCCCAATTGACTGCCGAGTGTGACCATGGACCAGGCCTCTTCATGGATGGAGCCCATCAGAAGTCCTGCCTGTTCACAAGCTTTCAATTCAACCCCTTGTCCTTTAAATTGCTCTATATATTGATCAAAAGCAAAATACTTGTTTGCTCCCCGTCTATGACTTTATTGTGGCCTCCACCTCATAGAAGGGACGTTTCTCCTTCAGACTTAAGCCTCACGTCAGAGGAAGAGCAATGTGCTCAAAACGTCACTTTTATGAGGTGGATGCCACAATAAGTCACAGACAGGGAGCTACAGTGTGCAAAGCCCTCTTTTTGCTTTTGATCAATGTTTCTTTGGAGCACCTGCTTTTAAAGGGCGTGTTAACGGGAGTGTTCTTCTCACCATGGTGGAGTTGCTGGCCTCGTCTCCGACACACACCAGCGTGGCGCCCTGTCCGGTGGGGCTGCCGAACACAGCGTTCTTGGTGAGCAGCCTGCAGGAGGATCCGGCGCTGAAGGTCCGGAGCGGCTTGCAGGAGCAGCAGCCGGGCTCCTGGGCCACCGCGTCCCGCTGGGGCGTCCTGCTCAGCTCCATCAGTACGCTGTGCTGCACCGGGTTGGAGCGCCCTGGGGTGCAGGAGAGAGAAAGAGAGAGTTGGAAAGAGACAAAAGTGCCGTGGTACAAGCTTGTAGCTTGTAGATCTGCTATATATTTTCTTAAATCGTGTGTGCAGATCTTTGAATATATATCCCAGCGAACATTTTTAACTCAAATATTTGCTTCTGCGGGGTCCCTGGAACAACATATTTTCAAACATTTTGGGGGTCCTTGACATGGAAATGTTTGAGAAACACTGACATAGAAACATAGTTTAAAAAAAAAAAAAAAGATTTAGAAGCCATTTGTAGAATCTGGTCTCACTGGTCTAAATTGGTTAAAGTTGATCGTTACTACAGGCATACACGGGGCGGCTGTATCTCAGCTGCTAGAGACGACATGGGATTCAGAAGGTCACTGGTTCAACCCTCTAAGTGCCCCCGAGCAAGACATCTGACCCCCGACTACTGCTCCCCAACAGACTCTGTGCATAACTGTAGTACCTAACAAGAACTCAAGGGGACACCATTTCTAACAAATAAACTGTTTATTTTTACTGATTCCAGGCCAGGAGGAAGAGAACATCACCATGACATGTGGCGAGTGGCGACATTTCATTTACCCTCCGTTACATAGTGTAGCGAAAAGATTTCCCTTCTTTATAATAAACTGCTATTTGAAACATCCTTTGTATAATGAGGTGTGAAGCCTTGACAAACAGTGAAGAGATTGCCACAGATAGCCTCTCAACATGCTGACAATTAGCCATGCTCAGGACGAAACGCAAAAAAAAACACGAGGTGCGTTCAAACCTGAACATATACTTTTGTTTCGAGTCGCTTCAATCGCTTGACTTTGGTCGTCAGTCAGCGGTGATAAGAAAAAAAGTCCCTTTCCTAGTGTTGCATGCCGATTGGCTGTAGACACCGTCAGTGGCGGTTAGAGTGTTCCACGGGCCCTGAGGCGAGATTGGCCTGGGCCTGCACACCCCCCCCCCCCCCCCCCTCTTGCTGCTACCCACCCTTGCTGCTACCGCCCAGGGGGGGGTACCGCCGGCTGCCTCTACTATATCGCCATGCCTGGACACCGTTATTTAACTTTGGCAGTGTAACCAAATGGACCAATACATATCATTTATGAGTAGCAAAACTAGTTCCTATGTCTTTGCAAAGGGTTTAGTTTTGTCAGTTGGAACTGGATGGATTAAACCAGCCAAAAACATTTCCGGGGTCCCATGCTTGGATTCGTGTGGGGACGCGAAGGTTGCTTCAGTTGGAGTTTTCCAGCCGGGCCG
This sequence comes from Protomyctophum parallelum, assembly GCF_964188405.1. NCBI lineage: Eukaryota > Metazoa > Chordata > Actinopteri > Myctophiformes > Myctophidae > Protomyctophum > Protomyctophum parallelum. Next base: position 1,276,272 of record NC_139714.1, read on the forward strand.
AAGATACCAGGCGGCCGTTTGCTTCGTTCCCACCCTTTGTACACGGTTTGGGACCACCAGACAGTCTCTCTCACCTGGCCGGTACGTGACCAGACAGTGGCGGCTCTCCGTGTCCACCTGGATGTCGGTGCAGCTGCTGGTCTCCAGGGGCAGGCTGTGGGGCTTGTAGGTGGTCCCGTCCACCTGCTCCCAGAAGTAGGCCCCCTCCAGGGTGCCCACGATGAGCCCCCCGCAGGGGAAGCTGCTGGAGGCGGCCCTGGGCACGTAGCACAGAGACGCCACCGGGCACCTGGGAGGAGAAACAACGTGAGCTGTGCATTACTGTACTGTACTGTACTGTACTGTACTGTACTGTACTGTACTGTACTGTACTGTACTGTACTGTACTGTACTGTACTGTACTGTACGTCCCACACTGTTCTACTGGGACCTGGGAGGAGAAACAACGTGAGCTGTACTGTACTGTACTGTACTGTACTGTACTGTACTGTACTGTACGTCCCACACCGTTCTACTGGGCCACAGTGGGGAGAAAAATCGACCACAATCCAAATTCAATTTGGTATTGTACCTCTCCTGAGAACAAAACTGATTTCAGAGCACCCGTTCATTTTCACATCATCTATAGCAGGGGTTCCCAAACCTTTTAGCCCGTGACCCAAAAGACAAATCTGATGTCTCCCAAACGAGTGAAAATATAGCAGATCTAGATCGGCCATTTTCACTACTACTTAAAACTTTTTTTTCTTTTTTTTTGTCAAATAGGTTTTTATTGAACAGATTACAAGACTGAGCTTATTTTCTTCCCAGCTAAGTCCTGCCCTATGCGGGAGCTAACTATCTCCGTAGACAATGCCCTGGTAAAGTCTGTCCCGACAGCCAGGAACCTTAGTGTTGTCCTGGACAGTCAGCTCTCGTTCAAAACACACATCACTCGATCCTGTAGGTTTACACTCTATAACATACGACGAATTAGACCCTTCCTCACCCAGGAGTCAGCCCAGCTCCTAATCCAGACAACAGTCTTGTCAAAACTTGACTATTGTAACTCCTTCCTTACTGGCCTACCGGCATGTGCACTTAAGCCCCTCCAACTGATCCAAAATGCTGCAGCTCGCTTGGTCTTCAACCAGCCAAAATTCTCACACGTCTCCCCCCTTCTCCGCTCCCTCCATTGGCTCCCGGTCGCTGCCCGCACAGAATACAAAACTCTGATGCTGGCATTCAAAGCAACCAAAGGTATGAGTATGACTCCCCCATATCTCACAAGTATGATCGTACCCTACAAACCCTCCCGCTCACTCAGATCAGCCAACGCAGGGAAGCTGGAGGTACCTTCACTAAAAACGCCGGGACAACGCTCCACACGTCCCAAACTCTTCTCCCCTCTGGCTCCAAAACTATGGAATGCAATTCCCATCAGTCATAACTGCAGCCTCACTCCCAATCCTCCGCCGTAGTCTGAAAACCCCCACCATGGCCCGTAGCACTTGCTCTAGCCTAGCCCCTTATATAGCACTTTATGTAGACTTAGATAGTATTTTAGACAGACTTATAGCTCGTTACGTAGACAGCACTAGAATTGCATTTTATGTAGTCATAGCACTTTATAGTACAAATGTATATTGTATAATATATAATATAGTATAGTATGTATAGTTGACATAGATACTCCACTGGTACGTTCTTAGTTTATACATGATTCATGATAACAATGCTATCCTGTCTATTAGATAGAGTTTTTATTAAAGTGTCCTACATCATAAGATGCCCAGCCCGCACGGGCTTACAAGACACTCACAAAATTGTACATATATAATAATACATATACACAAATAGGCAGTTACTCATGGATACATCGTTCTCCAACGTAACTGCCATGCCTTCATTACTGAACAACCAATTTAACATAAAACACTCAGACATCCAAAACAGATCTGGGTTCTTATCCTGAATTTTTTCAAATAAAACGGTTCTTAAATCATGGTATAGTGGACAGTAGAAAACAAAATGAAACTCATCCTCTACAACTCCCAGGTCACAAAGAGCACAGTCGCTGCTCCTCAGGAACGCCAGTATATCTGCCAACCTCAACTGCCAGAGGCAAAGCACCAGATCTTAATTGGGCACAGAAGGACCTCTGTCCTCTTTTTAAATTAAATGCAACATAAGGTTCAGTCATGTAATCCTCTTTAAATTGAATATAACTTCTCAATTTCGCCTTCTTCACAATGTCCACCCTCCATTTCTGCTGATGTAACACTGACAGTTTATATTTGACTGTATTAATGTTACAATGAAGGTTATTTAAAAAATATGGGTTTAAGTCAGAAATTGAGAAAATTGAGGAGACCTCTCTTATCCATGGATGATTACATCTCTTATTCCAATTAAATATAATTTTTGTAAGCCTCTCTTCTGGCAGTTGGATAAGGCGATTCCATAACCTGATCATCTCACATCTCTGCTTTGTCAGGCAGCTTTCCCAACCTGTGTCACCTTCAATGGCCAACTTAGTGGTATACTTATGCACCCCGAGAAAACACCTCAACGCTCTACTCTGAATGTTTTTACATTCGGTAGCCTCCTCAAAGCCCCTATTAATTGTTTCTACTCAAGTAATGGACAAGTGGCAGCCAAACCTTATCAAACTGTCTACCTTATTCTCTCAAGATGAAGTGTACTAGTCATTTCGTTTAGCCAATGCTTAAATGCAGGAGCCTCCTCCTTTTTCCAGTGAGTCAAAAATGTTTTTTTTGCTGTAATCAGACCATATGAGAAGAGTTGTTTCTGTGCTCTCGTAGGCATGGAGTCTGACAAACCCAGAATAATTAGTACAGGATTGGGGTCAATATGAATACTCAAAATCCAATATCAAATATCTTTGTATCCGAGGGCAAAGGGCGAAGCTGTGAAGAAGATTAGCATCTATTGCATTGCATTTGTCACAGTGCGAAGTATTTCTTCGATTTTCCAAAAATGAAATTACTCATTGAAAATCATTGAATTTGTTTTTAATTCATGACAAATATAGCTTTTTTGGGAATGATTTAAATAATAATATTCATTTTATTACATAGCTTCACAACAACTCACGCCAATTCACCCGCCTAGGTGGACTGTTCCATGTTTCACCCATACACTGCAATTGGCAATCACCGATGGGGTTGTAAATAGCGCATTTTATTATGGGGGAAAAAAACTGATGTATTTGTCTTTTTTTATGGGTAAAATAGCACAATCTGCGCGCATAAAATGTCTCCAAATGGCAAATGTGTAAAATAATACATGTATTCCAAACTCCCAGTAGCTTTCGGAATAAAGTGTTTATATGGTAGATCTATACCGATTCAAACGGTAATACCACCCCTCCAGACCCGAATGAAAATGTATTCGGAATCTATTCCAATTGAGGTGTTTACATGAGCATTTTTATTCTGATGACTGGAATTAATCCATTCATTCCGAATGAATTTCTGCATGTAAATGGGGCCATAGAAACACAGTGGCTCCAATGTGGATATTGGACTTCATGTGACGTAATGCAGCTTTCCCCTCGGCTCGGTGGATTTACATGGACCAAGATCATGCTGCTGCTTAGGTGGCTGTAATAGCCGCAATCTCAGGTTTAGGTGATTGCACAGAACGCGGATGTTAGGGGCTCAATACTAAATCGGCGATACCTCGCTTCTGATTGTTTTAGGACGTGAAAGTGAAGGTTTTCAAAATAAAAGACGCATGCGTCCGAGGCGACAGTAAAGGGACTAGCTGGAGTCTTTGGTGGCAGTCAAAAAGAAAACTAAATTTCTCTAATGCAGTGGTTCTCAACCAGTGGTCATTGAGGGGGTTCCAGGTGTTCCCCAGTTAAATTATGGAGGGTTGTTAACCAAATGGACCCTTATTGCATCTGTAACTCTTGATACCGTAATATAAAACCACATTTTGGTTTCATTTTACGCTCTCAAGAGTTAAATTATAGCTAAACATGTCATCATGTAAATGACTGTAATCAAATGGTGGTCCGTGGCTCAAATGCTGAATAAATAATGGTTTCGATAAGAAAAGAAAGAAAGAAAGAAAGAATCTATATTCAAAGATTTGTGCCACATTAAAAAAAAATAGCAGATCTACAAGCTCCGCGCTATGAGCTTGTAGATCTGCTATTTTTCAACAGCTAAAGCATAACATTATGCCAAAAAACCCCGAAAGGGGATCCCGTCCAGAATGGGTTGGCGCCTTGGCGGTGGCGGTTGCAGCTGGTGCGTGCTGGTGTTAATATTAAATAAATGAAACTAACTAACTAACTAACTAACTTACCTGGAGCGCGGCGGTTGCAGCTGGTGCACGTGCGTGCTGGTGTCTCTGATGTCGTAGACGAGCACGTCTCCGCTGAGCAGACCGGCGTAAAGGTAGTTGCTGTTGTCCAGAGACCAGCAGCAGCTCCACACGGGCTTGCCCGTGTTGTACGTATGCACCACCATGTTGGACACCAAACTGACACACACACACACACACACACACACACACACACACACACACACACACACACACACACGCACACACACACACACACACACACACACACACACACACACACATTTTAATCATTTATTTATGTCCACATAAGAGATACGATACAAGGACACAAATATTTACAAGGTGCTGTACAGAGTGCAATAAGCAAATCACAGACAAAGGTACAAGTAACAGCGTCTTCGCCATATTTGGCGGCTACCGATAGTGGAAGAGATTGCACAGAATTTTGCAAGCCGTTTGGCAGTTTCTCTGGCATCCCAAGTTGTTGGAAGCCTCTTACAACCAAACTGGGTAGGTGTCCTAGGCTGCCGAAGGTAAACACAAGTAATTTGCACCTATAGCCTAGCTCTATGATGGTCTGGAGGAGCGGTTGGTACTTAATTAGCCTGGCTAATAAGCCAGACCAAATCAGCCATTGGCAAAAATAAATGTTGTGTGATATTAGTCTGGCTTATTAGCCAGGCTAGTACTTAATGACTTTGGTCATAAAGGCTTCCTCTAAGCTAGAATCAAAGGTGCAAGCCACTTCAAGAATGAAAACTGATCTGTTCTCTTCATTGACCACAACAACATCTGGTGTAATAGCAGAGAGATGTGCAAAAATGTTAGTATTTTCAGTACAGAGTTGAAACATCGAAGGTTTGACACAGGAATGTTTGTACATTCGCACACACAGTGCAACATGTTTAGATACAGTGTATGTCCTTTGTTTTGAAATCAACTATTTTGTCGTGGCATGCTATGTAAAGCCCTTTATAGGCATAACATTCAGAATGTGTGACATGGTTTCTGTAACGAGCCCTGTGTGATGCAAGCAATGAGGGTCATGGGTGGAGGGAAACCAGAGGGATAGGTTGAGTTTGGTGGGAAGGATCTGTAGCCTAAAGCTTTTACTGTAAAGGTGATAATGTCCTCATTGAGAGCAGAAATGAATGGGAAACAGAGTGGTCAGCATGGGGAAGGCAAGCCAGTTTCCCCTGGAGTTTGAGTCCAGTCCAGTGTTGTTGTTGCCGATGTTGGAACATATCCAACAGGGTCCGCCGGGCACCCTTAAGTGTGTCCACTGTAGGTCACTGTTACTCTAACAGAGGTGAGAGGGTCAGTTATTATGACCATCTAATACAAGTCACACACACACACACACACACACACACACACACACACACACACACACACACACACACACACACACACACACACACACACACACACACACCATCTAATACAAGTCACAGGCAGTCGTTGTCCTGTATACGCATGCCTCGTGTTATACATTCTGCAGACAAACAAAAAAAAGATAAGACCGATAGAAGATGTTTAGATCAAGAGAATTTCAAATCCCCTCGAGTTTTACACTCATTTATACTTTTTCGCTTTATTATTATTATTATGTATATCTGCCATTTTCACTGGCGTGCAACCAAGTAGTGACCAGTGACGAAGAGATGGAAGCAAAGAGTGGAAACGGTTCTCAACATGTAAGTGTAAAAGGTAAAATAAATAAAAGCATGGCACCTGATCTGCACTCCACCTTTGTGTTGTGTTGTGTTCCTTACTCCTACCTGGTCAGTTTGATCATGTTGTCCAGCGACGCAGACAGCATCAGGCTGTGTGTCATGTGTATATACCTGGTCAGTTTGATCATGTTGTCCAGCCGACAGCATCAGGCTGTGTGTCGTGTGTATATACCTGGTCAGTTTGACCGTGTTGTCCAGCGACGCAGACAGCATCAGTCTCTCGGTCTTTAAGGCCAGGCCTCGGATCTCCTTGGCGTGGATGGGAACGTACTGGACGGCCCTCATGTTCACTGTGCTGATCTTCTTCACCCCGCAGCCTGGACCTGGAGGGAGGGAGGATTTAAAAGAAATCGGACTAAATACTGTAGATCGTTTTCATTGTAATTTGACGTTCCATGTCGACGTCAAGACCGTTCCATCACAGCACAAAGTATGGGCTTGAATCTAATTTATATTTATTTAGCACAGTATAAAAAAGCCCAAGGAGCTTACGAGGGGAGGCATACTATGATCCGACGGACCATTGCTCCGAAGTAGCATTGGTCCGAGGTGCGCTGGGGGTCAGGAGAGGGTTGGGGTTAGGTTTAGGTGTCTGCCCCGGGGGAGGTTATAGGTTAGGGTGAGGGACCCCATAGATTTTTACGAATCTAGCAGTGTCACGGACCGCCAGTGTGACATGCATTAGTCCATAGATGGACCCATTTGATGGCATTTCTGTCTCTGGGACCCCCAATTTATATTGTAAAATCATTGTTAATTAACTCTGAGAGTGTACAAATGGACCCTTATGGGCCCATTTGGTTCCAAACTATCATTTAGCTGGGGACCCCCTGGAACTCTCTCAAGAACCCCTGGGAGTCCCCATAACCCACTTTGGAAACCACTTTCCATAAGCTGTAGATCAGCTATTTTGGGAGAAGAGATGGAACGTAAATATAGCATTGCTGTGGTTATGATGAAATAAATATATTGTAATTTTGTCTCATCTTGGTAGCCCACCAGAATGTAATTCAGCTAGATATATAGCTCATTCTGACACCTGCTCAACAGTTGTACCTGATTAATTGATTATTGTATTAACAGATATATATATATATATATATATATTATATCATATACAGGGTTAGAAAAAGGAAAACAATTTACAGTATAGAAAGAAGGAGCTGTGGTCACTGTGTTCATTGTTTTTAATATCTATAAGAACAGAGTCATTTTCTATCATGTCCTATGACAAATCGTGGTATGCTACATATGATATGAATGACAATGTTTCAAAATCAACAACATTTAGGACAATGAAAATGCCATCGTGATTCATCTCCATCCAATGTACATGTACAGCAGCTTGCAGTCTGTTCCATAGCTGGTTTGCCTGGGGAAAAAAACACCATTGCTAATTAGTTTTGTAACTTTTGCACGTTAACCTTTGCTAAAGATTGTGATGTTTTTGGCGATGCAGATTGTTAATACGTTCAAATAATATTGGTTATGATCATATTTTTCCATAATAAAGGACAAAAAAGTCTTCTTACCTCGTCCGCCTTTCGCCCTCTGTGATGTTTAAGTCTGGTCGCGATGTCCCTTTGTTTGAAGGGGATTCTAGCCCTAGCCCTAGGCCCTACCCCTGGCTCCAAAGAGAATTGAGAAAACCCTTCCTCCTCACGTGAACACGCATCAGCAAGGGGAAGGGCTAAGGGCCATGGAGAATGGGGGAATTGAGAAAGGGCCTAGTCTTTCATGGATAATTACACCAAGGAAGGTTGTTGATGTAACCTGAGTGATTGGGTCATCTCTAGACAGACAGGTGTTAGATTTACATATTTTTGTATGTAAATATAATCAAATTAGATTTGTTTTTAATATTCAGTTTGTGTAATTTAAACAATTTTGAAATATTTTCTAAGTCATGATTAGCCATTGCCATTATAATTCCCAGGTTTGCTTTGATAACAGTCGTAAATGAATTTGCATTGTTCAGTCTTATGTCTCACACCTTCCTCTTGACAATACAACCTATAGATTCTCTGTGGGGTTCAGGTCAGGCAACACAACTACACAAATCTATCTCTGGTGTTATTGTTCATGTGCGCTACACAGATTTGTTCTGTGCGGGAAGTTTCTGAGCCGTGCACATTGGCTGCATACCACATAACTAGGGATGCACAATTAATCGGTAGCATAATCAGAATCAGCCATAAAAATGCCATAATCGGAAAGGTCCCAAAATAATACAGATTATTTAATTGGTTTTCACCAGCAAAAATGTTTTTAAATGAAAAATGTAAAGAAAAATGACCATTAAATTCAATATAAATCAAAAGTGTCTATAGTACCTCTTGTCTAGAACAAAAGCCAAATCATATAATTTGTGTACTCGTCTCATTCAGTTGTGAAAACAGACTCTTGGAAAAGAGTAGGCTATATTGATTGATTGAATACTTTATTAACAGGCTTTGGGCCAAGCCCCCCTAGGGCCTAGGCTTGTTTCCATTGTGGTCCTCTGTATAATATCGCAATCGGTCAGAATTGGCAGATATGACCCTGCAAATAATCAGAGATCGGATATCGGTCATAATTTCAAAACCGTGCACCCCTACACATAATAATAATAATAATCCTTCTACCCTAATAGATACACAAGCACATGGCCGTTTATCCGTGCTCCTTCTCCTACCAAACCACACCACACTGTTAGCACACATCTCTCCATGCAAAATAAAATCTCCACGCTCCCAGAATCCAGCTGCACTACATAGCATCCACGCAACTGTCATATTTACTGTACAAATATTACTTTTGTCACACACTGTTATTGCACAACATTTCGCTGTGATGCAAATTACATCACAACTTTCTCATTCCCCGGCACCTCCCCTTTTCACTGCACACACACACACACACACACACACACACACACACACACACACACACACACACATACACACTAGGCATGTGGAAAATAATCGATACGTATCGATACATCGATTATGACGTGCGTGATGCGAGTGAATTGGTCCATTCACTGTGTAATGGTAAAATTGACGGGTGAAATCTCGATGCATCGTTCGCGGAGTGCTTGCATCGGTAAAATCCGTGGTTGCACCATTTTTTCATGGTAAATTTCACCCTATCCTGTGTTTCCGAGGCGCATTCAACGTACCATCAGAAAAGGAAGAGAAAAAAAAGGTCTCTCGCAGCGCACACACAGGGCGCGTTCGGAAATAGTGCACTGAGCCCACTGTGCAATGCAAACTAATAGGAGTGTGCTCCGGTGTGGCATTTCCGAACGCGCCCACAGTCAGTGAACAGAAGCTACCGTACGACGGTGCAGTCAGAGTAGACACGTTGAGATAACAAACAGACTCAGACTATAAAGAGCACCCGCGACTAACAGAAGTGAGCCCTACGCATTAAACAAGAAGCACCACCTTTACTCTTTAGCTTTATAAAATAGCTGTCCGAGTAGCTTTGTCCGTCGATCAGTTGACTTTTCACTGTAGCGCTGCGTGCTGGACTGCTGGTAATGATCCACAGTTCCACACTCCACAGCTGTGCTTGCTGATTATCCGACGCAAATCTGCGTCGCGATCATCATCAATTTGTAATTAAAGAAAGCTTCTGCAGTCTGCACACACGTGTACAATAACAACAACGCCACAGCAGGGTGTACTGCTTGCGTTTAAAGTCGTTTACAACCGTTTCACAATGTTCCACTGTCCAGCTTTCCCCTGCTGTTCTCTGGGATAGAAGCCTTATTTATATTCTGCAACAAGACGGTGTCGCACGCCTAAAATTGCAGATCCACAAGCTCACAGCGGGGCGTGGATGAGACGCGTTGTGAGCTTGTACATCGGCTATGTATTTACATAATACATGCAGGCCAGGGTCTTCAATGTTTTTCAGGTCAAGCCAAGGACCACTTAGCTGAGAGTGAGAGATCAAGTGGACCAACACTATACATAGGCAATTATATTATAAAACTGTTGCAGATTAAACTAGACATAGACGTGTTTGACAGCACTACAAGTGTGACCTGTAATTTTTGTTTTGTTTATTTGTTTCTTTTCTATTTATATGTTGGTAACATTAATTGATGAACGATAGGCTATTACATTTGAATCTCTTGAACCCTCTATACTCAAAAACTCAAATTGACCTTTGAGATATAATAATTATACTATATCCTATGATTATTAGTAATCTAACAATTCCACAATAACCAGCAGACCCTTTGTTTACTTACAGAATTCTATAAGTTGGGTTGTTTGAGATGCAGAGCTATAATACTAACCTACAGTAAAACAATAAATTGCTTTGAATTTAAATGTAATGCATTTTTACATGTTTTGGGAAATTAATAGAGCTTTAATATAAATCTGAATTTAATCGCCATCAAATCGCATCGTATCGGTAGAGGGGTGAATCTTATCGTATCGTATCGCAATGTCCAGAATTGAATCGCCATCAAATCGCATCGTATCGGTAGAGGGGTGAATCGTATCGCATCGTATCGCCAGGAGATTCCATGTATCGCTAAAGTATCGTATCGCTGACAGTGCATCGAGATGCGTATCGAATCGTGAGATGAGACGATATTCACATTCCTAATACACACACGCACGTGCACACACACATACAGCACAGTATGCTACAGTACAGTACAGTACAGTACAGTACAGTACAGTACAGTACAGTACAGTACAGTACAGTACAGTACAGTACAGTACAGTACAGTACAGTACAGTACAGTACAGTACAGTACAGTACAGTACAGTATACTATTCCGGCTAGATTGCCACATTTACGACATCCAAGCAACTTGGTATATAGAAACATTGCCACTTGCCATTCTTGCTTTTAGACGGAAATAAAAACAAGCAAAACAAACAATAGGGCCACTCAGCCAGGTTGCCAAGTTTGCACTTTCCAAGCAACTGGATATATGAAAACATCATGATTGCCATGTTTGCTTTTCCAAGTAAAAAAACAAAACAAAAAAACTGTATTGAGAATTGCCCTTCTGCTATTGCCTTCTTCCCATTTGCAACGCGTGGTGCTAGGATGAGCGGGCCGAAGGCCTGCGAAATTCTAGTAGTAATAATAATAATAATAATACACTTTATTTATAACGCACTTTACATTTGAAGCAAATCTCAAAGTGCTCTACAGGCAGAAATATTTAAAAGAAAAATAAGAATAAAAACTGTTAAAACATTATGTGGACACCTAAGCAGCTAAAAGGTTAAAAGAAGCATACGGGGCAGCTTAAACGTCTGACTAGGCAAATGCCTTACTAAAGAGGAAGGTCTTTACACATAACACATACTTTGTTGTCATCCAATAATATAGGCAGCTATATAGCCTATATATATATATATATTTACCAAATGGAGACTTCTGGGAGGCCAGAAGACAGGTGAGCGGCTCGCAGTAGGCCAGCACCCTGCAGCCTCCCGTCTTGGACACCAACACAGCCTTGTTGAATTTGTACTGGGCCCCCTGGGTGCTCCTGGAAGCGTCCCCGGCTCTCTGGGGGAACTGGGAGGAAGACTTTCTGCCCGCCTGGCTCATCAATGTCTTCAACTCCTATACCACGTTATTTATTTATTTTTTACAATACAAGTACAAACAAACACCAAGTTATGAGGTGCATGCGAGGAATTCAACTTAAGAAAAAGAATTGTCACACAACCCGAAATTAAAAGATTAACAGACAATAAATCGTCTCTGCCGGAGATGTGTGCGTCAGTACCTGCAGCTGCCTCTTCAGTGTGCTATGTTCATCGGTCATCACCTGCAGCTGCAGATTGCACTGAGCAGACTCTAGCTCCGCCCTCCTCCTGAGACTCTGCTCCTCCTCCAGTGTCCTGTAGGAGGAGACAAACGCACAACTCAACCAATCACCTTTCACCCACAATCACTCTACAGCGTGAATCTCGTTTGCGTCCGAGCATAGGCATGGCTGAGGCATGGTAACGCCCAGCCTGCCTGTGATTGGCCTACCCACACTGCCCGTCTTGACTGTCGGGACGCGAGGTTACTCTGTGATGAGATTGAGAAATAAATAATACAAGAGAATGACAGCTTGGCACACACGACAGAATGCAGCCTTGTAACTAACTTGTAAGTTTTATTTTTGTAGAAGAGGCAAACTAATATAATAATTGATTGAACACGTACGTGTACGTATGATTTGATTTGGGAGTGTTCTAAATAAAGTGTTAATGTTGATTATTGTGTAATAATCTAATCATAGTTAACTAATAATATTACACTAAAAAGGATAAAGATGAAGGGAAAATAGACCTTATAGTACAATAGTGTTTTAAGTTTACACAATACACATACAAACAAATTCCCACATAATCAACACAAACACTTTATTTTAGAACACACCCAAATCAAATCATATTAATACGGAGTGCATGTTCAATCAATTATTCCATCAAAGCAAACGGCATAAACAATGTCAGTTTACCTCTTCTACAAAAATAAAAGTTACAAGTTATAGTTCTCTTGTATCATACCGTACTTGTATTATTTTCCACCGTGGAGTAACCTCACATCAGCCTACTGCTTGGAGATAACAAAAAAACAAACATCGCATGAATGCACCTGGGACGTATCCTCAGTGATCTATCCTGAGGTCAACAGGGTTTCGGGTCTCTCAACATCTACCCCTCACTCAGGCGACCCAGCCGGGAGTGATCAAGTCCCGAGACTCCCAACTTACGTCCCAGTAGCTACCCTCAATCTGTCCCACTAGGGAAAAACCAGGGGCACACAATCCGTTGGAACTACTCCAGAACTACTCTGCCAGGGCTGGGAGGTACATTTCTGGCGCATGGAGGGACTAGGGCACTAGGCTCTGTGGGTTGTCTCCTGTCCGGACCCTTCTACGTCTCACCAGGTCCACTCCTGCTCTCACCAGGCTCAGGACCTGTGCGTTGCACCAGAGTCCCAGCACCAGACAGTTCATTCAGGAGAAAATAGTGACATATTATTCCATATCTCCCACCCCTGATTACACGGCTTGGTTGAATGTTTGATTTCGAATGGCCAATGTCTTATTTGTGAATAATGACCGCTTAAATCACTCTTTTTTCAAAGCTGCATTCAACCCCCTACCCATGTGATTTGTGATTTTTTTTATTGATTTCTTCTGTTATTGTTGTGATTTTGTGTATTATTGACAATGTATTTTATTCTATTGTGTGCCTCCTTGCTATGTTTTTATATGTCTCTCTGTTAAAGCACTTCGTGACTTGTTCTTAAAAGGTGCTATACAAATAAAGCTTTATTATTATTATATTATTATTATAATAGCAGACCACTATCTAATCAAAGATCAAAGATTCTTCCACACCCGAGTATACTTCATTGATTCAACTGTATTCAATGCTTTCACATTGCAGCGATCCGTATCCGCGTACACTTCAATCGGTCCCGATTGAAGTGCAGTCACGGGAACGGGGTGCATACTTAGTTTAGACTAGTCATTGGTTAGACATGGGTTAAGGTTAGGTGGGTGTGAATCTGCCCTCAGAGCATATGGCTCATATATCAATATGCGCTGCTTGATTTTGGGCCGTATCCAACATGTGACCACCTCGCTCTGACTTATGGTGCGCTAGGCGCTTAAATCAACATTGTAATATAGGTAAAGGGTCGCACACACCAAGAATGCATTTGAGGCCCAGGCCGTAGCGTAACGGTCTGGGCACCGGACTGGTGATCCAGTCGCGGTGTGCCGCGGGTTCGACTCCCGAACCCGACACGGCCTTTACCGCATGTCATCCCCCCATCTCTCTCCCGTTTCCTGTCAGCCTACTGTCTGTCCCTTAAAAAAATCAATAAAAAAGGCGTAAGCCGCAAAAAAAATATCTTAAAAAAAAAAAGAATGCATTTGAAATGACTAGAGCGGTGCCCGGCTGTAGAGCACCGAGTCGGTAACGATGGAAGTTGGAGATCCATGCCCCACCCGGCTATGCAATAGCCGTTCCACCCATCTGTCTGTGTCCCTTTTATGCCCATATATGGAGACTTCTGTATCTGTCTCTCTGTATCCATTTATTCCTATATATGGAGTTCTGTGTCAGGCATGCCCAAATACGGAGTGTTGTGATGTCAGAACAGGCCAGCTCCAGCCTCCATATATGGAGACTGGGCAGGGGCCGCATTTTGACGTTGACCCTTTACAGCTATGTGAACAAACACACAATGTCATTTAACTCACAATGTTCTTTTTTTTTACATTTGAAGCAAGAAAATAGACAACGCAGTAACTGAACATTGATTCTATTTCTAATACTATGTTATCAACACTCCCGTTGTTTTCCGAGGTGTCCGCTTTGCACTAAATAAATTAATGGAATAACTGAATTACCGCAAGCAATGAAATAATTTGTTTTGTCGTTCCTTTTGGGTCAATGTATAGGCCGGGGACGAATCACCCTGTCAAGGGTTTATTTCTCACTAATGAACCTGCTCCCCATTGATTATCCCTTGCTTTGAGCAAAACAGCATTGCAGTAGCAAAGGTTAAAGCAATTCAACCATTGCATTCTCTTTTTCTGCGGACTACCAAAATGCCCAAAGTATCTGAATAATATACTGTGTATAGTGTATTGTAATTCAAGACCAAACTGCTATTAGTTATGCTGCGGGGCAGACTGATTATAATAGGTGCAATAATAATAGTTATTATAATATTAATTATTATTATTATTATTACAAAACACAGCTGTGTTTTATAATCAGCACATTAATGGTAAAGTTGGTAGTTATAGGTCAGCTCATCCCGTGGTTCATGACGTTTTTCTCTATGGCATGGGTTCATCTGAAAATCATCTCATATCCACCTTTTTCCTGTAACCCATAAGTTTTTGCGTTTGTGTGTGCATAAGTTCCTCTTTATCTTGCTGTGTTGCCAGTTTTGCAAGAGAAACAAGTGGCCAGGTCTATGAAAACAAATGAAAATAGCTGATCTACAAGCTCACAGCGACACATTGTGAGGTTGTATCTGTTATTTAAAAACACATTGAGAATAAATTGAATTTTTTTTTTTTATATTTTTTAAACATTTTAATAAAAAAAGGCACAAAGTATTTTCAGATGGATGTCTGTGGACAATCCTACTATAAATGTGCCACGTCTGTGTGTGTGTGTGTGTGTGTGTGTTTAGTTGTAATGCACATAACTCGAGAACCATTTGCCCCACCGACTTATAATTCGACACGTGCGTTCCACACCCCCGCAGGGAGTGCAGTGCCCGGTGTCTCCAGAACCACCACAACCACCACTGTGCTGTGCTGTAGAAGTCCTCCTCCCTGGCCTGTGTGTGTCTGTGTGTTAGGCTGTGCAACAGTGACACTTGGTGGTGAACAAACGCTATAACGCTATTTCCGTGCTCGGACACAGCCAGGGACACAGGGACAGACCCAGGGACACAGCCACACACATTGCTGTCGCACCACTCAAAAACTAACAATGCAATGTAAGTAAAATGAAAGTGCAATATAATCAACATAATAAACATCACAGTGCAGATAAATAAAGACTAAGCAAAGCAGCTTCAAGAAAGCTACAGTCTGATAATCAGGCTAGGTGCAGTCCTTATGTAATGCATCCTCAAGTAGCGCAGTAGGTAGAACCCTTACATGTCTATAGAGAGACCAATCTATGCGGTTTCAGGTAAAGCGAGTATTTCTGCAGAGAAATGTACAGTGACACTCACTTCTTCATGTGCAGTAGCTGAGAGTTGTTCCGTGGTATTAGCTTCCTTGCGTACAGGAGCACCACATCGGATCGTTTAGCTTTCTTATTGCACTGCGGACGACAAAAATATAAACAATCAGGTCAACGAAAGACACATTCACCAATGTAGAAGAATTATACACAATACAAGTAAGACGCGCAAACGCGGGAAGCGAACGCAGCTCGTGTGTGTGTGGTTGTGTGTGTGTGTGTGTGTGTGTGTGCTACAGCTGCGCCCTGTGTGTGTGTGTGTGTGTGTGTGCTACAGCTGCGCCCTCTGGTGGCGGGCGGGTGGTGTAACAGCGTGACACACACACACACACACACACACACACACACAGACATTCAGCCCTTGCTGTCATAGTAAACTACTATAACAACTATATTGTCTGTATAAGTTTCATGACTTTAATTTTCATTTATAAAAATAAAAATTATATAATTTAATTTATTTTTATTTTAGGTTTGATGACCTCAATTACACCCAAAAAACCTGAACAGTTTTGTCTGTGTCTGTGAAGCCTTTTGAGCTGCAATGAAAACAGGCAAAACAGTGAAAACAGTGACATCTGCGGCCAAATCCCATTGTCATGTATGGGATTTGCAGGGTGTGACATCACAGTCTGCAGGAAAATCAGAGCACTGAATCTACTGAATGTTAAAAGTCCAGTTTTTTTTGTGCAATTGAGCTCAGAAAACGTAAAAAAATAAGATGCATTTTTCAATCTCTTTATAGAACACATTATGATAGGATAATGAGCCAAAGATGGCTCCCTGGTGCTCGTTGGCAGAACTACCTTAGTAGTAGTAGTAGTAGTAGTAGTAGTAGTAGTGGCCTTCAGTCTCGAGAGACCATGGCACAAGCGCACTTGGATTGGATCAGGTGGTGCTGAGGGAACAGTACTTTGTACAATGTCTGAGCACCTCAACACGTGAGTGACAGTCTCTTTGGCAGTGATGGCATTTGAATGCGCATGACAAACATATTGTACAACCACGGACAGATAGGGACCAGTCCCATCTCTACTTTTAAAGGAGAATTCCATGCTAGAAGGCTTTCTTACCTTTATTTGTAGTTGTTACGTCCCCACCAGAGAGGTCCAGGTGTTATTTTGTGCAAAAGTGCATTATTGGCTATTTCCCCTAATATAAGCCCTCAACAATGGGGGTTGGGTTCTTGTGCTAACTTGCTTATTTCCATAGAAATAAGTAGTGTGCCACTTGGGATACTATTTACATTATGAATAGAGGATATTTAAAAAATGATTTTTGAGTGATGGAAATAACTAGCGAACACCCCAATGCCCCATTCAATTCAATTCAATGCAATTCAATTCAATTCATTGAGGGCTTATGGTAGGGGAAATAGCCAATAATGCACTTTTGCACAAAATAACACCTCTTTGGTGGGGACGTAACAACTACAAATAAAGGTAAGAAAGCCTTCTAGCATGGAATTCTCCTTTAACACATTAAGACCTGAGACCATATTATATAAAATGTCTTCTGAATCTTGAGTTTTCTGAAAAATATGTTTCTATATAGACAAAAGGTATCCTTCCCCCAAGTTGTACTGCTTGTCAAAGTGTAAATTGTAGACTTGAAAAGAAAATAATCCAAGGCACTCCGTCTTTGGTGAAAAATGTAATAGTTTATTTGATGATGAGCAAGGCAAATACATAACAGGACCTACGCGTTTCGACCAAAAGGTCTTCGTCAGGGTCTATCTGCCAGCTTGGCTGATTAGTCACCCAGGTACAACCAGGTGGTGGGTGTGATCCAATCATGTCATTACATCGTATTATTTCATTGGCATATAAACTATTTCATTTTAGTTACATTATTTCATTGTATAGATATCTTGTTAATTACACATCATAAGATGTTCAATAAATCAAAAAACTAATTATAAAAATAACAAAACACCCAAAGTGACCAGCACCAAGTGAAAAGATAGTAAATCTAAAAGCCACAAGGTTTCCTGGCCTAAATGATGAAGTTGATTTCCTGACTTTTCTCTGATGGTCTTGCATAATTTTTCTTTGTGATTTGGGTCACTGTTTTAATGTGTCAATAATAATATTTACTTTATATTTGTTTTCCCATTAATTGTATTTTACTTTTCACTTAATGCTGGTCACTTTGGGTGTTTTGTTATTTTTATAATTAGTTTTTTGATTTATTGAACATCTTATGATGTGTAATCAACATGATATCTATAAAACAAACTAATGTAACTAAAATGAAATACTTTATATGCCAATGAAATAATAACGATGTAATGACATGATTGGATCACACCCACCACCTGGTTGTACTTACTCTATCTGCCAAGCTGGCAGATAGACCCTGACGAAGACCTTTTGGTCGAAACGCGTAGGTCCTGTTATTTATTATTATTTATCATCAAATAAACTATTACATTTTTCACCAAAGACGGAGTGCCTTGGATTATTTTCTTTTCAAGTCTGCAATTTACACTTTACATTTACATTTACACAAGCAGTACAACTTGGAGGAAGGATACCTTTTGTCTATATGGTTTTACCTGTATCACCAAAGAGCACCCATCTAAGAGCCACTAACAGATCCCTGCAGCGCTTCCCTTCCTCTATTTCTAAATGTGTTTCTATATCAGTAGTTACTATAGTTTTCATACTTTTACCATGTCAAGGGAGTCAAACATTGCGTGTATTTTGTCGCGAATCCGCATCTCAAAATATTACATTTCAGGGACTCCCAGAAGCAAAGATATGAGTTCAAAATGTTAGCTTAAAAATAATATATATTCAAAACAATTCACAATTATTCAAAAATAGCAGATCTACAAGCTCATAGCGCGATGAGCTTGTACATCTGCCATTTTAAGTGTTTAAAAGCAATAAGGCGACACAGTCTAAATGGGTTACTTTGACTTCATTTTGAAAGTCTCAAAGACCATGATCCATCACAAATGACTTCTTCCACACTGACCTTCGGGCACTTGCTGAGGTGGCTCCTCAGCCAGCGGTTGATGCAGCCGGACCCAAACACGTGTCCGCAGCACAGCGCGGCCGGCCGGTGGTCTCCTGCCACGGCGAACAGCTCAAAGCAGATGGGGCAGATGTCGCCTTCTGCGTCGTCCCCCTGAGAGGAGCGGAGAGGCGGCGCGGACGGGGCAGACGCTGGCGCCGAGGCTGCAGCAGAGGACGACTGGTGGTGGACAGACATGAGACAAGGCAAACACACACAGGCTAAATTAAACAGAGCCTGAATTCAAATTCAAACCCAAAATGTAATTCCGCTGTGTGATACCATCGCACAGCGGAATATAGGGCTAAAGCGGTTAAGCACACAGCTTTTTTCCTTTCCCCCAAATGTTGTCATGTGTCCCCCACTTCTGTGTACTTTTACTGGCCCAACGAGGGGGAAAAAACAAGCTGTGGATTCTATGAATGTATGACACAACGGCCTTGGTCCGTTTCTGAACTCTTCATGTTAAGGTGACTCCACAACAGTCTTGTTCAGACTAGTCAACAACTGTCAGATTGTAACAGACTAGCAATTTCTTAAACATGGAGTGCCACGATTTTTTTCCACCCTAAATCATGATCATCAGGTATTATTATAACTAGAATTTGGCGGGCCTTGGGAAGAAGGCAATAGCGGAAGGGTGATATTCAATACTGTTTTTGTATTTATTTGTTTTACTTGGAAAAGCAAACATGGCAACCATGATGTTTTCATATATCCAGTTGCTTGGAAAGTGCAAAGTTGGCAACATGGCATTTCCGTCTAAAAGCAAGCATGGCAAGTGGCAATGTTTATATATACCAAGTTGCTTGGATGTCGTAAATGTGGCAACCTAGCAGGAATAGTATACTGTACTCCTCTGTACTGTAGTCCTCTGCGCTGCACTGTACTGTACTGTACTGTACTGTAATCCACTGTGCTGTACTGTACTGTATTGCACTACTGTACTGTACTGTACTCCACTGTGCTGTGCTGTGCTGTGCTGTACTGTACTGTATTGCACTACTGTACTGTATTCCACTGTACTGTGCTGTGCTGTACTGTACTCTGTTCTGCTCTCTTCTCCTCTGTTCTGCTCTCTTATCTTCTGTACTGTACTGTACAATACTGTCCCATACTGTACCGTACTGTACGTTACTGTACTGTTCCATACTGTACTGTGCTGTGCCTTACCATACTGTACTGTAGCATACTGTGCTGTACCGTGCTGCTGTGCCCTGTGTATGTGTGCGCACACGTGCGTGTGTGTATGTGTGTGTGCAGTGAAAAGGGGAGGTGCCGGGGAATGAGAAAGTTGTGATGTAATTTGCATCACAGTGAAATGTTGAGCAATAACAGTGTGTTTGACAAAAGTAATATTTGTACAGTAAATATGACAGTTGCGTGGATGCTATGTAGTGCAGCTGGATTCTGGGAGCGTGCAGATAATATTTTGCATGGAGAGATGTGTGCTAACAGTGTGGTTTGGTAGGAGAAGGAGCACGGATAAACAGCCATGTGCTTGTGTACCCCCTGTCTATTAGGGTAGAAGGATATAAGGAGGAAGAACTTTTTACAAAAAGTGTACAGTATTTGTTAAAATCATGCTTTTATGTGGACACGCCCACCAGTTCATTAAGTATGCCTGGTTTGCCTGGCGGGTGGTGATGGGTGGTGATCCACCTGAACAGAAGCCGCACCCACAGCTGTAGTTGTACGATAAAGGGGGAGGGGTTAGGGGAGGGGCTGATAGTGTGATGTCACTATATTACTGTTTATTTCATTGGCCCGTTTGACTGTCAAGGGTTCAGCCTCCAGGAAGAAACCCTAAATACAAAGTTAATACACCATTGCACATAAACACGACTCCAGGGTGTCTAATGAAGTAATGTCACCTCACAGACACATGAAAAACTGGAAAAATAAAACAAATGTGGCAAACATTATTTTTCCCCATGCAAAGTAGCCTGCAGTGCTGGTTTGCAGTGTTCTACTTACTTATTATAAGCAACTTAGGTCTAGTTTTCCTGCTTTAATTTGGGCTTATTTCTTAAGTGTAGTTGCTTATTTGGGCTTGCGTTCACGATTATAAAAAAGAATTGCTGATGTAATAGAGGGCTCAAGTGGTGAAACTGGTTGCTTCTTTTGGGCTTGTTTTCATAGACCTGGTCGCTTATATCACTCACATAATCTGGTTACACAGAGCTTCTGCAGCCACACCAAAACAAAACACACATGGCATTTCCCCCCCGCTAGTTTTGCTTTGGAGTTGATCTATTGGTTTTGGAATTGAGAGTTGAGATTGAGAATATGGTATCTAGTTCACACTACACCAGTAGTCAGCACTGAAACATGACGAGCAGACTATATTATATGTCCACTCTACATTGGAGTTATTTACCCCCTCATCACTACAACGTGGAGTGAGGCCGGGGCGCTCTTATCATCATGCATCATCATACATCAATCACATTCCATGCTCAGCTGAACACACACACACACACACGATGGGCTGGTGCCTCTCAAAAAACACAAAAAGTTAGAATATGGAGATAAGAGGTTTCTTCAGCCCTACCTGCGGTCCCCACATCTGGCTGGGGCCTGGCCTCCCCGCTGGGACCCTCCCCGCGCTGGACACTGTCCTGACTTCCATGGCTTATAGAGTAGCTTCTGCACAAAGATACAAACAAACTGAAGCTGAGCTGGGTGCATTTGGAAGTGATGACACAGAGAAAACACACAAAATTGAAGCTGATAAATGGTTACTTTCTCCTGATTGGCTGAAGATTCACCACCTGCATGAGAGTCAGCCTGGGCACACTTGAACTTCCATCCGTGGCCAAAGGAAGCTGTGTTTTGCGTCATCTCCGGGTTTTTAGACAGCTGGTGGATGGAAATGAAGCTCCACCCACGTGGCAGATTGCCACTGGGGCAAGCTTTTCCGGGAAAAGCAGCTTCCATCCACCAGCTGTCTAAAAAAAACGGATATTACGCAAAACACAGCTTCTTCTGTCCACACATGGAATCTAAAGTGTCTGTATATCTGTATATCTGTATATCAACTTAAAGGACCACTTCACCACTTTTCAACTATCTTCATATAAGGCTCGTAACTTTGGGAAAGTGTCATAGTAGTGTAGTGTTTACAACTGAAACTGACTTTCTGTGCATAACTTCCTCTTCAAAAAAAGAGCCACATGTAATGATTAGTCAACACTAGTTTTATTTCTACTTTCTACTTACAGGACATTAACATCACATTTGAGTTCCTTTTGAATGCCTGTCAGATTTATATGAAGTCTGATTCAGACTTCATATAATAGGCCCTCACTAATATTCATGATCAAATCTACTGTCCGTATCTCATATAGGAGGGGGCTGTGGGCAGTTCAGAAACCCGTCCACCAGTGACATCATCGTTAGGCAGATTATTTTTTAAACAAGATTTTTTTACAAAAATGAGGTTTATTAACGTGAGAACGATGGCTTCCATTTTCGTATTGCAACTTTGCATGACTAGAAAGCCTGCATTTTCTATTCGCTTGGATTCCCCATTGATGATGTCACTGGTGGACGGGTTTCTGAACTGCCCACAGCCCTCTTATGAGACACAGACTGAGTAGATTTTTTTTTTGCCATTTTATCCTGATTATTAGTGAGGACCTATTATATGAAGATAGTTTGAAAAGTGGTGAAGTGGATCTTCTCCACTCTCTTTACAGCTCCGGTGAAGGACGATCCTTTCCTTTCTGCTCTAACCCTGCTCACCAACACCATAATCTCCTTCTCTCTCCTAGGACACCAGTTGATCTAGCCCCTTTCGGGACCCTCGGTTACCGTTTCTGAATTTTGGACGTCGGTACCCCAGGGTCCCTCAGTACTTATTCCACTCTCCATGGGAGACAGATGTACATACCCTCCGTTCACGCCCTGCTGCGCTCCGCTTGAGTGTTGGTGAGATGTTTCAAAGATGCATAAAGCGTCTATAGGAGACAACGGAAACGTGGGAGAAATCGCATTAAGCGCCGATGCCGTTAAGTATTTTTAATCTTTTTTCTGTCTCCCATGGAGAGTGGAATAAGTACCGAGGGACCCTGCGTCCAAAATTCAGAAACGGTAACCGAGGGTCCCGAAAGGGGCTACAGTTGATTGTGTGTAATGTCCCCCACCACAATGCACAGACTTTAATTCTCCTTGGCTTTTTTTACATTCCTCTTCTTTGCATGTTTCCTCCCCCCCACACTTTATGTTCTCCCTGCACACTGCTGCCACATTGCCATATAATTGGCAACAAAAGCACCTGAGCGGTGCTCTTTCATAATATGGCCTGCCTGACCCGATAGCATCGGGTTACTAAACACCCGCCTCTCGTTTCCCATCTCTAAATCTGGACAATCCACAAAAACTGTCAACAAGGCTCACAGACGCTTGTGGTCTCATTGATAATGGAACTTGATCCACTTATAATTCCCTTGCTCCTTTTTAATTCAAGTCGAAAGGTGCTCGCCTCACGTATAGTGGCGAATGGACCGTCCTGGCCAGTGCAAATATTTTGTTTAGGCCGCCTATAAACCCTACAAAATAACATATTGTGTGTGTGTGTGTGTGTGTGTGTGTGTGTGTGTGTGTGTGTGTGTGTGTGTGTGTGTGTGTGTGTGTCAGTGTGTGAGAGAGAGAGAGAGAGAGAGAGAGAGGGGGGCGACGCGATGCGGTGCGTCTCGTTTCAACGTGTCTTTGAACTGTAGGCCAAGCGATGTTTTTTCAATCAATCTGTATCTTTACATCAATTTGTATGTTTCACTTTCAATCAATCTATGTAGCCTATAGTCTGTCTAAGAGCAGGACTGCAGCCTGCAGGCTATCACAAATTACTTTGGACAGATGGAAAAAACTTTAGTTAAACTTGCAGAGTGCCAGATTACTTTACCTGGGTTACATATTCTGATAGTTGTTCTTGAATGCTGTATCAGAACATGAGTCACATGACATAATAATCCCATCTAGTGTTTCATTCGCGCGACGGAACGTAACAAAATAGGCTACAGCTGATCTTTGTTGTGCTGCTGCGAGCTGAGCATGAACACATGCACTCATGCAGTAACCCACGCGTTGAAACAAGGCTGTGGTAAAGATACTAAGGAATGGTCAGTGATGTCACTGGTATGCAACACGGAAGTAGTATGGACTTCAAGCTGTTTATAAACCAGTCAGTCAGTGACATCACTTTCGCATCCTTGGTGTTACTCTTCAAAGCGCTGTCCCCCACTGGCCCACTTCTTCTCAGCAATCTTTCCCAGCGCATATTATCATTGAAAATGCCTCGACCTGCGTCTCTGCTCTCATCCCAACAATGAATCTCTCTTCGTCACTTTCTGAATTGTTTGATCCCACCATTCCTTTCTTTCTTTGCTTTGCTTTTCTTGTTTAAATCCATATCCTTATTTCCATCACTGCGCGTTTTACTGTCATCATGATCAGTAGGCTATCCTAAGTCTGGCGATTGCATTTCCTTGTCTGCCACAACAATGGTGGACGACTGGACCCTCTTAATTGTAAACAAAAGCTTAATTGGGGTCGTCCACTCACAGTTAATACAAATTATTACTTTCAAGGCTGTGTGGACCAGCCAGGAGATTGATGAACCAAACTAATTTTCAATAAAGTTAGTATGATAGTATATTTAATTTAGTACATTTTTATTTAGATTTTGATTGTTCTCAATTAAAACACATTACTAGTTCTGCTTCTGGTGAGTTGATACATTGTTTATCTCACTAAATAGCTGTGTACTGCTCACAGTGCTGTGTGATGATCAGCGCCTGGCCTGTGACACAGTGAAGATGGTTTATGCACCCTGGATGTAGAGATCAAAGGATTACAACAGTAATTTCCATGAGTTAAACTTCTCAATTTTTTCTCTGACCCAACTTGACCTTGTGTGTTTGTTATGGTTGTTTTCAGGAGCAGACCCCCATGTTCCCACCTACTGTATGATGGACTTCACAAGCTGATGTGACATGGCAGTGCAGAGCAGTGGCATTTCCCCCGGGAAATATTGGATGACAAAATATTCAATAATTATTTTATATTAAAAGAAAAACTTAAATGAATGATAAAACAAGACAAGTATTTGAATATTCTGAATCTGTGTTCAACTAATTATTGAGCTGGGGATATCTGCTTGGAGGGAAGACACTGACAGCGAGAAAGAAGGATGTGAATGCCATTTGGCGTATGCCATTTATTAACAGAAAGTCCACAAATAAACCAAATAAATTGGTAACCGCTTGCTTGCCATGGTTAAGTTCCAACTTACAACATCAGAACATAATTTATGATATACTGTATCAAGACAAGCTTGGTGTGGTGTACAACAATATGTCGGTGTGGTAGGCCCCGGTCTCACTGTATGCACCAAAGACAAAAATTGGTCTATGAGCCCAACCAGCCACAGTACACATAACAACCCCATTACTTCTACTAAAATATCTACTGTATAAAAACAGTTTAGGTGAGAACTGGGCTTCTTTATTAAATGAGCTTTAAGAGCTGATGTCTCAGATGAATGTGTTGAATAAACCAAGTCTAAGTCCATCCATGACCCACCACAAACATGCACTGGCATAAAACACACAAACCAAAAACAACCAAACCAAGAACAAATATAAAATGTTGAATTAACATGAATTAAACAGCTATACTCAAGCTAAACTCCCTGTAAATTTGCTTTAAGTTCTGTTGTGAGTCTCTTGTACTTATTTGTTGTAATTGTGGAGCAGGGAATTGCACTCTTTCAGGGTGGTTTGAAGAAGAAAAAAAGCATTCTTCTACAGCAATCAATTTGAAAAGGAACATGGTGTCATCGTGTCAAGTCCAAGTCCCTCATTTCCCAACTTCCATTTAGTCAGACCTGCAGGGAACTGCTCTTTATTTGCCTGGTTTAAGAAAGCTTGTTGAAGGAATCCTTCCTCCTCCTCTTCTCCTCACCTACGTCTCCTCCATAACCTGTTAGGTCACAAAAGTCACCATCAAACCCAGTTGATTGGGCTGAAAATATCCTTGCTGTAGGTCTACAGGTATCATTCGATACAGATTGATGCTACAAAAAATAACATCCTTGATGTCTTACTGTCTAAAGTAAGGCTTGTGAATCTATTATTTTACTTTGTTTTCGTTCTTCAGTTAGTAATACTACTTGTGGGAGCTATATTCAGTAATTTTCTATTTCAGTATTTGTTATATATTTAATGCATTTCTTATTTTTAGTTTAATTTGCTTTGCTTAATTGGTTTGTTTACAGCCATTATTTATGTTGCAGCTAAAGCTTTTGTTTTGAAGGTGATGGGCAGTTCACAGCTGAGTCTATTTAATTAAGAGAGCACACAGGGAGTCAGAGAGCACTGGGAAGGTCCACGGTTTTTTACCAGCAGCTAGGGAGAGCACTTTGACATCTTGTATCCCATACTATGTCTGTCTGGATGAGCAAATAAAAACACCATCAAAATTGGCTGCCCTGACTGGACATTGGTCCAGTGGCGTAGGGAGGTCATGGTGGGCCCCGGTGCGAGAATATTTTGTAGGCCCCCCACCACCGCCATAAACAAGTGTGCGTGAGTGCTCCCATGCACACACACACACACTAGGTATAGACTAACATTACAGGTGAGGTGACCGGCCACACAATTAAATTATTCAATTAAATTCAAAGGGGCTTTATTGGCATGAGAACATATGGTACAGCATTGAGTAAACTCATCCACTCACAGTTAACAGTCTTTGTATTGAGTTTGTGCTTGAAATGTACTGTAATTCTGCAAACAAACAAATATTTCAATCACTCATTAAAACAGCCTTTCAGCACCACATGCAGACAGCACCAGCTTCCAAGCTCAGTGTCCATACAGTATATTCATCAATAAACAACCTGCCCTGACTTGGGCACAAAAAATGTCTCCAAACTATCAAACATAAATAAATAAAAACACAGCTCATTATATGCAGTGTTGGGCATCGTTACTTTCTAAAGTAACGTCGTTAGGTTACTGGATTACTGCCCATAAAAATAATCCCTTTAATACCGTTACAGATTACCTTCTGAGAAAAGTAATAAATTAGATTATTTTCCGTTATTTTCCGTTACCAGACAATTAAAACCCATTTTTTTATGCTTGCGCAAGTTGGTTACATTGTATTAGGCTATAGCCTACTGCCTACCTTCATTGCGCCACATTATCACGGCCCTAATTAACTCTATGGTTAAAAACGAGAATGATACACACCATGAACTGACCATAGACAATATCCCCTTTACAGCTCTCTCTTTATTAACGAATATAAATCGCCACAATCGCCAGCCTATACACTGGACTGGACAGAAAGAGCTAGTGCAGAGAGTAGGCTACAGACATTCAGACAATACCATAAGGCTGTTGCGCTGCGCTCTGATGCCCTCTCCATGGCACGCCGCGCACCGTGGCGCATGAACAACAATAACAACAACTCCACGTGTACCCACGACGACCCACGTATGAATTAGATAGTTTATAAGAAATGGCACGGTGGCCATCCTTGCAGGCAGTGACAGTAACATAATGAGAATCCTGTAGGCTGTAACCTGTTCATTTTGGGGGGCATCGACAACAGCCTGTTGATGATGAATGATACTATGAAACTTAACAATTCATTTACTAGTACTCACCTAATGACGCAGCCACGGAGGATATACCATGTTTAACGTAATTCCAAAGTGTTTAGCCTACATTGTTTAAGTCATAGACGCATGCGGTTTTTATGAACTTTGGCTAAAAGCATGTTGTTTGTATTATTCCACTGCCACCCGCACCGGTAGACTGTCATGGCAGCTGGCTACAACCGAAACAACTTCCTCTTCCTCTTCAAAATAAAAGCTGCTTGTATCAATACTTTTATTTCTTAAGTGAACTACAGGATGTAGTAGACGCAGGATGTATATTACATGGTATAGTGGGCTTGGAAGGATACTTGCTGTCTCAGGCACTCACGGAATGATACGGAATTCACAGGTTAAATCGTGATTGTATTTTTCTACAATGGTTTGCGACGTAAAATCAACCTCAGTTAACAATATATTGTTAAGGGGCCCGGCCGCCTCTTTATTTATTTTTATTTTTTAAATTTGCCACCTCTTTTTTTTTTTTTTTTTCTCCCGACCTGGGTGTGCCCTCAGGCGTCATGGGCCCCCACGCAATCGCGTTGTCTGCGTCACGGTAGTGACGCCCCTGCATTGGTCTTATTCCTGCAACTGCGTAAGATTCGCTGCCCGGTGCTTTTAGTGGCTTTTAAAGTTTTATTGTTCATGGTGTTGATTAGCCACTACACTACTCTCTTACCGTCACTCGGCAGTGGACACACCCTGCAGTTCAGTGGGGGGGTTTCGGGTCTTCTTCTTAGCAGGACCTTCATCAGCATTTAACTGTAGACTAGCAGAATAATGCACATTAAAGAGCATAATAATTGACAGAATATGGAAACAATCTTACACTGAATATTATACTCTCTTAAATACTATAGACACAAATGCGTCTTAATGATGAACTTAAATACTATAGACACAAATGCGTCTTAATGATGAACTAAGACTGTTCTAATTCGATACATAGAGAGTAGAACAAATACTTATTGGAATGCCAGGCCAGCAATGTTATTAGTGAGTGAATCTAGGATGTTGTATAATTGTATAAAAAATAAATTACCTGCTGCAGGAAGCAACTATGGGGTCAACAGTGGTTCCATCAACCTCCTTATCCTGCACTGCATCTGCACCTGAAAGACACATCAAGGTCATTATAGTGAATGAAAAGTAAAACAGAAGAACTGTCTGATTTGTACACTAAATTAGGATGAGCAACAATTCTGTTTTCATAATGCTTTAGGAATACTTTACGATGAAGGCGAGCTGTAAACAACGAGAAGAATGAGAAGGACCAAGATGTTTAGACAACACAGAGCATTGTCATTTACATTGAACACAATGCCTCCAAATGTGTCCGTTTGTAAGCGTCTGGTAACTTCTGTGTTACAGAAAACACAGACGGAAATGTGACATAATATTACTGTTAAGTGCACAAGATCAGAAGAATGGCATTTGGGAATATTTTGAGTAGTTTAAAAAACACAATACAAACAAGTTAGTGAGATAAGTTTGTTTTGATTTAATTCGGTCATGTTGACATAATCAGATGTTTGATTCCTCTGCTTTATTATTATTGAGGACTTTTCACTGTCATATTAGTTTACAATTATATGTTTGTTCTGTATGTGATAGCATGTGTCAGCTCAGATAATTTACATGCAAAATGCATGTATGCTGTTCACTTCACAGATGTATTTCTGTATGATAACCCATTTATGAAAGGTTGCACAAACTAGAGGGTAGAACGGGTCAGAAACTGCACAGAAAAGGATTATTTGGATCTGTTCCGAAACAGAGACGAGGCATATTCCAGCTGGGTCCTTACAGGCAAATGCCAGGCAAATTCATTCTCAGTGCGGCTCTCTGGCACGTGCTACCCTCTAGCAGCTAGAGGGTAGCACGTGTCAGAGAGCCAGTCTAGCACAAACTACAACACTTTCTTTCCCTCACCTGCAGTATTACTTTCCCTCATCAGCTTACTATTTTGACTGAATCTTTGTTGACAAACTGTACAAGTATAGGGTTTTTCCCCTGTATGAGTCCTCATGTGTCTCTTCAGATTACCATTTCGACTGAATCTTTGTCGACAAACTGTACAAGTAGGCCTATAGGGTTTTTCCCCTGTATGAGCTCTCATGTGTCTCTTCAGATCACCATTTAGCCTGAATCTTTGTTGACAAACTGTACAAGTGTAGGGGTTTTCCCATGCATTATGAGTCCTCATGTGCATCTTCAGACTGCTATTTAGCCTGAAACTTTGTTGACAAACAGTACAGGTATATGGTTTTTCCCCGTTATGAGTCCTCATGTGTCTCTTCAGATCACCATTTTGACTGAATCCTTGTTTACAAACTGTACAGGTATAGGGTTTTTCCCCTGTATGAGTCCTCATGTGTCTTTTCAGATTCGTGGAACTAAAGCCTTTGTCACAAATGGTACAACTAATTATATTGTTCTCTGTGTGACTCTTCATGGATGGAGTATGTTTCACTGATTTCAAGTCAAGGGACAGCTTGTTGCTTAAAGACAATCTTTGTCCTTCCACATGTTGTGTCTTGAGTGATTTCAGTGTGTTTAAAGCCGACTGGTGTTGCCTTGTCTCCTCCCACTCATCACTGTCTTCAGTGATGTCAGTTTCTCACTAGTTGGCTGCGATTCTGAACAGTCGGCAACATCAGTTGTAGTTTTCATGTGTTCAGTTGAGATGCTGGATAGAAGCTCTGTGTCTCTGTTTTCATCATAATTTTCACTTTTTACTGTTAGTAATGTCAACATTGACCCGGCAGCCTCCTCTGGTATTATAAGTAGCTCCGCGGGCTCCTCCTCAATCTGGTGGTGTTCTGGTTTCTCCTTGACCAGACTGGGGATCCTCTCCTGCTCCTCTTTACACACAGGAAGGAGTGTGACATCTAGGAGGAGGAGAGAGGAGGTGACATCGCGCTGGTGGTTCTCTCAAACAGAGTATTGGAATCACTGGTTATTACTAAAACAGTCTGATGTGTTTCACACTCAATATGGTCAATATAATTACAGCAGGTTGTTTCATAAGCACTGGACTCTGGCTGGACAGACGTACATTAAAACATTTCCACTCAGCTACGTCATGTGTGAACATATAACTGGTCTAATTGTCCTGTTTTTAGTTTAAGTTACATTATTTGGTGGTTAACAAATCAATGATAAATTAAATAATTGGACACCGTTGGCAAATACAATAACTTGTTCGTATGGATTGGACCAGGCCAAGTCACATGAAAGATGTGTGTTACTAGTTATACGTATATTTTTGCCACATTTGGTACATATTGTAGATAACCTTGTTTTATTACCACACTAGGGGCTGTATTTTGCGTGTCTTAAGTACCAGGTCTTATTCCCTAACTTGAGTAAACTAAAGACCTGGAGGCGTGATCAATGCTCTTTGGCCACTCAGAATAGCCAAATGGCATTGATCACGCCTCCAGGTCTTTAGTTTACTCAAGTTAGGGAATAAGATCTGGTACTTAAGACACGCAAAATACAGCCCATATGTGTTGATTCGGATACACAAGCAGCATGAGTCATCTCATGTGCAACTGGTGTAGAAACCACTGCCTTATTGTAAAAATTGTCGTCAGTTTATGGAGCAAAGATGATGATATTGTTCCCCCTTCTTCAGTCTCCAAGCCATTAGACGGCCTACACAGGCTGCACCACAATCTCATTAATTTCCTCCATTAATAATTTGTTGTTTATCTGATGAAGCTCAATTAATAGATCAAAACATCACCAATGCAATTAAGTTACGTGAAGTTTTTACCTGAGAGATTGTCTCCCCTTTTCCTCATGTCTGGTAATGTCACCGTTGTCCCGTTGTTCTTCTTTAATCTGTGGAGGTTCTGGTTTCTCCTGGACCAGACTGGGGCTCCACTCCTGCTGTTCAGGGGAAACCTCCTCTTTACACATAGGAAGGAGCGTGGGATCTAGAAGGAGGAGAGAGGTAACATTAGGAGAGAGCAACTCAATGCATTTTCTGTTGGAATCAGATTAATTTTTTTAAATTACTTATACAGCCCTAGAATATCTCTGTTTTTACATACAGTTGGTACAGTATTCCACATACAGGAGCCATAGAACAGTGTCCTTGCGGTTGCAGCGGCAGAATGGCGGCATAAATGTGATAAATACTCCGTTTGTACTCACCCATTAAATTACTCCAAATTCAAATATCTCCACTTTTTCACGAGCTGCACCCGGGTGAGGGGCCCGGAATGATCGATGGACTGAATTTACCAACAATTCCTGTTGATTACCACAAACGTCATCACAAATTGTCCAGGGAAGCACAAATGTTTGGGGCACACAATTGGCAGGTGGTGTGATTAATTACCCAGCACCTATCGCAAGGCACCTGCCAATCGTCATTCCGGGCCCCTCACCCGGAGAGAAAGCCGTCCGGGTGCAGCTCGTGAAAAAGTGTAGATATTTGACTAAATACACGTTTCGTGCCAGAACTTTCACATGGATATGAAAGTAGAGGATAATATCTTACTCCACGTCTTTGGAATTATTTAATGGGCGAGTACAAACGGAGCATTTATCACATTTAATGCTGCACATGTTGCGCCGTAACCAGAAGTGAACCAGGGTGTTCTATGGCTCCTGTATGTGGAATACTGTACCAACTGTATGTAACAACAGAGACACCCGGGCTAATACACAGTAGTGAAGAGGGGTCCTATCAGGACAGGCTTCAAGCACACTCTTGAGCAAGGATAGATAAAAAAAGCCTTCATTATCTAGATCTATTATCTAGACTAGGCTATTTTTTTCTTGACTTGTACAGCACTTTGACAGTCGTTTTTAAATGTGCTTTATAAATAAAGTTTGATTTGATTTTGATTTGATACTTCTTTTTTTAAGCCTGTCTCGATGGCATCCCTCTTCAATACAAACCTATTTCTTTTTTTTTTACTTTGAGCACCTCATCACCACAAGGACTGGAGTCTTCACCTTTTTTGTATCTCAGCAGCCTGTTCTTTCATTCTTCTACTTATTGATTTGTTATTTTCTTTGGTTAAATACGTGTTAAATAGCTATATTCTGACAGTAATCAATGCGACAGTGTTTATTCAGTAGTAGGAGTATCCATGTATCTCCAGCTCTTTCTTTATTAAACAGAAAATGCATTTTCAGGTCAGGATATCAATTCTATCCAAATCAGGACAGAGAACTCAACTCAGTCAGGATATAGATTGAATAAGTGGAATTGGACGTGATGACACAAAGAAATAATTATGCAGACAAACTTGGAATTGGAACACTATAAAAATTAAGCTGATCCTACTCTCTCCTGATTGGTTGAACCTACCTGAAAATGTATGTTGTTTATTAAAGAGTTGGAGAGACAGCTGGGAGACTGCCGTTACTGAACAAACACTCTATAGCAATGATTACTATCAGAAAATAGTGCTTTAACTTTTAATTAAAACCAAGACATGTCACAAACTACATAGGCCTATCTGATGACAGTAGCCTATAATTCAAAAAATGGAATACAAATAAAATAAAAAACATTTTCTTCTGTGATTATTTCTGGTTAAGTGTAGTAATGGTACCAACCTGCTCTGTGTAGCATGATGACTGGTTGTAAAAGCAGCTCCAGTTTTCTTTTGCTGGAGGCAGACATCTTCTTCCTCGTATTCTCTGATAGTTCTGTTAACTTCAATCAATGTATCAACTGGTTGATAAATGACTTCACTGTTTCTAGTAAAGTCATATTATTAGTCTGCTCACGTAGATATGCACGGCTCAATGCATCTGCAATGTGAAGCTCCTTTCCTGGCTTGTATGCCACTGCAATGTTGTACTTTTGAAGTCGCAGCAGCATCCTTTGCAGCCTCATAGGAGCCTGATGCAGTGGCTTCTTGAAAATGCTTTCCAGCGGTTTGTGATCGCTTTCCACCTGGACTTCTCTGCCATATACATATTGATGGAATTTCTCACATCCATATACTATGGCTAGGAGCTCTTTTTCAATCTGAGCATACCTTCGTTGACAATCTGTGAGCGCCCTTGAGCCGTATGCCACAGGTCGACCATCCTGCAGCATCACAGCCCCGATGCCCTCCGAGCTGGCATCCACAGACAGCGTCACAGCCTTGTTGACATCATAATATTTCAAAGTGGGAGCTTCAGTAATCAGTCGCTTCAGCTTTTCATAGCTCTTTTCTTGAGGCTCCTCCCAGTGCCATTCTGTTTCTTCCTGCAGCAGCTGCCTTAGAGGTGCAGAGACTTCAGATAAATTAGGAATGAACTTCGCTAGGTATTGAATCATCCCCATGAACCTCATTAAAGCTGGCTTGTCAGCAGGTGGGGGTATTTGTACAATGGCTCTTATTTTCTCATCATCAGGCTTTAGCCCCTCTGCACTCAGTGTATGGCCAATGTACTTGACTTCTGTCATCTTGAATTTGCACTTGCTCTTATTGAATCGCAGGCCATTTTCATCTGCTCTCTGCAGTAGCTTTAACAGCCTCTGATCGTGTTGCTGTAATGTGTCCCCCCACACCAGCAAATCATCAATAATGTTGACCACGCCATCTAATCCTTCAATCATCTGGGCCACAGCTCTCTGGAAAACCTCGCTCGCTGACGAGATGCCAAAGGGAAGCCTCTTGAAGCGATATCGTCCAATGGGTGTGTTAAATGTGCACAGCTTGGAGCTCTCTTCATCCAGTTTAATCTGATAAAACCCTTGGTTTGCATCTAAAACTGAGAAATATTTTGCATTCGGCATGCGTGACACCACTTCCTCCACTGTGAGGAGTGGATAGTGCTCTCTTCTAATTGCTGTGTTTAGATCTTTGGGATCCATACAAATCCTTATCTTCTTGGGTGTGACTACTGTCACCATACTGTTCACCCACTGTGTAGGCTCGGACTGCCTTGTGATCACATCTGACTGCTCCATTTTATGAAGCTGCTCAATAACTCTGTCCCTTAGAGCAACTGGGACTCTCCTAGGTGCATGTATCACTGGCCTCACTTCCGGGTCAATATTGATGCTGTGCTCACCTGGTAAGCAGCCAAGTCCAGAGAAGAGATGTTCATAATTCTTCTGTATGTTGTCTTCCTTCTCTGTGCTGTACAGCCTCTTCACCATTTTCAGCTTTGTGCTCGTTTCCCTTCCCAGGATCGCTGGTGCCTCTTTTTCAATGATTTCAAAGTCAATCTTGTGTTTTTGGCCCTTGTACTGACAGGTGACTGACGTTTTGCCCAAGGGCTCCATCTTGTGGCCAGAATATGCCACTAACCTGCAGCTTGATGCACGCAGCTTTCCACTGACATCCAACATGTGAAACGTTTTTGCTGACATGACGTTACAGTCAGCTCCAGTGTCAATTCGAAATTTGACTCTCTTTTTGTTTATTAACAACTCTTCAGACCATCTGTCTTGGTCACTCTTTGCATTTTCAACAGCATCAATGCTTTTCATCTATATTGTTCCAATGAACATTTCTTCAGTCTCACTGTCGTCAGTGTCATGAGACTTTTCCACAACATGCATCTTCCTATTTTTCGGTTGACTGTTTGCACGACACATTTTTGCATAGTGATTCTTCCTATCACATTTCCTGCATGTCTGTCCATAGGCTGGGCACTTCCCTTGCTCATGCTTGTAGCCACATCTGTCACAGTCAACTTTATTTTCACTCGTCATGGGGCTCTCTTAGCCCAAACATTTAGATTCTCGTAGAGGGTTTTTTTTCGATTCTGACGAATCTCTCTACGAGAGTCTAAAACATAACCCCCCCCTTTACCGTCGAAAGTTGAACGTTTGTGCCTCAAAATCACTCTTACCTTGTACAAATGCAAAATCTAAGCTGCTTTTAATGTTGCCCCACTTGTTTGTGAGGTGTACGGATTCAGATTAAACACGCAACATGCTTATGTTTCAATAAAAAAGCTATTTTAATCCACTCTGTTTCTGAATCCTCCATTGTAAATGCGGTAAACGGCGCAACAGAATATTGCCCGCGCCCCTAGCGGCCAGGGTTCTCTTGCGCATTTACAATGGAGAGAAAAGCAAGATGGCCGCCAGATTCCGAGACAGAGTGGATTAAAATACCTTTTTTATTGAAAAATAAGCATGTTCCGTGTTTAATCTGAATCCGTACACCTCACAAACAAGTGGGGCAACATTAAAAGCAGCTTAGATTTTGCATTTGTACAAGGTAAGAGTGATGTTGAGGCACAAACGTTCAACTTTCGACGGTAAATGGGGGGGTTATGTTTTAGACTCTCGTAGAGAGATTCGTCAGAATCGAAAAAAACCCTCTACGAGAATCTAAATGTTTGGGCTAGGGCTCTCTCTTGTATTGCTGCCTCCCTTTTTATAGGCTCTTGTAGTGCTAACTTTGTGCACGTCGACTTCATCGTGCAAAGCCTTCATCTGTGTGAAAGTTATCTCGCTTGCACGGCACACATCGAGTGCTTTATCCACCGTGAGATCCGCCTCTCTGAGCAATCTGGCTCTTACTTGATCATCACGTATCCCACAGACAATTCTGTCACGTAGCAATGAGTTGCACAGGTTGCCAAATTCACAGTCTTTCGCTTTATATTTCAGGTCTGTAACATAGGCATCTATTGTTTCTATGACGGACCTTGTACACGAGTGAAAAACATGTGCCTTATGTACGGCATGTTCTTTCGCGGCTCACAGTATTCTTTGAACTTCTGTTTCAAAACAGCAATCTTGTTTTTCTCCTCGTCGGTGAAAACAAACGTGTTACTCACTTTTATGGCTTCTTCCCCCGCGACATGAAGGAATGTCGCGCATTGAACCACTTCAGTCCTTTCTGCCACTCCACTGGCGACACAGAAAAGTTCATAGCGTTGCAGCCACGTTTTCCAATTCTCGGCTAGATTCCCTTCTAGGCTCAAATTCGGCGGTGGTTTGAAGTGTGCCATTCTTATTTCTTGCCGTTCTCTCCTAGTTTCTTCTGACACCATGTAATGTATGTTTGTTGTAAGAATAAGTTGACAGGATCACCAGATTTGGAATAACAATGAGTCAATCATTTATAGTTCTTCAGGTTGAATGACAAGTTACAACTGACCCGGCATCCGGTATCACGTGACCATGCGCGTTCCCCGTACGGGTACTCTAGTAGCCCAATATACTACATATACTCTGACTACAGTCACGCCCCTGCTTCTAATGAGCTATAACGTTTCCACCTGTGACATTACCCACAATGAAAAGCAATAACGCATCGACAATAAAATAAAACAAAAAAACATGAACAACAACTTTCCAAGTTCAGGACCAACGTTCCTTTCTATGTAGAAACCGGTGTTTGCTCGTTGTTGAAACTATGCAAAAAAATATTTTTATTTTTTGTTAAAGGTTGCACCGTGACAATCAGGGTGAGCACTACTGACACCTATATATACCCGGTGGGCCTACTGACCAATGTATGGGTGAAATGATGAATTGTGAAGGCCAGTCACCTTGCCAGCTCACGCAATGTGTGTTCCTGTTGACCTTGTACGACACTGATAACCCTGTGTCTAACAGGTGTAAGGTGATCTGCTAGGACCCTGATGGAGCACGCGGGCTGGTTGTGAAAGTGACTGAGAAAATTAGCTGATCCCCATCCACAAAATTTTATTTGAACCCGCAATTCAGCCACAATTTTCAAATCGGCCCCATGGTGGCGCTATAAGCCATTTCTCTACTGTAACTGTGTCACTGCAGCATAAAGGAATATTATTGCACTGTTTTATTGATATTATAGTTTTATTTCAAGTGATTGTTATTTTTGTTGTTTTATTTGTCATATTATATATATATACATGTATTCAGGAAGAACTGTCACATATATATTTTTTCTTAGTTATTCAGCAAAGTGCCTTTCAGATGGTGATGGGTTTGATTATATTTTTAATTATATATGTTATCATCAATGTTTCAAAACTGTTGTTTTCAGGCTGCGGACTCCTCAAAATAATCATATTTGAAATGTTAACCGACCCCCCAACTCTATTTATTTATAAAAAAAATAAAAATAAACATATTTGAACTGGGGACCTCCCAAAATTGTTATATTTTAACTGTGACCGGGTAAGTAGAGCTTGTAGATTCCCTATTTCTTCTACTTTTGTGTCACAACACCATGTACCATGATACCGTATATGACAAATGTTAAAATATAAAATGTCAAAAAAGTTGAAATATGGATGGTTGCCCCACAGCAACGATCACCATCACTTTATCTACAGGCTAAAAATACATTGATGTGTTTTCTTGGTATGAAAATAGCCTTGTTAAATTTTAAATGGTTCTCACAATTCATATCTGGTTTATCTGTGTTTATGATATGTATACCAGTATGCCAAACCCTCTGCTGCCCCACAGCAGAATATCCTAACATGTTTACAGCATTTCTGTGATCTGTACATCCTCAAGTTCAGTTCATGTTTCCAATAAACTGAAAATCACCCTATATGCAGGGCTGGACTGGGACAAAAATTCGGCCCGGTCATTTTCGCACAAATTTGGCCCAGACGGCCCACCACAACCCGTGCGCAGATAGCAGAAACTCCGCTCCGTCGACGCACACAACCAAACAAGCCCTTAATACCACCACTTTTACAGAACAACATAAATGATACAAACCAACAGACAACTACACAACCCTTTGTTGCTCTCACAAGAATGCTGGCAAAACGATTCAAGATAGAAGAGGGTATATAATAATATATTGTTGATTATATTATTTATTTATTTGCCCTCTGGTGGTGGTGTTCTGTAAAATAATGATGTCTGCTCTCTGCCCACTGCAGGATACGTTATAAGGAACTGTGTGTCACAATAGGGGCGTGACAGACTGGATCCCTGTGTTACTTTATTTGTTTACAAGTTTAAGTTTCCCGTTTTTTGCATCCCCGTAAAGGAAGATAAATAAACAACTTTGATTTAACACCGAAACCAACCTGTAATGGACATTCTATTTTATTCAAACAACAACAACAAGCAAGCGTCTTTAGTATAGTAATCAGTCTGCCCATGAAGTGGCTCACACAAAGGGAGAAAAGTGTTTTTAACAAAAGGATAAGTGGTCACTAGTACTACATTAGTCAAAAGACTCGCTTTGGAGTAAAGCAAATGTTTGAACGGCGGACAGCGTGGCTGAGAGAACAAAGGACAAGATGGTGGTGCGGTACAAAGCGGTAAATAATACAAACTTAAAAAAAAAAATCATAACGAATAAACTATAAGCTGACACTGGAAAATGTGAAGGGATTGGTTAAAGGAGGACTTGAAGTTCATTTAGGAGCGCAAAAAAGTGACATTTGGTGCGCATTGAGAGACATTAATTTATTCAATTTAATTATTCTTCAACTGCATGATTTAAAAAGTGCGCTAAACGCCGCCCCTCTGAAATGCAATGATTAAATCATATCTTGCAATGGATTGGAAACATAAAGAGTTTGTAGGCTATATTGCCCTGCCTTTGTGTTCATAAAACTTGAAACTTGGAACTTAATGCAACATTGATGGACATGTATATCAAACAATGAAATGGATGGAACTGAACAAAATGTTGCGGTGCCACTGCTCATCGTGAGTGAACCCACTGAACCTGAAGTTTCTCAAATGGACGGAGAACACATTGCACAAAAAATACAAACTCTCCCCACTGACACGGAGAATGAACATTATAAAGGAATTGATGAAAGACAATATGGCACAGCTGGTTACCTGACTGAACTCTACTGGGGAGATGGTTTGACAAACATGAAAAACAAAACATAAAGAAAATGTTCAAGCCAGCTGACCAGCTCTGCATTCTACCTATCACGTCTATGATCTAGGAACAGGGGTAGGCAACCTTTATTATCAGAAGAGCCATTTTTGGCCCAAAAACGTATTACAATTCTATCTGGACCAGCAAAATATATTTGCTTTAAAGTTAAAAAAAAGTATAAAAAAGTGTTTTTGTTGAATAAATCTTATTTTCACCCCATGAATGAGACTCAAACAGTAACTCCATTTACTCCATCCGGCGGCCCGGTCGCAACGAGATCACCCCCGTCCGAAACTAAATAAAACTAAATAAATTTGCACTTACTAGCCTACTCATTATCCTTTGAACACATTTTCGTTTCGGTCTCATGGGAAGCCAATCACCTTCGTCCCCCGCCGGATGTCCCGCCCCCGCCGGATGTCCCGCTCCCAGCTGATCCGGTGACCGCGGCGCGGACACTGTTGCATCCTCCGATGCATTGCAGACAGTGTATCATCGGACAGTCACAGTACTGCAGATATTGTTGTGCTCGCCCCTGTAGACACGCTGCCCGTTTCTGCCTCGTCCTCGGCTGGGTCCAGCGCGCACTTCAGCGGGGACTTCCACGGCTCCACGGCGGTGACCAACAGGCTGCCCGCTGGCTCGCTCGTAGCCTGGCATGAGCGTCTCGCTGGCTCGTTTGGGGGTCCGGCCAGGTTTTTTTTGGGGGGGCATTTTAGCCCTGATCGATCGCTGGTGTCTTTGATCTGCTTTTGTCTTGCTATGTGCTGTGGGTCAGTGTGTCCCGACGACTCTGGGTCAGACTGGAGTGGAGTATTGCCTTTTTGTGGCTCATGGGAACATTTTTTGGCTCAGCCTGTGTTGTCATGGTGTGTGGCCTGTGTTGTCATGGTGTGATATAGCGGCTGCAAATATAAAAACTAGTCTCGTCCAACCTCGTCCTAGGCGGCATAAAATCAAAAAATAATCTCGTCCGATCTCGCCCTGTGCCCGGAAAGGGTTAAAGAAAACTTTAATTATTCGTGTTTTTTCTGGTCTTTCAATATAGGTATTTCTTTGGCTGCATGCGTGGTGCGCACAGTGAGCGCCCCCTTTGCTTTTTTTATAAGTATTTTATTAAATTTCCACAAAGTTACAAGTCATCACATTTCATATATCAACGTTTGGAGATCCATACAGAAAATATGCTGCTTGTCGTCATATAAATACATCACATCAAATATACATACATCATAATACATAATACATACATCAAAAAGCACAGACACCTAGGCGCCAGAGAGCGCAGCACCAT
The DNA here is from genome assembly GCF_964188405.1 of Protomyctophum parallelum. Lineage (NCBI taxonomy): Eukaryota > Metazoa > Chordata > Actinopteri > Myctophiformes > Myctophidae > Protomyctophum > Protomyctophum parallelum. Next base: position 1,316,834 of record NC_139714.1, read on the forward strand.
GCTTTGGTGCCATGTGTACTATCCGCAGCACCCCCTAACGCCCAAATGCCTGCACCTGCATGTGCTGTTCTGAAGGTCTCGCCACCCGCCAACAAATAGCACCATGCTTTGGTGCCATGTGTGTCTATCCGCTGGCGTGCAACAAGACCCCCAGAGCCACACACTCAGCATGAACATTTAAAAGTATAAAACATGTAGACGCAACCGGGAGTCCTCACCTCAGTAGTCAGTATACTACTCACTGTGGCAGAATAAGGGCAAAAAATATATATACATTACATTACAGTGCCAAGGTGGGCCAGTTTAGGTGCGTGTGCAGTCTCTTCAGGTCCATTGTTTTTTTTCCTTTTAAGTTCAGTTTTAATTTGTTTAAAAACAGTGTTTGCGTCAATTACCACGTTGTCCATTGACATTTTGCACCGAGTCTTCCAAATCTTAAAAATGATCACACAAATACAAACCCAAAATATATCATAATTTTATTTTCCGCAGTTAAAAATACCGTACAAAATGTCTCTGTGGCCTGGCACCCTCAAACCTATATCGTGCATCTTGCTCCAGATTGCTTTTGACCTATTGCAGTCTATGAGCAAGTGCCATATGGTCTCTAGCTCTTCACAGTCTGGCATGGGGCATTCCGTTGTGGTCACAAAGCAACTCCATTTAACCACTGCTCTAGTTGGAAGTCTACCGTGGGCAGTTAGCCACATAACGTCCTGCATGTTTCCAGTGACGAGGCCGCTGTTAAAATGATTTACTAGGTTTTTACTTTCGTCAAAGGAGCAGTGTTTAAAACGTACCATACCTCCATATATCTTATTACTTATTAAATTATATATTATTTTATTTGATTGGGTTCCCCAGTTAATATTTAAATTGCTATGTTTTGTGATGAAATCCCCATATGCCAATTTATAGTATGGCAGTGACAGTCTGCCCCTGCCCCTCTGTTTTCTCCATGTTTTGAGGTCTCCTACCCAAGCTGCTCCACACAGAATGCCCCTATCCACATTTTTACAGAATGCAATCATTATTTTGCTGCCGACGTCCATTGCGCCAAGGCCTCCCTCTTTGACACTTTTAAACATAACAATCATTTTGGTAACCTCCCGGTTGTTTCCCCAAATCAAACGTACACACATCCTATTAATTCTTGTTATGCACTTCTCAGGTGGCGGAAAAATGGTGTCCAGGAACAATAACTTTGATAAAATAAATGTTTTTACAATCCCTATTCTAGATTTATAAGTTGTGTCCCTAACTTTCCATTTTTCAACTTCGGCATGTATTTCAGTTTCTTTTCTGTCCCAATTATTTTTTAGCACAGTCCCTATTAGCAAAGAAAATGCCAAGTATTTTCATTTCCTCTTTCACCTCCATGAGCAGGGCCGGCCTCCGATCCTCCTCTCCTATCCAAATACATTCCGTTTTGGTCTCGTTTAGCTTGGCCCCCTGCTTGGCGACCTGCTCTAGAGGTGAAAGTGTTCTCTAACAAAATCAAGTTCTCTCTGCGATTTTATAAAGGCAGTTACATCGTCCGCGTATGCGGACACCTTGGCTGCCGTTCTATTAATCCGAACTCCTTGTATTCGGTTATCATGTTTTATTTTATTTAGTAATGGGCTGATGGCAAGAACGTAGAGCGCTGCATCAGCGGACAGCCCTGTTTCACCCCTTTCTTTATGTCAATATAATTAGACGTCCTTCCATTTACTTTGACCGCCACCTGAGATTTTGCATACAACATTTTAACCATTTTAATAAATACTTGTGGAAACCCATATTTTTCTAAAACACCCCATAAATATTCTCTATTTACAAAATCAAAAGCTCTCTTTTGGTCAAAGCCAACAATAAAAAAGCCAGGCTCATGACGTGAGTGTATCATCTCCCTGATCCTATTTAAGTTGTCCCACATCATACGTCCTTTAATGGCGCATGTCTGTTCTTTTTCAATTATTTCGTTTAACACTGTATTTAGTCTCATCATTATGATTTTGGCGAGTATCTTATATTCTATATTAGTTAGTGTGATCTGTCTCCAATTATTTATATATTTTTCATCCCCTTTTTTAAAGATCATAGAAATGGTACCTTGATAAAACCCGTCATGCATAGACTTTTTAAAACACCCGTCATTAAATGCAGAGGCCAAAATATCAGCAAGTTCGTTAGCAAAGACCTGATAAAATTCGGAGGGTAGGCCATCCGGGCCGGGAGACTCCCCTCGGTTTAACAAAGAGATTGCTTTTTTTACTTCCTCGCTTGTGAAATCACCTAGGAGTGTGTCAAAGTGCACTCCATCTATTTTTTTCACCTCTGATAAAAAGGCCTCTGCATCCAACAAAGCACCATCACCACAATACATTTCCTTAAAATGCTCCACAATCAATTCCGTTATTCCATTATCATCATTTACAATTTGACCATGTTTATTTGTCAGTGCATTTATACAGTTAAACTCCTGTCTCTCTTTATATTTCTCTATAACTTTACGTATGTTTGCTGGTTCGTCCATATCAAAGCCTGCTTGTACTTATAGCTGCATTAAAATAATCGTTATTAAAAATCATCAAAGTGCTAGTAATGTCGTCTAATTTCTTTTCATCTTGTTCTGTTAGTGAGCTACCTTTACATTTGATTTTCACATATAGTTGCATTAGTTTATTATACTCTTTATTTCGTTCTATATTTAAGTATTTACATTTTAAAATTAGTTGCCTTTTTACGCATCTCTTCATCTCTTCCCATAATTCGACATTTGATTCAGTAAGAACCCTTAAATCCTTTACTCGGTTTATCTCATTTTTAACAATCTGTATTAACTCTGGATTTTTAAAGCAATTTATGTTAAGTTTCCAATTGTTTACTCTGGGTCTGGTGTGAAAGCTAATAGTAGCTCTCACTGCCAGGTGGTCGGAATTAATCCAAGCCTCAGTTTTATACGTGTTCACATTAATGTCCTTTGACACATAAATTCTGTCTATCCGCGTCTTGACCCTTGCGTCAAAACGCGTATAGCCAGTTGCATCTGGGTACAACACCCTAAAAGTGTCTCTCATTTCTAGACTTTCGCAGGTTTCCTTCAAAACTTTATACTCGCTCTATCATATAGGCCTGTGTTACTACCGTTTGTTGATATTCTATCTTTAAGATCCGTTATAGTGTTAAAATCACCGGCCAGAATTATACACTGCCCTGCACAAGACTTCTCTTAACTTATTAAAAAGCCGTATCTTGTCGCATCGCTGCGGGGTTGTATATACATTAATAAGCCGCATTTTCTGTTTCCGTACTATACAGTCTAAGACAAGAAGTCGGCCTGGTATTATTTCTCGTTTCATTTGAATAGTTAAATTTTTTGTGTTAAACAAAATACCGACTCCATCCACGTGGTCACCACCAATTGAAAATTCCGACCACCCGTGGGACCAGTATACTCTCTGACAGTATTTACATCAGCCAGTGTTTTTAGCCGCAATTCTTGCGTAAAGATAATATCAGCTCTAATATTTTTCATTATATTAAGTTTCTCCTGTCTAGTGCTTTCTTGCTGTATTCCCCTTACATTGATTGTGGCGATATTAAACATCATGATGGCGAGTAGTGGGCCTACATATATCATCATCGAGTTTTAAAGGGCTTTTTCAATCCCTGGCTTTTAGATTTTTTCCATTTTTATGTAGGTCAGGAGACTGTCTGTCTCTCTTGCCTTGTAAGGGAGGGAAGTTCTCTGTGGACACCAACAAGGTGGGTACAGGGCCCCGCTCCTCAGACTGTGATCCGCACAAAATATCAATCGCGTCTTCGAGAGCGGTTTGACCTTCGTTAGTCTCTAAATCCCGCAAAATGTCGCTTATTCTGTCCTCTGTGTCTGCATCATTCGGCACTTGATAGCTGGGAAGACTGACCTGCGTAGCACTCTCCATGTCCTGATCTGATGGCTGCGGTGCCACTGCTCATCGTGAGTGAACCCACTGAACATGAAGGGCGCGTTCGGCTATGCGCACCGGGAATGTGGTCAGTTTGTTGAGTGTGGTGGGCGGTGACGTCACAGAGTGCGTTCAGTGTGCCTTATTTACGAACGACCAGTTACAACACACCATTCACACTGAGCAACCCTACCCTCAGGGTAGGGTTGCTCAGTGCGTGCACTCGGCACACCCGGTGTGCAGCGCACTGGATTTTCGAACGACAACGCACTGAGTGCACTGAATAAACGAACGACAAGAGAGCACACCAGTGCGTTCAGGGCGCATTTCCGAACGCGCCCGAAGTTTCTCAAATGGACAGAGAACACACAAAACATAAAGAAAATGTTCAAGCCAGCTGACCAGCTCTGCATTCTACCTAAAACTATACGTCTATGATCTAGGACAGGGGTAGGCAACCTTTATTATCAGAAGAGTAATTTTTGGCCCAAAAACGTATTACAATTCTATCTGGACCCGCAAAATATATTTGCTTTAATAAAGAAAACTTTAATCATTCGTATTTTTTCTGGTCTTTCAATATTACATTTTATTGTTTGCTAATTTCAAGTCAAGTATACTGTACCAGTAAGCCAGCAGCATTGGTGATGAAAACAAACAAAGATGTCTTATCATGAATACATTCTTCTGTTTTCCTTCATTACATTTTATTCTTATTTTTATCTGCATGGTGTATAGGCAACATTGTTTTGCAATATCAAAATTAAAGAATAACTTTATGCCTACTACAAATTCAATAATAAATTATGATTAAATGTAAAAAAGAAGAAAAATAAAACCTCTTATTCCTTTTCATACTTCTTTGCCGTAGCAACTGGGAGCCACGGGAGAGGACCTATTTCTTTGCCTGCGTGGTGCGCACAGTGCGCGCCCCCTTTGCCTAACCCCTCCTTGTAGATCAGTCAGCGCAGCCATTGGTGGGGAGCATTACCGTCGCTCCGCTGTTGGTCGCCCGCTCCGCACCTCGCTTCTCCAACCGGCTTCTACACCTGCGCCCACCCGTCCTGCAGCCTTCACTCACGGCCGCTGTCCAGTCACTCCAGAGTGGAGCAGGGCAGCAGGCTAGAGGCAGCGCGCCCTCCGTGCAGCGAGAGAATGCACGGAGTAATATTATGGACACCTCCGTATAGCAAGAGTTGCTGTGCGGGATGAGTGTTGTGTAACCCGTTATAATGTTATCACCTGTACTATTTCTACATTCTGAGCACTGGGCCACGGAAGCCTGCTTTTTGTACAGTTTGATAGATTAGATTAGAGTAGGCAATAGTAGGGCACTGTTGTCACTTTATTTTCGTTTTTTAGGTTAGTGTCTAAAACTCAAGAGGTTAGTTTTAGTATGCTTTTGATTATTTCCCTTAGTTTCTCCGTGTGTCATTTATGTTTGAAAATGTATAGTAATTCATATTGAATACATACCTGTAAATATATATATTGTTCCTATATAATTTGTATGCCACAGAGAATAATAAAGAACTTTGGGCATTTTACCACCTTGCCTTATTACAATAACCGTCCTATGACTCGGTGAGTCGTAACAGTGGCTCTAGAGCCACAGGTTGCCTACCCTGGTCTAGGAGCATAAACCTGCTCACTCACAGTAGCCGGCCAGCTGAATTGTAACCGGTACAGTACGCTCTCTCAGGATGACATATTATTCTATCAATGTTGTCACAATCATTCAGTCCACTGAGATGTACCAAGCTCAGCCTTGCCCTTAAGGAGTTTTAGCCTTTAGATGACTAGATAGTTTATTGCAATTATGCAGAGACCAAAAAGGAGAAAACACACACACACACACACACACACACACACACACACACACACACACACACACACACACACACACACACACACACACACACACACACACACACACACACACAAATGAGGCAACAGTATAGGTGGTTGGAAAAATGTTGCTCAGTCTGATATGCATTCTCTTTCAATCCTAGAGATGGAGTTGTACAGTTTCATCAAATTAATGTTCGGCAGAAAGGAGAGGCAACACATGTGAGGGTACAAAATATATTTACAAAAAATACAAGTCAACAATGTACACCATAATAAAACACAATCCACAACTATAAATGCCAAGTCTCTGTGTGTACGTGTGAAATCCACGTAACTTCATCCACAATTTCGACACACTTTCCCTCTCACTGCATGCAGGGGGTTCAGTGTCGAGTCGGTCGGACAAGGCCCCTATATAGAGCTGGCCTGTTCTGACCTGACAACACTCCATATTTGGGCATGCCTGACACAGAACTCCAATAAAACACCACACCATTACAATAAAATGTAAACAGAGCCCTGTGTGTACGTGTGTAATCCACATAACTTGAATACCGTTCGCCCCACCGACTTCGACACACGCGTTCCAAAAAGGCCTGGGCTCCGGACAGAGTCTATATATGGAGCTGGCCTGTTGGCCTGCTGACCTTACAACACACCATATTTGGGCATGCCTGTCACAGAACTCCAATAAAACACACTGACAATAACAACAACAAAAAAGAGCAGAGCACAACTGACAACTAAGCAGGGTTCTTGAGCTTCTTCTTGTGGGGCCTTCCTTTGTTGTGGTCATCTTCATTCCCGAAGGATATCCACACATGACACACCTGTAGGGGTGAAAGCATTCATAAAATAGATTAATTAATCAAACCAATATCAAGTACATGCTGCTATGTGAAATTCAAAATGTGTGTCCGATCCTGTGTCTATAGGTGAGATTGTATTAAAAGAGGAATAGCACTCATTTTCAACATTGAACTGTCATTAGGCTAATATAGGCCTACCTTAAGAGTTGTTAATAAAAAAAAGTCCCCCGCCTTCTGTTTAGCCTAGAACTGGAGGTTGGTGTACTGCACTCTGCAGGCCAAAGAGTACACAATACACTGGATCGCTTCTCTACTTGTTTCTCCAGGATGATTATATGATGATATATATATATATATATATATATATATATATATATATATATATATATATATATATGGTATACAGTTGTTAGAGCCAATTTAGTTAGTTATTTCTATCTTATTTATTGATTTGCTTGGACACTCGTTGCTGCCCCCCGCTGTTTGGGCTATGAAATAGTTGCCACAGGCCCACAGCTCACGGAACCTCTTGATAAGGAAGAGAGAGAGGGTGTGACAGGGGGGGGAAATGTTTGGACACGCACACGCGTGAGTGAGGACGGCAGCAAACAGTTTTTTGACCACATAATTATAAACAAGACACAATACAAAGAAGAAGAAATGGGAGAAGAATAGTTTTGTTTGCGTTAGCCGAACTCTTGCACTTACACTGATTTACACACACACACACACACACACACACACACACACACACACACACACACACACACAGCGATCGTTTTGGAGTTTGTTTTTGTGAACAACGCTGTGTGATTGCAAACAATAATGGAATGTGCGTCTGAACTACACCGTCTCCGAGCCAGGCGACTTGAAAATTAAGGTAGGACAAGTCTCCATAACAACAGTATAAGGAGAGTTGGGCACGTACATATTTTATTTGAGGTTTGGGACTATATCCATTGATTCAGCATGAAGACTAGAGCATAGTAAATACGTACAGTACACACGCAAGCTTTGATCCCTGATAACTCAGCCTCGGAGCTGACTTGAGAATGAGCGGAATGAGCCCCCCCCCCCTTCCCCCCCTCCCCCCAAAATGAGTGGGAAATAATATTACCAGAAACACAAATATATAGCCCTGAATAAACTGGTCTGTAACTCTGAGAGTTCTCAAATGGAACCAAATGGGATTCCATTTGAACACTCTCAGAGTTAAGGGGGTGTAACGATCAAAGTAAGAACATTATAATGGTCTGTGGCAAATATTTAGATTTTCTGCTTTACACACCAAGTCTTTGCCACAGACACATTTTGTCCGTTTACGGACATGGTTGTGACCTCTGCTTCCCTGACTCACATGGCAGACATTCGCATAGCCCCTTTCGGGACCCTACGTAAAACTTTTTTGATATTTTGTTGAGTTTTACGTTGGGTCCCTGCTCACTACTGTATTTTCGTATGGAAATTCCTATATGCGGAAATGGAGATTCTCTCTAAAATAGGACCCGCGGCATGTGACGCCATTATTTTCCTTGAGTTATTCTGAATTCGGTAACTTTAAGTAGCTATACATCCAGCTGCGAATATCTCCTGTGGCGCGGAAGCCGTTAAGTATTTTTAATCTTTGTTTGACCGATTTGGTCGCTTTATTTCTTCTTGTTTGTTTACCGTTTATTGTACCGCCTCCCGGTGTGCGGTTGGCTTGTGAGGCTACGTCCCTGCCTCTGATCTGCTGTGTCATAGCTATAGCGCCACTAGCTAGCCAGATAGGCGGTACAATGAGGTGTCAATAAACAAGGAAGGAAAAGAAGAATCCAAGCTTCCAAATCGGGCAAACATATATTAAAAATACTTAACGGCTTCCGCGCCACAGGAGATATTCGCAGCGGCATGTATGGGTACTTATACTTTACATATTCAGAAAGCCTCATACTGAAGAATATCGTCAAAGAGCGCGGGGAGGCGGTAAACATGTAAACATGAGCCAGTAAATGTTTTAATCAGGTGGCATGGACGACGTGGAACAGGACCCAATGCACTGGGTCGAACAAATGTCAGAAACTTCAGTAGCATTTGGGTTCTGCTTGGAGGGCTAACATTCGCATTGCTGTAATGTGCCAGCTGCCTCCAAGCGTTCCTTTAGGTAGGGGGAAAAGATAACCACATGGATAATCAGCTTACAGAGTTAAACAATAACCTGACAAAAATATTAAAATTATTATTTCACAATGATAATCTTTTTTTTTTTTATCCCACTTTTAATGTTTTAAGCTCTGTGGATATAGTTTTGTTTCTATTATTCTTATACATACAAATGTTATCACTCTGACCTTTAACCCTCAGGACGCATCTGTACACACCTGGCACCAGGTAGGCATATTCTGCGGCTCCTTCCTCCACATCCACCTCTTCCTCCTGACTGCTGGGATGTGTCATACCTTGAGGAAGAGGTAGAGTTTTAGGCCCGACCCGGCTTTAACATGTCGGCCCTTTTTATTTCTGGGACTGCAATTTTCACTTTAATATTAACAGTGTTAAATGTTTTAATACAAATGGAACCAAATGGACCTTTTTGGATCCATTGTTCATTGTCCCCATAACACTTCGATATTGAACATTATGAAGTGTGCTTTAATAGGAATAGTTTCAGCATGCACATATTCTCTCCTTTTTAATTAGACATATTGAACAACTACTGACTGGTAGTTGAGTGAAAAGGTATGTAAGCACTTCTTCCAACATGTGTGGCTTTTACAGTTAATATAGATAATTAAACAGAACTACTGCAGAAAGGTAGCATGTGGCTGGTCAAACTAGGGGGTTTTCATGATGCTGAATCATTACAAGCATTAGCACAAAATAATTGGAGTTGACCAGGACACTGCCAGTACAACACTTTCCATCGACAGCCACAGAAGGCACGTTGCCGCTGCTACAGTCGAATACCGGACATCTCACCCCGGTGAGTTGTCTTCACTTTCTGAGACAGCGGGGTGAGTTGTCTGAACTTTCCGGGGTGAGCAATTTTCATAATTGGCATAATATGTCACCATACCATTAACAACCTATAAGGGAAACAAAATCTAAATTTCATCATGCTTTAAGGGTTTTCATGATTCTGAATCCATTCCCAATCATTAGGTGTGCACACAATACACACCTTGGGCTAAAAACGGCCATAGCCATCAACACATTTGGGCAAGTGCTACATAAAGCATGATGACATTTTTTTTGCCTTCTATATATTATGAAAATTGCTCAACATATGCAAGTTAGCATCCAGCAGTTTCTCCATGCTGGGGACCCATACTCAACATTTCTAACATAAAACCTTGGTGTACTCAACATGGATTGTCCGGGTTCACAATGGGGCTCTATGGGCTGTCAAGTAGACTATAGTAGGCTACAATGGTTCTCAAAGTGGGGCCTGGGCCGGGGTACAGGTAAAATAGCAAAGAATCTGTTAGACCACTATGTTATACTTTGGCTATTCGAAAATGGCCAATCTTCAAGCTCACAACATTGCATTGCAAGCCAATTGCATTCACAATAACCTGTGCGTTTGTCAAATGTCCTGATTCATTTTTAATTAATACCACAAATCTCCTATGGGAATCACTGGTGCAAAATTGGGCTTGCGACCAGATATTATGTTGAATAGCCAACATGAGTAATATAATGTTAAGTTAGTTGCTCTACTTATCTACCAGTATTTGCTATTGCAAATAGTGAGGAGAGTTTATTTTCATTTGAGGGAGAAAAGGTTACATCATCATAACTGACCAGTCATTGTAGGGGTCCATTCATGTACTCTACTGTATACTTAACAACATAAAACAAGATATATTTCAAGAGCAAGGGATCGCAGTGAACATCCACCCTAAATCTTCTTCTTCCACACTGGCAGAAAAACAGCATCTGAAAGTTTGATGGGATGCATTTTTACACGTCAGTGCTGTGACCACTTTTACATTGCATCTAATGAGCGATCGGTTTCTTTTGACCACGACCTGCTCGCACATACAGGTTCTTAACTTGTATGTGACGTTGTCTGGAAATGTGTCAATTGTCAGTGTCTAATTATTATGGCTAATATCAACACTACTACTGTTTGATTTTCCTTTTTAGGTTCCCAACTCGTTTTCAGTATGTGGAACTTATGTCAACCCTAAACCTGGACTACCCATTCCTCAGGGAAAGCATTGGGTCTGGCTATGTAAGTTTTTATTTGTTCATGTTGTTACCTGCATCGGTACAATTCTATTATGTGTCACTGTTAACCACTGAAACTGAGCGCTATACTTGGTAAACTAATACTTGGTAGACTGGGGTCAGCTCAGCTCTATGCCTGGTTTGCTCTTTTTCCACATTCTACACCAATTCTCTCGACCAACAATAATCAATCAAAATGATAAGCTCACAATGTGTTGCAGTGTGACACGTTGTGAGCTTGTAGATCTGCTATTTTCAGTGAGTGTCAGAATAGGGGCACTTTTCCCCCTTTTTTTTGATGGCAGTAGCACCCTGAATCACTCACTCACTCACTCACTCACTCACTACTTGACTGACATTTGTTCTCGTGATTTTAAAGGATTATGAAAATAACATTATTATAATAAATTATTGTATTTTTTTTATTAAGGCCTCCAATCGGAAGCAGCAATTCTGCTCTTGCCTGCACTATTCAACGAGAAACTAGAGTTGCTGTTTGAAGTTGAGGTGAGCCATGAACCGTTCACTAGTGTGAGAAGCACTATGTAATTGAAGCACATTGTATTATTGCATTAGTTTTTATATTATCATATGGTTGTTTCTGTTTTTGACACAGTGGCTCTGCAGGAGACTAGCCAGAGGGTGTGTGTTTGTCTGATGGTTAATGGTATTTCCTCTCCCCAGGGCCAAGCTCAGACCAGCACTGACATGTCGACACCAAAGATGATGCTGAAAGGCTGCAGGGAGGGTCACCCCAAGAAATATGACCACATCATGCTGTCGAGAGGAGAGTGTGGACATCTCAATGGCACTGGGACTCCTATACTGTGCATATATCTTTTGTTCAGAATCCAGTACCCTAAAAGAACTGAAAAAGACACTGACCTTTTTGGAGTGTGTTGTTCTGAAATTGAAGGATGCAGGCAAACTTCCTGTCACAGTAAAAAGAGTGTACAACTCCATCTATGAGTAGCATGTATGTAGGAGTCAGTGTTCTCTCTCTATGTCTGGATGGCCACTTGAAGAGAGTCAGCTAAAAAGCAAGGACTTTGCCACTGGACTGGGCCTCTTCTAATTCTGGAGTGTACATTTTGTTTTAGAAATCCTGAAAGACTGTCAAAGTGTCAAAAACAGTCAAGTGTGTTGTTGACAATTATACTATATGTTGTTTCACTTACATATGACTTACATATACATGTTTGTGTGTGTGTGTGTGTGTGTGTGTGTGTGTGTGTGTGTGTGTGTGTGTGTGTGTGATGAAATGAAGGCTGTGTGTGTGTGTGTGTGTGTGTGTGTGTGTGTGTGTGTGTGTGTGTGTGTGTGTGTGTGTGTGTGTGTGTGTCTTTGATGAAATGAAGGCTCTGTAACTTTTTGCAGTGTAACCCAGGTTTATAATTGTATGTCTGTATTTGTATCTGTTTGTATGCATGCATTTCTATGGTCACATGTACCATCTGCATCAGTTCACAGCTCATCACACCGATCACTCACTCACTCACTCAGTAACACCAGTTTCAATCAGCAATCATCACACCCTAGTAATCACCACACCCTAGTATAAAGCACAGCCATTTTGTCTCAGTCAGTGAGGTGCACATCACTGGCTGTGGCAGGTCTGTATCCTTATTCTTCTGCAAACATTTTACCATTTGCCCTTCCTTACAATACATGATATTAACACTGACACTGATGATTGATTTTAGACTCCAAATACTGAACTGATGAGTTGAACTGAACTGATGAGCTGGATGAGCTTTTGCACTTGAACTGAATTGGTGAGTTTGTTTGAAATGTTTGAAGTGTTTTGTTTTGTTTTGTTTATTTTCATTTTGAATTGAAAAGATGATTTGACATTTGTAAATGCTGGTTTATGCTGTTTGCTGTTGTAGATCAGCTACTTTAATTATTATTTTGATAATATATTTAATTTGGCCTCTTTTGTGTTCAGGCCAGGTTTTTTCCCCTTAGTTCATGCAACCCCATGATGATGATCCTGAACACAATGGCGAGCTAGTCCCAGAGCGATCCCCTGTTTCTGTCCTACCTGGACGGTAGGATATCACTGCTTCACTCACACACACACTTCCCCTCCATAACTGCTGCATACTCTAAAAACTCCCTCACATTCCCCCCTGACTTGAATGACATTGAACATTGGACCTTGGACAAACCATGACTGACTTTATACTTTTGGGTTGATTTATGTTGTTTGATATCTGAATTAATTGTTGTTTATTTTACTTTTGTTTTTCCAATAATAATATCATTAAGCATAATTTTCAGTCTCTTGGTTCTTTATGTTTTTTCAATGCAATTCCTTTCTACCATACGCCTACTTCTGACAGCAGTACTGGTCCAAACCAGGGGGGCAGTCAGCCAGATATTTCGTGAAGCCTCATTTGAAATCGGTAGTTCATATAATGGCCTGTTGTGGCGCTGGACTGGACCCAAAAAGCCCCATAGCTCCATAGAGGCCAATGTATTTTGGCCCAACTTCACCTAGACTGTATTACCTTAATAAACATGGTCATGAATACTTTCTTCTTCCAGTCACTAGTTTAAAGTCTCATTTCTAATGTCATAATATTCTTTTTGGAAAATTATGGTCCCATTAATTAAAAAAATGACCATAAAGAAAAAAAAACATTGTGTATGTTCTGAGGGGCGTGGCTACCGTTACAGTCTATGATCGGGATTCCCCTCCCACTCGAGTCAAAATAAAAACCAACGGAGAAGAAGGGGGGAAGTCCCGCCTCGTTGTCTGGGCAGCCAATGGCCAGCTGGTCCAAAACGGAGCCAGCCAATGGCCAGCTGGTACCAAACGGATCTAGAAAGATGGCGACTTACATCAGGAATTACCATATTATTACAGGCTTCATTTTACGTTCATGTTAGACCCGGCGAACGCTTTGTCCATATTTTTTACAGTCTATGGTCCAAACATATTCCTAGTTCACTAAGTATATGCTACAAGTCCCTCTGACCTTTTCAGCTGTATTTTATCGATTGAGTCACAAATCTATTTTTAAAAGCTTTTATCATCAATTGAAATGTTCCCTTTAATATTGTGTAACAATTATGTGGATTATATTTTCAAATCAGAAATTATCTTGCTTTCTTTCAGTAGACACCCCCTATTTTGTCCATTTTTTCATGTCCCCAATGGCCTTCGATGAAAGTGGACTTGAGATATGACTATTAAAAATGTACAAAAATTTATAAATTATGCCATTCACATATACATCTATCTGTGCTTTATTGCTGGCCATGTTTATTATTTCAATAAATAGATTATTAATAATTAAAATAGCATTAAAAAGCTCTGTCCCCCAGTCACACTCAACCCCGTTACACAAGTCATTCCCCCCTCCATAAAATGTTTGGACTGGCCCTTTAGTGACATCACCAACCAGGAAGTGACATCTACAAGTCTTCTGAACAACATGTTACAGAGACAGGTAACTTCCCACATTCTTTTACAATGTTTCATAGTAATTTAAAATCTCATAGCGTGGTCGTAAAGCATAACCAGCTCAACTCCGTTACATGAAATAAAGATAGAAAACAATTATTTGTGAAAATTATCTTTGTTATTTCATCAATATATCTGATTTCTTAATATCATGCATACCAAGTGGTCTCCTCTGAATCACCACAAGTAGAGTAGTGGCCATTCTGAGTGAAAAATCACAACTCCGTCACACTCAACCCCGTTATGATTTTCATCATAACGGGGTTGAGGGATTGTGACGGGGTTGTGACGGGGTTGTGTTTTTAACACTGGTTGTAAAGTTATCATATTATTTAAATGAATTATAATATTCCATCAACATCCTTGTACTACATGCATATTATATACTTGATAATGTCTATGCTAAAGGTGGGTTTGCTGTTATTTCTTTACACAGTCATACATAAATAGTGTATAAGAATTGGAAAGGATTTCTATTCTGAATATATATCTCAAAGTTTCTGCCTATATAAATCTTCTCAAAGTATATTTGATTTAATTATGCTATAAATATTTACAGACATCTATGAGTCCAAGATGGCACCAAAAACAGCTGCAGAAAGGCAGAGGGAGTACCGTGCCCGGCTAAAAGCTGATCCTGCAAAGAGAGAGCAACATCTCAACCAACAACCAACCAATCCAACAAGAACTGCATGTATGACGAGTGTGTGGACTGCAAGGACAAGTGTGTGCCAATCTCCAGTACATATGACGGTACAGCAAAAGTGTCTTTCACTCAGTGGGTCACAGAAGATAAGGAGATGGATAAGAAGAATGAGGGAGAAAAGAGGTCAACTGTAAAGGTCACCATCATGGCTGGCTCTTGGAATTTCTTCGAAGCTAGTCACAGCAAAGGAGCACCAGATGGTGTCGGGGGAGCCTTAAAACGATCAGCTGACATGATGGTGGCGAAGGGCCGTGATATCCCGGATGCAGAAGCGCTGTATAAGGCCTTGACTGAGGCAAACACAACAGTGAAACTGTTCTTTGTGAAGGGTGAGGATGTTGAGGATGCAATGGAGAAAATGTCAAAGAAAATACCAGCAGTGCCAGGCACAATGAGAATCCACCAGGTGATTACGCTGGCTCCAGGAGAACTGCTATACATCGTGATGTCAGCTGCTTTTGCACAACACAGAAGCAGTTTAACTGCAACTGCTTCAAGACCCAGCGTTTTAGTTTCGGCCAGATGGTAACTGCTGTAACTGTGCCACAGCCAGCCAGTGAAGAGAACACGCAGCCACAGCCAGCCAGTGAAGAGAATCCACAGCCAGAAAAGGAAATCCAGTGGGAAAGTGCAGAGGTCATTGGGAAGTGGTGCATAATCCGCTATGATGGAGGCCTGTATCCAGGCATCATTCTTGGCACTGAAGAAAGTCATGTCCAAGTAAAATGTATGCATCGTGCTGGGATTAACCGATTCTTCTGGCCGAATCGGGATGATGTCCTCTGGTACCTGTTCGACGATGTCCTTGAACTCATTCCACCCCCACAGCCCGTGACAAAGCGTCACATAGAGATCTTGAAAGCGGTGTGGGACAGACTGAATTCACAATGAATGACTCAAAACATGAGGCACACACACACACACACACACACACACAATGAATGCCTCAAAACATGAGGCATGCACACACACACACAGACACAGAGACACACACACACACACACACACACACGTAAGTGTATTTGACAGAACGAAGACACATATTCATTGTTGTCTTTATTTGTGTTCTTAACTTGTCAGTGTTAATAAAAGTCAGTTCAATGAAATTGTCTATTGTTCTTAAATGGTTCCTAATAATGATATAATAATTATTGTTGAATTTGAGATTTTAAAACGACTATTCATGTTAAGCTATATTTGTCTCTTCAGTACTGTTTACCACCTTCAACCCCGTACCCTATAGGCTCAACCCTGTCACGCATATGTTTTTTGTGATTATTTCTTAAGATTTTATGAATGTAATTAATGGTTATTGAACTATGTCAGAAATGTTTAGAGCAATCATAAAAATACATTTTTTTAGTTTGAAGCCAGATGCTATAGTCGATTTTGTATCCATTTTTGAGAAAAAAGTAGGTCCCCATCAAAAAATTGGCACATTCAGGCTGTAGTATAGCAAAAGTGGGAAAATGTATGTACTTTTTATATTTCTATTTTTTTGAGGGCCATTTGATGAATAGAAAAATGTTTGTTAAATTTTAAATAGAGTTCACAATCATATTCAAACAGCTTCCAGAGTGTCCATAACGGGGTTGAGAAAATATATTGCTGTATCATACAATAATGACCAATAATAATAGGCATTTAATGCCTGAGATGGGAAAATATATTTTTCTGTAAGTTAAATGTGTACTTAATGTCATGGGGTATTCAGAAAAGTAAAACATTTGGGTCATTTCCAAAACAAAAAAAAAGTCCAAATCGTACCGGTTTCGTGGAATGACGTGTGTGTGTGTTTGTGTGTGTGTGTGTGTGTGTGTGTGTGTGTGTTGAAATGAAGGCTGTGTGTGTGTGTCTCTTTGATTAAATGAAGGCTCTGTGGTGGTGCGTGTGTCTCTTTGATGAAATTAAGTTATTTTTGCAGTTTAAGGTCTGACGCATTCTGTTCATGTATTATTTATTTTATTTATAATTTGCTTTATGTATACTTATTTGTTAGTGTTTACTTTGTATTTTATGTAAGCACATTTTACTCATTTATTTTTGTCATTATTATTTTTTATTTGTTAAACAGTATTTGAAGCTGGTGTATTTACATTTAATGTGCAGCTTGAATAAAATGCAGTGTATTAGAACTTGTAACCTGGATTTGGTCTTACTTTATTTGTTTGCAATATAGTATACCTACGACCTACCTACCTAATCAACATCCATCCATCTTCAACCGCTTATCCGTAGTTGGTTTGGTTCGCGGGGGCAACAGCTCCACCAGAGTGCTCCAGATTTCCATCTCCAGAGCAGTGACTTTCTCCTGGGCGATCTAAGGGAGATGCCAGCCACCCGTCGAAGAAAACTCATTTCGGCCGCTTGTATTCGCGACCTTATTCTTTCGGTCATGACCCACACTTTAGACTTAATATATTAGTGCCCCTCACTTCACACAGGTGTGATTTTTTAATACCATGGGACCCTGGCTGAAATTCAACCAGCAAGACCTAAGCCTAAACCCAAAACAAACTATAAGCTGGTCACCAGCTAAAACCAGCATAAACTGGTGACCAGCATAAGCTGGTGACCAGCAAAACCATCAAAATACCAGCTAAAACCAAGGTGACCAGCATAGATTCCAGCTACCAGTTTAAACCAGCATGGACCAGCAAAACCTAGCTGGTCAGTCACCAGCTAAGACCAGCAAGATGGCGTCCAAAACACACTCTAAAGCTGGTCACCAGCTAAGACCAGCAAAAGGTGGTCACCAGCTAAGACCAGCAAGAAAGTTGCTGGTCCAGTTTATGCTGGTCTATGCTGGATTTTTCAGCAGGGGCGCCACGGCCCATCCACACCCACTCTGTGGCCAGACATATATTACATTGGCAGTGAGATTAGGACAGCGCCACGGCCCGTCCGCGCCCACGGCCGGAAAGGGTACTGCACCCGTAGTGAATTTTCACTACCATAGAGAATGCATTGGAGAACGGTTGGGCTAGGGACCTCCAGGACATGCAGTCTATAGGCTACTGCCACTGCGTGGATCAGGTCGGCAATACACCATGTTAATGTACACTAGCTGTTCCATCTGTGGAATGAATTAATATCTAATCACATTACAAAAGGCAAGCAGCTATATTAATATTGGACCAGATATGAACACAACTTCTCTCTCTGCTATTATACTTTATAATACTGTATTATAAAGTATAACAGCAGAGAGAGAAGTTCCGATTTAATATATGTGTTTAGGGTGTCAAAAAACTTGAACGAGTCTGGGGTTAAATGCCTGGTCTTTGTGTCAGAAACTATATTACAAAGTAAGATGAAAGTTGGAAGCATGCAACGTATACATACGTATATATACACTGTAGGCCTATATGATTTTCCCCAAGGCATGCATTGTTATTTGTGCATACATATTAGTATCGAAGCAATATGGTTTTCTATAAGAAGGCAATTAAAATGCATGCATGACATACTTCTTGTCAAACGAATAATGGAATACTTCTTGTCAAACTGTGGCTTGAGCCTCGATAGTATAACCATTACCATATAGTCAGACACAAACAATACATTTCATACATAGGCCTATAGTACATTGGATAGACCTTTTTTTTTTTTACTATACTAGGGGGTATAGCTATAGCTAGCTGTTGTTAACTCTGACTCCAAATATTAATGAAACATTAGTTAGGCTAAAGCAAAGGCTAGGCTATATAGCACTGGCCTATATGAATGTCACACCTCAGCTCAAATAAGAGTTTAAATTGATTAAACTTGGCCAAAAGACTTACCACATAATTTACTCATAGCCACTTGCTCAGCTCTAGGACTAGTAGTGATGCAACACAGGCATAAAAACTAGTTCTCGTCATAATTGCTGCTCTGCTCAAAATGCACGCCCAAAAAACTCCCACTGCTCAAGCTCGCAGTCGCCATGACGACCAATGTAGGTAGCCAATCCCAGAGCAGTGTACTCTGACTACAGTCACGCCCCTGCTTCTAATTAGCTATAACGTTTCCACCTGTGACATTACCCACAATGAAAAGCAATAACGCATCGACAATAAAATAAAACAAAAAAACATGAACAACAACTTTCCAAGTTCAGGACCAACGTTCCTTTCTATGTAGAAACCGGTGTTTGCTCGTTGTCGAAACTTTTTTTTTTTGGTAAGGGTTGCACCGTGACAATCAGGGTGAGCACTATTGACACCTATATAAACCCGGTGGGCCTACTGACTAATGTATGGGTGAAATGATGAATTGTTCCTCCTACTAATAACCCTGTGTGAGAAAAATAAGCTGATCCCCATCCACAACATTTTATTTGAACCCGCAATTCAGCCACAATTTTCAAATCGGCCCCATGGTGGCGCTATAAGCCATTTCTCTACTGTAACTGTGTCACTGCAGCATAAAGGAATATTATTGCACTGTTTTATTGATATTATAGTTTTATTTCAAGTGATTGTTATTTTTGTTGGTTTATTTGTCATATTATATATATACATGTATTCAGAAAGAACTGTCACGTATATATTTTTTCTTAATTATTCAGCAAAGTGCCTTTCAGATGGTGATGGGTTTGATTATATTTTTGATTATATATGTTAACATCAATGTTTCAAAACTGTTGTTTTCAGGCTGCGGACTCCTCAAAATAATCATTTGAAATGGTAACCGACCCCCCAACTCTATTTATTTATTAAAAAATAAATAAATCATATTTGAACTGGGGACCTCACAAAATTATATTTTAACTGTGACCGGTTTAGTAGAGCTTGTAGATTCCCTATTTCTTCTACTTTTGTGTCACAACACCATGTACCATGATACCGTATATTTATGACAAAAGTTAAAATATAAAATGTCAAAAAAGTTGAAATATGGATGGTTGCCACACAGCAACGATCACCATCACTTTATCTACAGGCTAAAAATACATTGATGTGTTTTCTTGGTATGAAAATAGCCTTGTTAAATATTAAATGGTTCTCACAATTCATATCTGGTTTATCTGTGTTTATGATATATGTATACCAGTATGCCAAACCCTCTGCTGCCCCACAGCATATCCTAACATGTTTACAGCATTTCTGTGATTTGTACATCCTCAAGTTCAGTTCATGTTTCCAATAAACTGAAAATCACCCTATATGCAGGGCTGGACTGGGACAAAAATTCGGCCCGTTAATTTTCGCACAAATTTGGCCCAGACGGCCCACCACAACCCGTGCGCAGATAGCAGAAACTCCGCTCCGTCGACGCCATAGACTGTAAAAAATATGGACAAAGCGTTCGCCGGGTCTAACATGGACGTAAAATGAAGCCTGTTATTCCTGCACTGTAAGTCGCCATCTTTCTAGATCCGTTTGGTACCAGCTGGCCATTGGCTGGCTCCGTTTTGGACCAGCTGGCCATTGGCTGCCCAGACAACGAGGCGGGACTTCCCCCCTTCTTCTCCGTTGGTTTTTATTTTGACTCGAGTGGGAGGGGAATCCCGATCATAGACTGTAACGGTAGCCACGCCCCTCAGAACATACGCGATGTTTTTTTTTCTTTATGGTCCTTTTTTTAATTAATGGGACCATAATTTTCCAAAAAGAATATTATGACATTAGAAATGAGACTTTAAACTAGTGACTGGAAGAAGAAAGTATTCATGACCATGTTTATTAAGGTAATACAGTCTAGGTGAAGTTGGGCCAAAATACATGGGCCTCTATGGAGCTATGGGGCTTTTTGGGTCCAGTCCAGCGCCACAACAGGCCATTATATGAACTACCGATTTCAAATGAGGCTTCACGAAATATCTGGCTGACTGCCCCCCTGGTCGACGCGCACAACCAAACAAGCCCTATAATACCACCACTTTTACAGAACATAAATGATACAAACCAACAGACAACTACACAACCCTTTGTTGCTCTCACAAGAATGCTGGCAAAACGATTCAAGATAGAAGAGGGTTTATTTGTCACTCTTTTTTCTTTCTTTTTTAATATAACTTGAGCGGCCCCCTACGGTCGCGGCCCACCGGTATTATGACCGGTACGTCCTGTGGCCAGTCCACACCTGCCTATATGGTTGATACATAAGTATTCATAGATACTAACTAGTCTAGTGCAACACCCGAGTGCAAACAAACATAACATGACTTGTCTTTTAGTTCTGCTGGATCTCTTTATTTCCACTCGTCCCTCCCTAACATTTTAGTCTAGTTTTTATTTGTTGATGAAATTGTCAATATGTTTACCCCTTGTATATTGTCGCCGTGGATTGAAAATGTAAAAGAGGTTCCTGTTTATAGTCATTAAAAAGTACACGAGGAACAAATTTCAGTGTAAGCTGGCAATAAAGTTGTATCGTATATAATAAATAAAATAGTATACAAGCTCAAAACAAGACTTTGTTAGCTTGTTAGATCTTCCATTTTCATAACATTTTTTACAGTGACAAAATACATTTACCCAAGTAGGCCTACTGTACTTAAAATAGACTATTTACAAGCTCACAATGTGTTGCAATGTCACACATTGTGAGATGGTGGATCTCCTATTTTAGAAAGATTTTTGTACACTTGAAAACATGTGAAATTCTAGATGATGAGAGGGTACTTTCTACTTTTGGTACTTTAACTACATTTTTATACCAATATACATTTGTACTTTTACTCAAGTACATTTTGAATTTCTGACCTTTACTTGTAACAGTTTTCTACATTGCAATTGATACTTTTACTTACATCAATGAACAGTCTACAATGAAGTTATCTGAGATTACCTTATTTTTGGGTGAGAGAGACGTGACCTGTTCATTGTATTTTTGAGGGCCCGGCTCCAATGCATGGCTTTTGTTACTTGTGTGTACATGACCTACATGCTTTTTTCACACCACAGGCCTAGAGATTATATATCAAATCAGTAATGCACCACACAACCTCAAATGTTCACTAAATTAACATCTGTATTTTCCACAAATGAACAGGGATGCTTGGGTTCAAATGACTGGTCCACAGACTCCACACTCCACACTGCAATAAAACTGCATTTTTGTTTGTACCATATATGCCAGCAGATGGCGCTGACAGCATGTAGTTCAGCAGTTCACAGCCTTTTCCATTCTAGCCATATGCAGTTTTGTCATAGGCGGCGGGTGCGTTTTACCTTTGGGTAGGCTATTCAGTATTTTAGCTGTGACGTGAGCGCCCCCTCCTGAGATACTTCCGGGTCCTACTTTTGTGTCGCTTTTGTGTCCCCATGGAGTTATACTGTGACGCTCCGTCGGACTAAATCTGAGACGAAAACAACCACGAAAGTCTAATTTTAACGCTTTCCTCGCAACAACAAAGCTGCGCTGCTCTCCCAAATCTGGCTGTGACAGGCCGTCTGCCCAACATGGAATACTATCGCCATTTTATTTTATTGTGTCAAATAAATCCTCATAATGCAAACTAGATTCAACATACTCAAGCCTGCACACATTCTAAATATACCCCAGAAATATTTTACCGATCAAATGGACTGTTGCCACCTTCAATAATAATGATAATAATAGTCTTTATTGTCTCCACATCATATATTTTTGTTGTCATGGACACTTGTCCTACAAAACATTAATAAGTCCACTCGAGTTGGAAGCATTAAGACCCATTTTAACCCTCAATGGCTTCCTTTCTGAAAAATAACGTCACTGTAAAAAGATTCACGCATTTAGATATTCAATTTACAATGAGATGCGGACGGGAGCTGGTGCCACTTGGACCCGGACGTAACGTAGCACTACAAAATGACGTCGAACTTAAATACTGAATAGAATTGCGTTGGGGGGGGGGGGGGGGGACTGTCGCCGCAGATTTATTTATTTATTTCCCAGATGGTCTAAAAATGAGTTATTTAGCATACTTTTACCAATGAATTAGCCTATACACAGACACCGACTTTTGGACGTCTTTTTCTCAAGTCTCGAGTCAGTCAGTCAGTGTAGATTACCCGGCGGTGTTGCTGCCCCTCCGAGAGTCGCGGCTCATGGCTCTTGAAAGACGGCACAGAGATAGCAGTCAATCCGCTGAACGTGTCAGTGTTGCTGCAGTGGTGTGGTGTGAACTGTGAACCGTGCGGACATTGACTGGTGGTGCTGAGTTCTGACAGCCACTCACTCTTGCTGTTTCCCAAAACAAACCAGCGCGCGCTACTCTTTGCTACAAAGCGACTGGAAGGACGAGGTTTACAGACATATACCAATAGTAGTCAATCATATGCTGATTAGGCCAGTTGCTGTATAGTATATAGCCTATCCGATCAGCGATCACCAGGGGGCAGCGACAACACACACACGCACACAATAGCCTTCTATAATATATCCTCTTTCACAGATGAGCAAGGCAAGAACATAATTGTTCAAGATACTTTATTGGGAATTGAAGGAGAAGAAGATAACCCAATACCGCCTGATCTCAATGATTTGTATGCCCAACTGAACAAACTATCAATAAAAGATTTAAAAAAAAATAGATCTGCATACAATTTCACTATCAGACCACTGGAGGAAGGAGATGATCCCACGGGGACTAAGAATGAAAAAGTTTCCATCGTTTGGACATGACAACGCTGATTTCAAGGCCACTTGGGAAGCGGCTCCGTCTACGAGCTAATTTAGAACTTCCTGTCTGAGAGCTAGCTAATTTAAGACATCCGGTTGCCTTCAGAATAAAATAAGGTTATTTAATTTGTTAATTAAATAATTATTACATTACATTATTAGTATTATTATTACATTACAGTTATTGTAAAGACACATTATGTTTCTGTGTAAAAATAAGTAATTAAATAACATAAAAAAGTTATCTAAATAGATAAATGCTATTCACGGATGCATGGACTTTATAAAGTGGACACTGGACAAAAGACGGCTCCGCGAGGCAATTATCTGGACATACCCACGCGTTCGGGGAGATGTCCTCTACCACACCCCACTCTCCGCTAAGCGGGAGAGGTGTAAAATTCACAGCAGCAGACCTTCTACTGTGGTCAATGTTGAAAAAAGTACCGTTTCCGGACCCAGAATGGACACTGGACAAAAGACGGCTCTGCGAGGCAACTATCTGGACATACCCACGCGTTCGGGGAGATGTCCTCTACCACACCCCACTCTCCGCTAAGCGGGAGAGGTGTAAAATTCACAGCAGCTGACCTTCTACTGTGGTCAATGCTGAAAAAAGTACAGTTTCCGGACCCAGAATGGACACTGGACAAAAGACGGCTCCGCGAGGCAACTATCTGGACATACCCACGCGTTCGGGGAGATGTCCTCTACCACACCCCACTCTCCGCTAAGCGGGAGAGGTGTAAAATTCACAGCAGCAGACCTTCTACTGTGGTCAATGCTGAAAAAAGTACCGTTTCCGGACCCAGAATGGACACTGGACAAAAGACGGCTCTGCGAGGCAACTATCTGGACATACCCACGCGTTCGGGGAGATGTCCTCTACCACACCCCACTCTCCGCTAAGCGGGAGAGGTGTAAAATTCACAGCAGCAGACCTTCTACTGTGGTCAATGCTGAAAAATGTACCGTTTCCGGACCCAGAATGGACACTGGACAAAAGACGGCTCCGCGAGGCAACTATCTGGACATACCCACGCGTTCGGGGAGCAGCAGACCTTCTACTGTGGTCAATGCTGAAAAAAGCACCGTTTCCGGACCCAGAATGGACACTGGACAAAAGACGGCTCTGCGAGGCAACTATCTGGACATACCCACGCGTTCGGGGAGATGTCCTCTACCACACCCCACTCTCCGCTAAGCGGGAGAGGTGTAAAATTCACAGCAGCAGACCTTCTACTGGGGTCATTGCTCAAAAAGGTGCTGTGCCTTGGGGCATTGACATGAAATCACTGGCCTATAACATGCATTGCAAAGTAATACTAATTATTTTGGTAATTACTGGTGTTTGAACACTAATGTCTGCATCAATGACAATGGTAATGTCATTCACTATGTAGATGGGCCATTAACAGTAATAGTTTATTTTTACAGTGCTGTGTTTATATTCAATTCAAACTTTATTCAAGACACTCACAGGGGGGTAGTGCAGAACACATAAAACATAAAAACACAAAAGTAAACAAACTATAAATAAAATAAACAAAGCATAAACAAACAAACAGGGGGGACTTATCTCTGTACATACAGGCTAGAACGCCAGTGGCTCCACAGCTTAGATGATAGTCTGACAGAGCTCTTAGCAGGGTTAGAAAGTGATGCAATGATGCTGTTCTCAGTCTGTTAACCTGCACATAAATCTATACATCAGGTTTCGTAGCACAGCAGGGCAAGTGGGTACATTTATTTCTACAAACATTTGACTGGCACTACAGCATCTTGGGGCTTTGAGCAGCAGTCTCATGCAGTCATTATATGCCACTGTCATTTTTTGCAGGCTGCCCTTTTTGTAGTGTCGCCACAAGTGGGCAGTGTACAGCGGAGTACAATAAGCTTTAAAAAGTGAGATTTTCACAGGAACAGAGCAGAAATTAAACTTGCGTATGAGTGTGTTGGCTTGAGCATACAGTTTACGCCGCTGTCTAAAGATATCTCTATCATCAGATAGGTCATTTGTTATAAAATGACCTAGATATTTGGTCTCTTTGCATTCTTTTAATGCCATTCCAGACAGGTAGAAATCAGGAAATACCAGCTTACTGTCTTCCTTCCTTCTATTAACACAGATGCGCACACACATGCAGTAAATTGATCAAATCTGTAACTACTAACTATTAAAGTAGCTTCTCAGTCCACATTAAGACAAATTGTGATGTTTAAAAACAAATATTGTAGGGATTTGGAAACTTTTAAATGAGCGTTTTATTTCTGATTGTGATGATCATTATTTTGCAGAGTGATTTCTTCTTCTTCTGTGTAACAGTGAATGAGAAATGATTAATGATTAATTAAAAGGTATTTTTTTTCTAACTTTCAAAGCCTTGTCTGTATTCTTTTATTCTTTTATAAATGTAATGCTATGGAGAGGGCCACTATATATATAACGATCGATCGTTGTCACCTCATCATCTGGGTCCGGAAACGGTACTTTTTTCAGCATTGACCACAGTAGAAGGTCTGCTGCTGTGAATTGTACACCTCTCCCGCTTAGCGGAGAGTGGGGTGTGGTAGAGGACATCTCCCCGAACGCGTGGGTATGTCCAGATAGTTGCCTCGCGGAGCCGTCTTTTGTCCAGTGTCCATTCTGGGTCCGGAAACGGTACTTTTTTCAGCATTGACCACAGTAGAAGGTCTGCTGCTGTGAATTTTACACCTCTCCCGCTTAGCGGAGAGTGGGGTGTGGTAGAGGACATCTCCCCGAACGCGTGGGTATGTCCAGATAGTTGCCTCGCGGAGCCGTCTTTTGTCCAGTGTCCATTATGGGTCCGGAAACGGTACTTTTTTCAGCATTGACCACAGTAGAAGGTCTGCTGCTGTGAATTTTACACCTCTCCCGCTTAGCGGAGAGTGGGGTGTGGTAGAGGACATCTCCCCGAACGCGTGGGTATGTCCAGATAGTTGCCTCGCGGAGCCGTCTTTTGTCCAGTGTCCATTCTGGGTCCGGAAACGGTACTTTCTTCAGCATTGACCACAGTAGAAGGTCTGCTGCTGTGAATTTTACACCTCTCCCGCTTAGCGGAGAGTG
The DNA here is from genome assembly GCF_964188405.1 of Protomyctophum parallelum. NCBI lineage: Eukaryota > Metazoa > Chordata > Actinopteri > Myctophiformes > Myctophidae > Protomyctophum > Protomyctophum parallelum. The sequence continues at coordinate 1,343,499 of NC_139714.1, forward strand.
GGGTGTGGTAGAGGACATCTCCCCGAACGCGTGGGTATGTCCAGATAGTTGCCTCGCGGAGCCGTCTTTTGTCCAGTGTCCATTCTGGGTCCGGAAACGGTACTTTTTCAGCATTGACCACAGTAGAAGGTCTGCTGCTTCGAATTTCACACCTCTCCCGCTTAGCGGAGAGTGGGGTGTGGTAGAGGACATCTCCCCGAACGCGTGGGTATGTCCAGATAGTTGCCTCGCGGAGCCGTCTTTTGTCCAGTGTCCATTCTGGGTCCGGAAACTGTACTTTCTTCAGCATTGACCACAGTAGAAGGTCTGCTGCTGTGAATTTTACACCTCTCCCGCTTAGCGGAGAGTGGGGTGTGGTAGAGGACATCTCCCGAACGCGTGGGTATGTCCAGATAGTTGCCTCGCGGAGCCGTCTTTTGTCCAGTGTCCACTTTATAAAGTCCATGCATCCGTGAATAGCATTTATCCATTTAGATAACTTTATTATTATTATTATTATAATGATTTAATTACTTATGTTTACACAGAAACATAATGTGTGTCTTATAGCATCATATAGCATCATTTAAATGCTTAATTTGTAGTTTTAATGTGCAAATTAAACTTTTTTTCAATACTCTAGAGGGTACTCTTATTTTGAAGAGATCGTCCACCGGAAGCCTTAAATTAGCTCACTAGATTAGCTCACTAGACAGTGCCTAAGACGGAGCCGTACAAGGGCGGTGCAGTTGTAGTCTGGGGCAGAGACCAATACATACAATTAAGAAGCACATAATCAATTGTATAACGCCGAATATTATACACCACTATCATCCAACCCACTTGAACGCATGAAACGTGAACTAACTGGCATTTTAGAAAACTAATGGGCCAGAAGTGGATAACAGAAAAGGAAAGGGATTTTCTATGCAAAACCTGTCCAAGCTAGGATTCCTACTTTCTACATGTTACCAAAAATACATAAGAATTTGACTAACCCCCCAGGCAGACCCATCATCAGTGGTATAGACTCTATCTCTGAACCAGCCTCCCAATACATTGATCACTTCATTAAACCATTTGTATTTACTCTCCCATCTTACATACAAGACACCACACATGTCTTAAATAAAATAGAGGAGATCAAGAACATTGGAAATGCATTTATGGTCACTATGGATGTCACATCGCTATACAGTAACATCAAGCATGAAGATGGTATTAAAGCTGTGAAACATTCCCTCCAAATGAGGACAGACGAAGAGCCACCGAATCAGTTCATTATGACTTTAATCGAATGGACTCTAAACAACAATGTAGGCCTTCCAGGAAAAGCTATTCAGGCAGAAACGAGGCACTGCCATGGGGGCAAGCTTTGCTCCCAACTACGCATGTCTATACCTTGGACACTGGGAGGAAAAACACATCCATGGCCCCTCCAACCCCCACCGGGACAATATCATATGGTACGGACGATACATTGACGATTTGATTTTTTTCTATAACGGTGATCTACAAGATCTCATACAGTTCCACAAGTATCTCAACACTACCAGTGACAGTATAGAACTGTCCATAGAACACAGTCAGACTGAAATCAATTTCCTGGACCTGAAAATCACAAAAACACCTTTGGGGGAGCTACACACAACCATATTCAGAAAGGACACGGATCGTAACACTATTCTACACGGCGACAGCTTTCATCCTTCTCACCTCATCAAAAATATCCCCTTTGGCCAATTTCAGCGTCTCAGACGCATATGTGATCAAGAAAATGACTTCTCCTCCAAAGCTGTTGACATGAAAAACAGATTTATTGAGCGCGGCTACAAACAAACAGAGTTGGAAACATCACTCCTCAAGGTAAAAGCGATGGACAGAAAGAGCCTCTTGAGTTCCAAACAGAAACGCCCATTCAAAAACAATGTTTATTTCACATCCACGTTCAGCAAACAGTCGGCTCATATTCACAACATCATTAAGCGTAACTGGAGTCTGCTATACACAGCGACCCAAGTATGAAGGAGATCTTCTCTGCAACAAGAGGGCGCCCACGCTACAAAATAAGCTAATGCGCAGTCATTTACCACCTAAATCTAGTTGGCTTCATACAGTGGCGTCACTACGCAGCAACAGGCCCTGACGCAGGATGGTCCAGAGTGCCCCCCCCCCCCCACACACACACACCAAGCCGCTATATAGAAACAAATTAACTATGTTTAAAACAACGGTTTTGTATCAGACCAAACACTACTCTAAAATGAATAGATTCAAGCTGTGGCAAGTGGCATTATATATCAAATTCGGTCTCTTTTCTGTTTAGCCAATTATGAAAAGAAACTAAGAAAACAGCCAAAACAATGCGCTGTCAATCTATAAGGCCATGTTGCACAGCACGGAAAACTAAAAAGCGGCAATAATCAAGTACTGTAAAACACTGGCATTTTATTTTAAACTATTCATTTTGTTTCTCAAAGCTGTTTTGACCACAATAAATGAGCTGATGGGCAGAATTGATAGTTAGTTGCGCAGCAGCGGCAGCGCGCTGTATGCGCCCATGCACAAGTCAATTAATTATGCTCAAGTCCTCCATGTAAAAATGCAGCAACATTCCATTTCCAACACAACAATGTCCATATGAAATCTCCATATCTCCATATGAAAAGCTTTGTTTGAAGACCACCCACAGGCAGCAGGCCACCTTGGACAGCGGGTTGAGAGGAGAAAAAAAGAGAGAAAAAAAAGAGGTGAAGTTGAGCTATAAAAATATGGTGACGGCGCACCACGAAAATTAGACAGCAATTATGTAATTAAATAAAGAGGCTCTGCCTCTGCACTCTGCTTACCTTATAGGTGAACCTTCCGGGATTTTCTCTCTGCAAAATCATCTATCAGGTCCTTCACATCCAGCTGGCGTGCACGGGTATTCTCGATGGACAGAGTGGCAAGTCCACTGAGCCGACCCTGTCCCACATTGTACTCCTCAGATAACTTTTGATCAGCTTTAATTTTGAGAATGACCGTTCGGCTGATGCCACTGTGGTTAGAAAAAACAGCAATACAGTGCAGACTTCGCCAAAACTAGCACTAATGCTGTTCTCCACAATAAGCAGTTTTGTGAGCTCTCGGATGGTCTTCACGTTAACTAATGCTGTCTCTCAGGCACTCACGGAATGATACAAGTTGAATGGGGAATTCACAGGTTAAGTCGTGATTGTATTTTTCTACAATGGTTTGCGACGTAAAATCAACCTCAGTTAACAATATATTGTTAAGGGGCCCGGCCGCCTCGTTTATTTTTATTTTTTAAATTTGCCAACTCTTTTTTTTTTTCTCCCGAACCTGGGTGTGCCCTCAGGCGTCATGGGCCCCCACGCAATCGTGTTGTCTGGGTCACGGTAGTGACGCCCCTGGCTTCATAAACCTGTCGGCAATTCTCCATGTGGTCACTGTACCCACTGTGATAATATTCCCAAAACAAATACATTCATTGATGTGTACACTAACCATATATACAAAATCAATCATTTTGCAAACTGTAACACAACCTTCATTGTTTATCGCCTCGAATGTCCCTGTGGTCGTTTCTATATAGGCAGAACCAAACGCAGATTCAAAGACAGGCTGGGAGAACATAAAACGGCTATTCGCACAAACAACCCAAACTACCGGATGGCTGTTCACTATCAGGAAAAAGGGCATGGGAGCCCCTCCTCTCTGAAAGCTACAGCAATAGAAGCTATTCAAAGCGACATCAGAGGTGGTGACAAACTTAACAAACTGCTCCAAAGAGAAACATATTGGATAGTTACTCTAAAAGCCACAACGTTTCCTGGCCTTAATGATGAAGTTGATTTCCTGCCTTTCCTCTGATGATCCTGCATTTATATAATTATATTTTGAGATGAGGGTTACTATCTAAATGTAAATATTTACTTTATATTTTCTTTTCCCTCTGTTTTTCCCATTTATTGTCTTTTTCTTTTCACTTAATTGGTGCTGGTCACTTTGGGTGCTTTGTTATTATTTATTTTTTGATTAATTGAACATCTTTGATGTATAATCAACATGATATATATATATATATATATACAACACAATAATATAACTAAAATAATTTATATGACAATGAAATAATATTGATGTAATGCTATGATTGAATCACACCCACCACCTGGCTGTATTTAAGGGTGACTAATCAGCCAAGCTGACAGATAGACCCTGACGAAGACCTTCTGGTCGAAACGCGTTGGTCCTGTTATTTATTTGCCTTGCTCATTTCCAAATAAATTATTTATTTTTTCACCATAGACGGAGTGCCTTGGATTATTTTCTTTTCAAGTCTGCAATTCACATTTTTGACAAGCAGTACTACTTGGAGGAAGGATACCTTTTGTCTATAAGCCTTCTATAATGCTGCACACATATATTATATATATTTAAAAAAATACACAGCATAATTTTTGGGAAGGCTAAGCCTTCCCTAGCCTTACGCACCCGCCGCCTATGAGTTTTGTCTGAGACTGAGTAGAAATGTAACATGACTTTGATTGATTGATTAAAATATTTATTAACAGTTTGCAGAATTACAGTACATTTCAAGCACAAACTCACAAACTGGGCTCATATATTTGGTGGAATATGCCTGCAGGTGCTAGACCACATTGTGGCCAAGAAGAATATCATCTTCTCCACTGACTCCTACCACTACTACTACAATTACTACCTTCCATCAAGGCGCAGGAGAGCCTGGGGCGTGGATGTTCTGATACATTCATAGTGCAAGGTACAGCAACCAGGAACCCCCAGGACTTGTAAGTTATTTCTGGGCAATGAGGATAACAAGCGACAGCTCTATACTTCCTTCAAGGGCAAAGTGCCACCACTCAAAAAGCTCCAGAAGAACCCCAAATTTCAAAAGGCTTTCTAGTTAAGAGTATGATGTAAATGTGTATATATTTTGGTATGTTAGCCTATAGTGAATAGAATGCAAGATTTTGGAAGACCAAACTTAGCAATTGTCCTAACAATCATTCTACAGTCAGCTGGGCGATGAGTGGAAGTTGAAGCCAGAAATGCAGGAGCAGCTATGTGTGATGTACAATCAAGCACGTGAGACATCAGTAAACCTGGTGTAATCCCACTATCATCATTAACAGGCAGGACAGGTAAAAAAGAACAATATAAATCTTTATTATTTGGTACAAATAAGGAATTTCATAAAACTTTTATTACAAATTAATTCAAATCTGTGGATGAGCAGTAATGACATAAACCATTAACAATAATAAAAACATCCCTTGATTGTTGCTACAGACAGAGCAGCTGGCTTGTGCTCCACTTCCATGGGCTGCAGGCTTAGAGAGGGGAATAGATGGGTGAACTCACACATTTTAACACAGCACCCTCCAAATGGCATCCAAGAGCAACGTAATAACCACTACAAACCAATAAGGTCAACCAGTGTACCAACAAGCCCCTCACCTCTATGGCAGCTCAACACGAAGAGGAGTGTAGGCACAGCTGGTTACCTGACTGAACTCTACTGGGGAGATGGTTTGACAAACATAAAGAAAATGTTCAAGCCAGCTGACCAGCTCTGCATTCTACCTATCACTATATGTCTATGATCTAGAACAGGGGTAGGCAACCTTTATTATCAGAAGAGCTATTTTTGGCCCAAAAACGTATTTCAATTCTATCTGGAGCCGCAAAATATGTTTGCTTTAATAAAGCAAACTTTAATTATTCGTGTTTTTTCTGGTCTTTCAATATTACATTTTATTGTTTGCTAATTTCAAGTCAAGTATACTGTACCAGTAAGCCAGCAGCATTGGTGGTGAAAACAAACAAAGATGTCTTATCATGAATACATTCTATTTTCCTTCATTAAATTTGATTCTTATTTTTATCTGCATGGTGTATAGGCAACATTGTTTTGCAATATCAAAATTAAAGAATAACTTTATACCTACTACAAATTCAATAATAAATTATGATTAAATGTAAAAAAAAAAAAAAAAAAAAAAAGAGAAAGAAAACCTCTTATTCCTTTTCATACTTCTTTGGTAGCAACTGGGAGACCTATAAGAGCCGCAGGTTGCCTACCCCTGTTCTAGGAGCATAAACCTGCTCACTCACAGTAGCCGGCCAGCTCAATTGTAACCGGTACATCTATTTAAAAAACTACAAAGAAAAAGGAACAGCGGTTAAACTCCACATAAACATATAGACACAAAACATTGTTTAATCCATTGAAAACAAAGTTATCAAAATACAAAGTGCAATGGTAAAATGCATAACTAAAACAAACTAAGCCTACATTACCAGGTGGCTCTCTGGTTGCATGCATGTGACTCAGTTCACAATGGCCACACCTTCTCATCAACTGCATCTGTACACTGAATGTCACCCTAAACATATGGGGACGTTACACAGAATCACAAGCTAAAATGTATCAACTTTACACATACACAAACAGTATACTCACATTTCTTCTCCAATTTATACACTTTACTGGAGAGACAACAGCGACTCACAACCAGGAACAGTACACATTCGTGACTTGACAAATGCAAACATTTTAATTATATAAACATACACATGGCAACCAAACCCAAATATAAATGAACAAAGCAACTAAACAGGCTTACCATTATAGCAAATCATTACAAACATCTCCCTCTCAAAATGTTCGTACAAATACCTAGGAGTAGTAATAGACCATCTGTTGTCATGGAAAGATCAGATGGATTCAGTGTGTAAGAAAACAAAGCAAAGAATCTACTTCCTTCGCCGTCTAAGATCCTTCGGTGCTAAACATACTTCAGAAACTTTATACATCCATGTATGACAACAGCATCCTAAGGTTAGCAAGGAATATCACTATAACACTAACCATGTGTTGTATGGAGACTATATAGTTGCTACCTTCAGGAAGGAGATATGGTCTACCAGCATAGAATAAAGTCAGACTATAGGCTTAATCAGTGAGTTGTAGTAGCCTTGACTTCATGTATTGGTTTGTTCTTTGTGTTATGTCAAATGTGTGTGTGTTCTGCATACTTGGCTGCTGGGTCGCAAGACAATTTTCAGTGTGAACAGTGACATGAAACAAAGTGAAAAGAAAATGTGAAAAGAAAATGTATTCATTTTACAAGGAATTGTACATACAATTTACAATTTAGGCATTTAATCCAGAGTGATTTACATTAAGCAAAAACAAAAGCATGGCATACATCACATATATAAAAAGTAGTTCATGAATCATGTATAAACTAAGAACGTAACAGTATACAGTATAATATAGAATATAGTATCGTATAGTTTACATATACTCATATGTAAACTATACGATACTATATTCTATATTATACTTTGTACTATAAAGTGCTATGACTACATAAAATGCAATTCTAGTGCTGTCTACGTAACAAGTTATAAGTCTGTTTAAAATACTATCTAAGTCTACATAAAGTGCTATCTAAGGGGCTAGGCTAGGGCAATGGTGGAGTCTGAAGAGGTGGGTTTTCAGACTATGGCGGAAGATTGGGAGTGAGGCTGCAGTTCTGATTGTGATGGGAAGTGCATTCCATAGTTTTGGAGCCAGAAGGGAGAAGAGTTTGAGACGTGTACATGTGATTGACTCAATACAGTAAAAAAAACAACAACAGATAAATCAACTTCCAACAGACCAGAATGGCATAAACAAAACAGTTATCAGTTAGTTTAGCCTACTCTATTGCATGATGGTGGCTTGTCAAAAATAAATGATCTGCACTCTATAAAGGTCACTTTTTCATCAAGAAACACCCTCATACACTTCAATGAATTCAACTTTAGATATCTGTTTTCGTTATCCTCAGTCAATGTCTGATTATTCTCACCTGTGTTGCCAGTATACCAGATGGGAAGAAACAGCCGAACAATCATGGTTGTGAATATGTAATTTACACAAAAATAAGTGTCTTTATTATAAGAAACAACCTTGTTTCAGATGACACAAACACGTTTTCATGTAATTAGTTGGTACTGTATACAGGTCAGGTTTAGGAAGAGCCATTACCTCAGAATGATGCTCTTGCCTTCCAGCACTGTAATGTTGTGGAGCGGTTTGGTCAATTTTTCTACCATCACTGTGGGCCCTATAGACTAGCGTACCAAAATCTCCTTGAGGGGGCGTCAGCATATGTGTCACGTGGTAGCGGCCACCATACTTCTGGGATTGTCTGGTCTTTTTACACAGTGAGCGACTATCCGTGTGCGTTCTTTTTTTAAACACCAGATGGAGTTCAACAAACGATGTGCAACCATTCTGTGTATGCCCGCAGGGTGTTGTGGTGCATGCTTACTGCTTGCAACCCTCTAGTCTAGCTGCTGCTGGCTGGCCCTTGTGGTCAAAGGGGAGCATCCATGGAGTTTGGACCTGGGTGTAAGCCTTCTCCTGCCAGTACACAGCCTCTCCGTCACCAAGACTCCTGCCGGGCCTTCATTTGTCTTGTGAACCCCATGCTAACCGGCAAGAGATCTGGGAGCTGCAGTGGTCCCCTGAGGTCTGATGTGATGCAGTGGCCCCCTGCCATTGGACCATCCAGTGAGCCGCTGCCTTGTGGGCTCTTCTAGGAAGACAAAGGCTAGGGGTAATGTCACAGAGTGGAAAAACCTGTTACAGTAACACCAGAATCTTTAAGAACAGGTTGGCTACAATAATTCATTCATTCCATTCTCCATCAACATTTAAAATAGCATAATAGAATGGTACTGTATGATGTGTTCATGAGATATTGTGACTTTATTTTTTTATCTGGATTCATGATAGCCTAAATAAATATAGTTTATTACTTATTAGTAATTAACTATTGTCAAGACGTGACTTTTTGCAGCTGTCAGTAGCCCTAAAACATTACCATTTGAATGAAGAGTTTCCCCCACGATGTCACATGTTGATGAAACAATTCCTATAAACCCAAACTTAACCAATGAAACTCTATAGACTTACATAATATATGTACATGAGTTGTCTCTGTACTTGTGGCTACTTTTTTCTGTCTAGTGTCTACACCAAATATCTGTGTCAAATGTAGTTGATATACAAGCTGACAACACCTTGCAACACAACGTATTGTGATCTTGTACCTGTATGGCCAATGTCCCCCCAGAGTATCGATGCTGGGGTTTATATGGTTAGGCTTATAAAAAACTAAGCCTAAACCTTATCTAATAGTAACCAAATGCAATGCATGTTGCAAAATGCTTTGGAGGGGGAATAAAGGAAAAATGTATCAAGGCACACCTACTGTAAAGTGGGATTTGAACCCATGACCTTGTGATCGAGGACTCATGCTACTGAAAATAAGTCCCACTCACATTTAGAGGTATTTAAGCTCTATCAAATTTGACAGTTCACTTATACTTGATCAGTTCAAGTTATGATCAAGATGTTCTATGAATCTAGAAACATGTTTGCTATCAAATTAAATGAAGCATAGGTGCAGAACATTGTTACGCACTAGTCAGACACAGCAGACATAAATCATGCAAGGAAATGCCTCCTCAAAATTGAGTGGCTTCCTATGATGGCCGAAACTGAGCAGTACCTTGCTAACTGCTTGGCCCTCCTTTTGGAGAGGCCGGCCATTTGTAAGCCCCTCACAGAAAAAAAAAGAAAATCACACCCGTAGAATGAACACCTCCCTATGGGAAACTCACCCCGGACAGGTGAAAAGAAGCAGACTCAACATAACTTGTAAGTTGTAAAATCTGCTGCTTTCACACATGCAGCCAGCATACAAAGAACTACAATGTCTTGTGTATTACTGTAGCTTGTCTGACACCTTGATCAAGTTGAGAGAGCAACTGCAGAATAGTCATTGCAGTGAGAGCGAGGCAAGCATGCAGCCAAGAAAAGCAGGAACGGACAGTGCTAGACCAGCGTCGGTCGGGAAAAAATAAATAAAAAAGTGCCCTTCTGGGCACAGGTCTCCACCAGGTTATCCACAGATCCGTGCAGTTAGAGGTAAAAACACTTTTGGGCCAGTTATAGCGCCACCTTGAGGCTGAGTTGAAATTGTTCATGTGGCATTTCGTCCTCGGCCTAGTGGGAATGTGCGTGCACAATTTCAGGGAAATCACGCGATGTGTTCATGATTTGCAGCATTTTGTTTGAAACTGAGCACTCCTGTGAACTTTGGAAGCCAATCTTAACCAATCAGGATGGAGTCTGAGAAATCTGAAAGACCCGTTTCGTTGAATGGCTCTAGAGAGACTGTGTACTAATTTGCGTGATGTTTGGACAAAATCTGTAGGTGTACTGTGAAAAAACTTGTTTTGCACAAAGCGGCCTCCTGGTGGCGCTATAACAGGCCGTTCTGGAAAGTTTGGGGCAGAGGTTCATGGTTGGCATCCAGGGAGTGTGTGTGCAAAATTTGGCATCGACCGGGTTAACGGTGGCTGAGATTAGCTGGTCACGGACGGACGGACACACGGACACACGGACGGACGGACGGACGGAGTGCAAAACATACTCTCCCCATGCCTTCGGCTGGTGGAGACAATAACTAGACCAGTCATCCCCCAATAGTGAGGGGATATTAGGACCCTTCTGACCCCCCACCGGTGCCCCTGGTCCAGGTAGGATACTGCTGTACTGTATTGATTGATTGATTGAAATATTTATTAACAGTTTGTAGAATTACAGTACATTTTAAGCACAAACTCAATACAAAGACTGTTAACTGTGAGTGGACGACCCAATTAAGCATTACACTTGTTTACAACAGGGTCCACATTGTTCAATTCATCAAAACATTTAGAGACATACAAATAGACACTTCTATATAGTTAAAGAACAGAACAGGAATTCATCATATAGGAAGCAAAAAGGGAAAGGATACATATACAGTGAGGGGAAAAAGGGGGGGGGGGGATTCAGATTCTACAGAGGCCAGTTTCGAATTGCAGCCATCCGTAGGTGCCCTTTGAGAGCGGTTTTGAAGGAGTCAAGGGATTCACATGTCTTAATGACTGTTGGTAGGGCGTTCCACATTTTGGTGGCATAGGAGCGAAAATAATTTAGTCCCTTGTTTGTGCCGAATCTGGGTTGTACATGGTTTGTTGCACTCCCTCTGGTGTTGTGGGTGTGGACTTCGTTTACATTAAGGAAGTATTTAGACAGGTACATGGGTATCTGTTCAAATGTCTTTGGTCAAGTTGATAGAAACAACTTCAAGAGTGCTGCTCATACGCTCAGGACTACTGAACTTTTGGGGGGTTAAGTAGTATTCATATATTGAAAGAGCATTATCTCATTACCTGTCACAAATTTCCCACAGCGTGTCGTAAAATCTATTGTGTTAATTCAGCTATCTATTCCACTTTCAGCAGTGCTGTGCTGGCTGTAGTGCAGCCTACAAACTGCTTAAGAAGTCTCCACTCACCACCAACAGTGCAAGCCGTGAGTGCGAGCAGTATGAAATGACCTTTGTCTGTCCACCGTTTCTTTGGTTCGGGGGACCCAGCCGAACTGAACTTTTGTCGGTTGTTATAATGTAGAATGCAGCTACCTTAAAGAATGACTGCGCTCTGCTTTCCGTGTGTAGGTAACTTCATGGCAGCCTCAAACACCATGTCCTCCTGACCAATGACCATTGAGATGGTCACTGGAAAGGATTGCTGTCAGTCTTTCCACAGAGAGAGACAAGAACTCCTCCTATTGGCAGAAACAAAATCTGTGTGTGTGTGTGTGTGTGTGTGTGTGTGTGTGTGTGTGTGTGTGTGTGTGTGTGTGTGTGTGTGTGTGTGTGTGTGTGTGTGTGTGTGTGTGTGTGTGTGTGTAACAAATGACTGATGGAATGATATTTTACCCAGGTTTGTGACTGCTGTGGTGCTGAGGTTGAGTAGGTTATTAAAAGGAAGGAGAACGAGTCAACAACAGTCAACAGACAAAGAATCACTGACCTGCCGGTAGATGTCAAGGACCACACAGAATTATATGCCAACGACCCCCACCTCAAAATGTTTAGTTCCAGGGACCCTCAGAAGCAAAGATTTGAATAAAAAATAACAAAATACGTTGTATATCCAAAACATTTGCGCACGTTTTTAGTCAGATAAAAGAAAAAGCATAGCCTATCTATAAGCTCATAGCGCAACATGAGCTGTTTGTATATACCGGTAGCGGTACTACTTTTGAACATAGCAAAAGTGATTCCCAAACCTTTTAGCCCGTGACCCAAAACAGAAATTTGATATTCGTTCTGGACCCAAACTAGTGAAAAAACTAGAAAAAGTGCCCTTCCGGGCACAGGTCTCCACCAGGTTATCCACAGATCCGTGCAGTTAGAGGTAAAAACACTTTTCGGCCAGTTATAGCGCCACCTTGAGGCTGAGTTGAAATTGTTCATGTGGCATTTCGTCCTCGGCCTAGTGGGAATGTGGGTGCACAATTTCACTGAAATCACGCGATGTGTTCATGATTTGCAGCATTTTGTTTGAAACTGAGCACTCCTGTGAACTTTGGAAGCCAATCTTAACCAATCAGGATGGAGTGTGATAAATCTGAAAGACCCGTTTCGTTGAATGGCTCTAGAGAGACTGTGTACCAATTTGCGTGATGTTTGGACAAAATCTGTAGGTGTACTGTGCAAAAACTTGTTTTGCACAAAGCGGCCTCTTGGTGGCGCTATAACAGGCCGTTGTGGAAAGTTTGGGGCAGAGGTTCATCGTTGGCATCCAGGGAGTGTGTGTGCAAAATTTGGCATCGACCGGGTTAACGGTGAAGTTTTTGCACAAAGCGGCCTCTTGGTGGCGCTATAACAGGCCGTTCTGGAAAGTTTGGGGCAGAGGTTCATCGTTGGCATCCAGGGAGTGTGTGTGCAAAATTTGGCATCGACCGGGTTAACGGTGGCCGAGATTAGCCTGTCACGGACACACGGACGGACGGACGGACGGACGGACACACAAACGGACGGACGGAGTGCAAAACATACTCTCCCCACATGCCTTCGGCCTGGTGGAGACAATTACTAGTGAAATCTACAAGCTCACAACGGTTTTTTTTAGATTCGATTTTTTTAGATTTCTCTTTGATATCTTCATGAAAATACTTCCAAAAAATCATTGCATTTGTTTTTAATTCATGAATTTTATTTGGCTTTTTGGGGAATATATTTTGAATATTTTTTGTTGTCTGTGACCCACAAATGGGTCCTGACCCAGTGTTTGTGAACCATTGCTTTACAGTAGCTGAAACAAAAAAATTACACAGATGCTTTCCAGGTTTTAATGGCTTAATAATACACACACATATAGCTGCACGTTTAGTGTCCTGGAGTGTCCCCAAAGGTCCTTCCCATATTTATAATGAATATATTTTTCTTTATACATTTCTAGAATGATGGGTCAAACATGTATAGGTTTAAATTATGAATTGATTAATGTCTGTTCTACTAACTTCCAGGCACTTTAAGGCCCGTTTAGGGGCTGGCCCCATACAATGTGATAGCTCCTTGTGATGTGTCTACATTTTATTATTTACTATTCCTTATTCGATTTCACATAACATTTATCCTGTCTTGGTACCATAAATAGAGTCTTAATTTGATATATTTCAAGGTGATAACAGTTGACACCGATATTCAATTGTACTTGATTGTATCACATACATATAATACCTCATTTCCTGTAGGCCGAAACACGTACGCTGTCTGTCCGTCAAATAAGACGGGGGGCGTATATGAATTTTGTTTTTAAACACTTCAACCCTAGAATAAATCCCTATTACTTAGAGGAACATTAACCGGACTTAGCAGCCGATCTACAAGCTCACAACGCCTGACGCTGCGAGGCGTTGCGAGCTTGTAGATCGGCTATTTTCAGCAAAGAGGTTTGGTGTAGAGGGAGAAAAAGAGCAGATCAGGTACAGAGACCACGGTCAGGTTTAGTATATATTTCAGTGCAGGTTAAATGTCTGATGAAGGTGTTTTAAAGATTATATACTTTAGCTATTGAAAAATAGCAGATCTACAAGCTCATAGCGCGGCACCGAGTGCCGCGATACGCTTGTAGATCTGCTTTTTTATTTTTTATTGTGGAAATGTGGTGCAAATAAATGAAATAGTTTGAGAACCACTGACACAAAAACATAGGTTTTTCAGAAAACTGTCATGATTTAGAAGACATTTTGTGTAGAATCCGCCTCAGGTTTAAATGGTATTTAAATACCGTCAACTAACAGCAGCACAGTAGGCCTACAGGTCTTGAACGAGGCATTTTGCTCTTGATTAACTAATCAAGGGCAAGGGCAACCACGGGGGGGGGGGGGGGGGGGGGGTGTAAATAACAAATGACTGATGGAATGATATTTTACCCAGGTTTGTTTTGTGACTGCTGTGGTGCTAACAGGTTGATTATTAAAAGGAAGGTGAACGAGTCAACAACAGTCTTTTTTACAGTCGTTTTACAGTAACTAACCTAGAGCATTTTCGTGGTCATAAAGAAAGTCACATTCACAGTCACAGCATAGGCTATTTGACGGCCTTCTGGCCCTGGTATTTGTCCCTTGCATCCTAAAAATCACACGTGTGTGAAGTGAGGGGCGCTCTTAGCCAATCAAATCATCACTATGTGGTACACACAATTTGCTTTGTGTGACACAAAACATTTGAACGCCAAAGGCCAAGGGGCCTTGCCCCGGAAATTGACTAACACTAAGTAAAAACAAAACAAAAAACTACCTAGTAAGCAGAGTTAATTCTGCCCGCCACTGCCCACAGTTAACCTCAACATTGGGACATTTTGTGATTGAATTCTCAGTTTGTGTTAGCTGCAAAAGCGGTTCTTAAAGTGGGACCTGGGGTCCCCCCAGGGGTCTTTGAAGGGATTCTAAATTAAATGAAGAGGTACATATAAAGATTACAGAATGGACCAATTGTTCCAAAAATGTGTAGGCCTACCCTCTAGTTTGCTCGCACGCACGCGCACACACACACACACACACACACACACACACACACACACACACACACACACACACACACACACACACACACACACACACACACACACACACACACTAACTGTGTACAACATACATAATTACAAGTAAGACGCGCAAACGCGGGAAGCGAACTCAGCTCGTAAATTGCAATAACTATAGAATAAATTACGTACTTTTTTTCTTTTTAGTTAGTAATTTTTAAAAGTTTTCTACTGTGTGTGTGTGTGTGTGTGTGTGTGTGTGTGTGTGTGTGTGTGTGTGTGTGTGTGTGTGTGTGTGTGTGTGTGTGCTACAGCTGCGCCCTCTGGTGGCGGGCGGGTGGTGTCACAGCGGGACAGACAGACAGACACACACACACACACACATACATGATCTGCAGGGTCTCATAGTTAGTGCTCACTGAGTTCGCAATAAATTATTTTGATGCACATAATTGACAATTCTGATGAATTGAAAATAGACCATGATGCAAACAAGTCTTAGTGCTTTTCCTGGTTATATCCTCAAGTATAGCAGATTTTGCATTGACCTGTATTTTCCTTTGAACTGTACCCTTTCTACTGTGAATAACATTTTCAATCAATGACACTGAGAAATGACAATATTGTTGACGTCCAAATATAAAATAAATAGTTTGTGTTGATAATAGAAATCATAATCTTGTCTCGAATCATTCAATCCTAAGTAAGTCCTGCCCACAACCCCTCTGGCTGGCCAATCGGAACAGGGCTATTAGGGCGTCTGAGTAGACATATAGACATAGGCATATAAACGTAGTCTCTTCTGGCTCTGGGGGCCGTGTCAAAATTGAAGGCACAATTTCCAGAGATTCCTTGTGAAGCATGTGCTTCTCTCCTGTTCCCTGAAACTATACCTTTTCAGATGGGGGTCCGCGGCCAAATACATCAATGTGGGGGTCCTTGACATGAAAAAGTTTGGGAACCATGCACTGATCTATAGACTCTATAGCATATATGTCAAACTCAAGGCCCGGGGGCCAAATCAGGCCCGTGAATGAATTATCTTTGGCCCGCGGGTAGATATTGAATTAGTATTAGAACTGGCCCTCTGGTATATTGCACAGACCACCATAATACTACAAGTCCCAAAATGCACTGCGAGTGCGAGTGCAAGCGCAAGCATGCGTCTTCTCTTCACTATTGAGCAGTGAAAGTATATCACTTGTGGTCAACCTTCAGCTACCCCTCTCCCCAAAACATTTGTTGAAACACAGTCCGGCCCTCGACTTGTACCAATTTCTTTATTTTGGCCCACTGTGTATTTGAGTTTGACATCCCTGCTCTATAGGGACCAGAAAAAACAAACTCCTACAAAACATTGATGTAAATCCATTGAACTAATGCAGTGGTTTTCAACCCTTTTCATATCAAGGACCATTATGTATTCAGCATTTGAGCCACGGACCACCATTCGATGACATTTATTAGCCTCTCATACCCAAACCTAACGAATATTTTGTTGTCGTTGGATAAGATTTTGTCCACAATTCCATGCTGTGTTGATGTCGGTATACCATTATTAGAGATAACAGACAGACGTTGATCTAAATAACAATTCTCCTACATTCTCTAATTGTGTAGACTTCGTGTAAATAGTAATAGTAAAAATAATGCATTAAGTAATCAAGAGTAAAATATCTAATAAGGGTACATTTGGTTACCAACGCTAGCTGGGACCATTGGTGGTCACTGGCTCGACCACTGGTTGAGGAACACTAAACTAATGCATTTGTGTTCATGTTGGCAAAGATCTAAATCCGTTCAGCTGTTTTTTGTCGCCCGTGTGTGGACAAAACTAACTTTTATTTAGATGATTTGTTGAGTTACAAACAATGAATCATAGGAGTACAAGGAATTCAAGGAAACATAACAATTACACACCTCGAAACCTTGAATTCACTGAGATTGTGTTTAGTGTTTGTCGCATTTCTGATTCGAGAATTTGACGACCGGCAGATAGGCTTATATATATGTAGCAAATTATTAGCTAATCATCTAATCACAATTATTTGAGGTAATCACTTACTCTTTGCATAATCGTCAATAATTTCTATGTTGGAAAAATGTCTGTACAAGGTCTGTAACATTTTTTTCTAAAAATGGCAGAAATAGCACAGCTACAAGCTTAAGACATGGCATTTGTGGCATGCTGTAAGCTTTTGTACTTTTTTTTCCTTTTTCCTCATTCAAATTTTATTTGTTTTCTGAACAAGAACACAGTATAGTCATTTTACAGTATACAAAATTGAACTCAAAACATTCACTCTCATACGCATACTCGTGTGCACGAACACACGCACACACACACACACACACACACACACACACACACACACACACACACACACACACACACACACACACACACACACACACACACACACACACACACACACACACACACACAAAACCTCCCCCCCCCATCCTATTCACAGAATAATCAACCCACAACACATCCATTACAATATCACCTGGTCAGTAAGTCTTTCAGGTCTGATATTAGGTCTGTCCACATTGAAATTGTGCCCTCTTGGGCCTGATTAATCCTTGCCGATGACAGTTCCAGATAAGCAATGTCCAGAAAGCTTCACAGCCAATGTGTTTTTGAAACATCATGTGGGGGATTCCAGCGTTGGGCTATGATCTGGCTGATGATTTGGCTGCCGTAAATCCAGCCAACCAGACCTTGCGTGTCTTTGCCGTAAGAGGTAACATAGAATCATCGTTTAACAGGTGTACAAATGGATCCACCCCCAATAGATCTGTCAAAGTCCTTGTAACTCTTCCCCAAAACTCGTAAATCCCCGGATATTCCCATACCATATGAACAAATGAGCCCAGGGTTCCTGGGGCACAGAATGTGCAGTACGGGTCAGATGCCAATCCCATTCGGTGCCTAATTCTCTGCGTTACATACGCTCTGTGACAAAACTTAAAGTGTATATACTGATGATTTGGATTCTTTGATGCTCCAGCCACATTATTCCAAGTGACCTCCCAATCTATTCCCTGCCCTTTATCAGCTATATCCCTATTCCAGGCCTCCATTCCTGTAGAGGGGGCATATTTCTGGGCATTTAGTTGATCATATAGATATGACACGATTCGTTTAGGGGCATTTTGAAACAAGTTAAGAATGGGATGGTCCTTTAATTCTGCTCCCCAGGGAACCCCATAGGCTCTACAAGCAGATCTGATTCTGAAATAAAAGAACAGAGAATGCCTATCAATCCCGTACCTTCTAACTATGTCCTGGAAGTCCATAATATTATTTGCTCCATTAATATCTTGAAGGGTCCTAATGCCCTTCTCCTCCCAACTCCTAGTGGTGAATGGCCTCCCCCCCAGATAGCATATGTTGTTCCACAATGGAGAAGATTTACACCACTTAGTTCTTAGTTCTTACCACTTATTTCTCTACTGCTCTAAACACCTGAAGTAAATATGAGAACATTGGACTATAATACAAATTACATTTCTTAATAGAAAAACCCATCAAAAGAAAACCTTTCATTCCTACAGTGTCTAATAATTCCTGTTCTATTTTTTCCCAAGAAGCTGTTTTATCCTTATCCATCCAAACAAGGAGATTTCTCAACACAAAAGCCCAACGATACAATTTGAAATTAGGGCATGCCCATCCCCCATCAGACTTCCCATACTGAAGCACTGGCCATTTAATACTAGGTCGCTTATTATTCCAAATATATTTCCTTAATCCAGCTTTTTCCAATAATTAGCTGGGGGTGCCAGTGGCACTATTGAGCTAATAAAAATAATACGAGGCAGGACATTAATTTTAACCACTGCTATACGTGCTGGTACTGATGGCAAATGTTTCCATCTGTTAACATCATCTTCTATTTTTTTTGACACCAATGAAAATTTTGTTTTTGCTATAGTAGCCAATGAAACACTGATTTGAATACCCAAATATAGCACTTCAGTTTTAACTATAATCTGAGGGGGGATGGTCACTTCACTCTGATCGACATTTACAAGAATTAAAGCAGATTTTGTACTTTTTTTTTAAATTAAATTTTAATTATTGTCAGTGATTTCTTTATTTAAGTTATTTTGCTTATATGCCCTGATGTGAAATTTGTGATTATGAAGCCTTAAAGAAGAAAGCGAGAGCAAGCACTCAGTTGAATAATTCCACGTAATGGTGTAACGGGTGCACGGTTCTGTGTATGTATATTTTTTGTTTTTATTTGTATTATTTCTTGTTTTAATTCTCCTAAATGGAAAATAACTGGAAAAACTACTAATGTTATGACAATGTATGTTGTGCACCCGGACCGTTTAGTGCAATGCATTATAAAGGTCCCCTTTATAAATGTTGCCATTTAGATTTAGAGTTGAAGAACACGGCCGAAACGTCCATCTATTGTTTGTTGCCTGCTGGGGGAAAACGAAAAATAAAACAAGAATCCTAAAAGGACACAACTTGAGTGCTGGTATTTATTCTGATTATGAAGCCTAAAAGGCCAAAAAGAAATACTTTCAATGTTCAATGCAAGAAAAAACAAACAAAAACAACAATAAAATCGTTAATAGCGATCGTGACAATATTAATCATCAACTTACATTTGTGATCAGTGAAAGGCCTGCCGTTAGTCTCCTATTCACTGATATTGACCCGGTCATCAAATGATTGGCTCAGGAATGAGACAAAAAAACTAAAACAAGCAAAGAAAAATCTCCACAAACTCAAGGTGTAATCGATAGAAAATAAGTAACTTTGAATCCTTCTTTTTTTGGGGAGCGTTCTACGCACTGCTGGCTGTCTGAATACAAAACAAATAAGAAAAAAGGTCATTCAAATGTTGACATAATTGCCTATAGCAGCTTTAATCCCAATCACAATTTTAACAGTTCAATCTTTTAACCTTTTTTAAGATGGTCCAAACGTGTCGATGTAGATTGGCTATTTGAACCATTTTTTTAATGTTTTTCAAAGTTAGTAAAAAGAATAAAGAAAAGAAAAGAAAAAGAAAGCCCTAAAAATGAGTGCAGGCTTTTTTTTTACAATGGGCCCAAGATCTCTCGTTAAATAGCTCACACAAAGCATCAATCTTGTAGATTGGCGATTTCCTCCAGAACAGACTAATACAGATACGGTTGACTTGGATAAAATGTTAACAAAGTTCTCTGTCTGACTTGAGAGAAAAAAAAAGAAAAACATGGACACACACACGCCAAAATGTCCCGAACCACCGACCGTAAAGTCATTCCAACTATGACTTTATATTGGCTACTTTAAATTACCGTACTGTTGCCCAAAAGTTGGCAACTGAACCAAGAGGCCACACCAAATTCCACATACAGTATGTGCCTCACCTATAGATTGCAAAGGCCTAATGTTATGGTGATTTAATTAAAAGAATAGTGGACGGCAAAAAAAAGTTGTTGCGTGTATTTAATTTCTGATTTTACTACTATGCAATGGGCCATTAGTTGGTTCCAATGTAGAAAGACAAATTGAAAAAATGATGATGATGGTCTGTCATGGTGATGTCTGTCATGGTGATGGTCTGTCATGGTGATGTCTGTCATCCTGATGTCCATTGCCCATACAGTCCTTCAGGCGCTGCTGCGTTCGTTCGTTGTCAAGATGATGCTGGGAGAGAAATACAGGATTGATTTATTGATCGAATACTTTATTAGTTTAGGTTTTGTCACATTCCTGAGACGATCATTTGATGACCGGGGGAGACTCCGTTATTAAAGTCAAAGAGTGTTGTGAGCTTGTAGATCTGTTATTCTCAGCATGCAACCCAGTGTAAATTCTGCCATTATGACGCTATCGAGTCAGGCCCGGCCAATACTACAATACAATATTTTAGTGAGACAGCTACAAAAAGATACAAAAAGCTTAACCCATTTAGGACTGAAACTAGAAAATGTCTTCTAAATCATGACAAGTTTTCTGAAAAACCTATGTTTCTATGTAAGTGGTTCTAAAACTATTTCATGTCAAGGACCCCAGAAATTATATCAAATTGGCCGCCGACCGCCATCTGAAAATACTGTATGTTGTTCCAGGGACCCCCAGAAGCAAAGATTTGACTTAAAAACGTTCACGCTGAAAGAATATACATTGAAATATTTGCATCACATTTTCAAGATTTTTCAAAAATAGCTAAAGTACGACATAATCCTTAAAGGACAACTTTAGTTTTTTTCAACCAAGTATTAGAGAATGTTATTTTTTTTCATTTGCGGCTTTTTCGTTTTAGCGATTTTAGCTATTTTTTACAGGGAGGCGGGGCCATTGGAACATGGGGCTAAATATGTATTTTTTCACAAAATGTTATAGTGATTTATTTTTGAATATTTACAATAGTCCAGGAAATTACATCTGGTCACAAAATATAACGGGATCTATTGAATGTGAAGGGGGAGGTGTCAAACTGACATGATACACACTATGGTAGCTCCTATGTAGTATCCTCATTCACATTCAGTAGATCCCGTGATATTTTGTGGCCAGATGTAATTTCCTGAGGTCTAATGCATGCACGCACACACGCACACGCGCACACACACACACACACACACACACACACACACACACACACACACACACACACACACACACACACACACACACACACACACACACACACACACACACACACACACACACACACACACACACACACAAATAACATAATACTAACATCATACTAACATCATAATTATTATATAACACAATCCTAAAACGCTAACGCTCACTCATACACATTCATTGTTGTTTAATTTTTATCTAAGGGACTGCAATGGAAATAAGCCATTGGCTTTCTTGCATTTATCCTTTTGATAGTGATGTATAACTATGTGTATTTTTCTGTACATGTAAACATTGTCAATAAATATATCAATCAATCAAAATAAATAGGACTAAAGTAAATATTAAAAAAATAAATTGCTGTAACATTGTGAAAAAATACATATTTAGCTCCATGTTCGAATGCCCCCGCCTCTGTAAAAACAATAGCTAAAATCACTAAAATGAAATAAAGCAGCAAAAGAAAAAATAATAACTATTTTTTTACTTTCTCTAATAACCTAAAACATGAACCTTGGTTGAAAAAAACTAAAGTTGTACGACAAGACGTCTTATTGCCGTCTTTGTAATGGATGCCACGGATGACAAGACGTCTTGATTTTCAAAATTAAAAAAATATATATATATATATTTTTTTCATCCATATTTTGAAAATTCCTCTAATCTGGTGTACAGGTGACATGCACATTACATGCATAATAAAATTATTTCTTTCTTTATAATGGGCACTCAGAGCCTAAACTGGTGACCACCAGGTGGCGCTGAAGGAGTTAAAACACCAAAATGTGTTCCCGTCCTGAATGGCTTAAGACGTCCGTAGACGTCCAAGGCACCAAGTGGTTTTATTTGATAAGGGAGTCTTACCACGTGAACACTTCCGTCTCGGCAACCGGTGTAGATCTGTGTGGGAGACAAGGTATGAGGCCCAGCTCAATAAATACTAGTAAGTATTAATTAAATTAATGAATTAAGACTATACCAATCCAACAAAGTTTAATATCAGTTAGGGTATACAGTAAATTCCTTGTTAAATGTATACATTTTGAACTCTAGCGTGACATAACCAAATTGACGGATGTTTGTTGACCTACCGTGCCCTTGTTCACCGTCATACATGACACCATGTCACTGTGTCCGTGAAGATGCACTATGACATGGGACTAACACAGGAAGAAGGAGAACGTTGGGACAACAGTCATTGTACTAGAATTATGAAGAAACAACAGTAATACATCTCTCTGCTGTCGGGAAGAAACCACCCAACTCTAAAATGTTTAAGGAAATTAAAAATAGTACATTTTGGGCCCAACAAGCCCAACATTGCATTTCCTCCTTGAGGTATATGGGTATTGAGCGGGTTCAACTGCCACCTAGGGGTGCAAACATGGATTTCAACCCTCAATACGTGGCTAAGGGCTTGAATGAGTCCTTCGATGACAGACCATTCATATAATTGTACTTCTTTATAGACCATATCATGAGTTTCTTATAATCCAGTATACTCTATTTTTTGGGGAATTTACCCCCTTTTACTTGATGGTATTTAACTTGATTTTAACTCTTCCAGTAGTACAGTGGGCCCTATACTTAAAACAATGTACTACAATGTATTCAATTTGTAGAAACTTCTGTGTGCATTTTGATCAAAACTCCCAGGAAGAGATAGATTTGAACTGTTTTTCATACAATTCAAAATGGTGGGTGATCTAAAGGTCAGGGGTCATATTTGTTCCTCGTGAGGAGACGCAAATGTGTATTGCTGGTGGTCATGAGTTATGCCTGTTCAGAGTTTCAATTGATCGCTGTAGTGTCACCAATGGTTGTGGTCTTCGTGTGTACGCAGGGTGACATTGCCCTCTACCACATTGCTGCAATTTGTAAAAATAAAAATAAACGAGTGCACGGTTTGGCCTGGATCCCAGACAGAATAAATGATTTATATTTCAAAATAGTGGGTGATCTAAAGGTCAGAGGTGAAAACACGAAAGTTGTTCGGCATGAGGAGATGCGTATCAAGGTTTTATTGCCAACTGTCAAACACTTCATGAGCTATGCCTGTTCAAATTTCCAATCGAGTGCTATACAGCACCACCCTTTCACCAATGGACGTGGGCTTCAGGCCTCACCGTTTGGCATAGCCCTCTACCATTAACAGACAAATACAATAAGTACCAATCAGTCCCTTCGGGCTTGGTCCCCTAATGAGTAGTAAGAAGTCTACATTTCCAATATGCAAATAAGTAAGTATCACATTGGAGTACATTTTCAGATCAAGATAAGAAGTTAGACCTGTATACAATTTACCTGTAGATTGTGTGCACGTAGAACGCCGTCCAGACTGGCTGTCAACAGGACCTTAGATGGCTATCGCTGTGATGGCGTAACCACGGGCTGGATAGATGTGGACCAACTCGCCATTCTTTAAATGAAGACAGAGAATAATAAAAAAAGATGACAGGTGAAGCATGTGCTACAAATATCCAGTAGTGGAAAATAACGAAGTACAATTACTTCGGTACTGTACTTAAGAACACGTTTTGAGAATTTGTACTTTTATTTACTATTTAAACATTTCTGTACTTTTACTTCGTTACATTTACAATTAAAAAAATCGTACTTTTAATCCGCTACATTAAAATTGGACACCTTTCGTTACTCGCTACACATTTCCGCGCAAAATATGCAAAATGTGCGGGGCTCGCTTGATTTCACACAGTACATTTTCCGCAGAAAGTTTATAAAGTCATCGCCTCACTCATTCGTGTGCGGTGCTGTGAAAAAATTGACAGAAGCACCCGTCTCTCTCTCTCTCTGAATAACTAACAGCGAGCCGCACTCTGTGTGTGTGTGTCTGACGCGCGCTGCATCTGCTGGTTATTGCAGTTGTTTTCGTCATACACAGCTTAACGTCAGGAACGTTACACGACTCACCCATCCAGGTGATTGCAATAATAATCACTGTAGGCATAGTCTAAAGGCTCATACATAGTCTGGTTTTACGGTGGTGGGGTGACCACCGAACTACAACATGACGTCACGAGCCGCGGTGAAGAGCAAACCACCGCCACCGCCACCGCTCCAGCCCTTCTCTCTGTTTTTACTCACCACCGCTCAACGTTATTTCAGCTCCGGTGGTCAGCTCACCACCGGAGCGGTGGTCACCTTACCACCGAAAATCCAGACTATGGATAGGCCTTTACCGTGCATTGCATGTAAACGTCTGTCGAACGGGATGGTCGTTAAAGTTGATATCGGTTTCAACTTTCTCCCCCAATAATGTAATCCACATTTGTGCATAGGCCTATAGCCTACTGTAGGCTTTTTTGACTAGATTTAGAAAACATTTTCAAGCTCTTTCTACTGAAATGATCGATTATTTTTATGGATAAATCATTTACATGCATCTCAATGGGAGACAGTTTGCCCTGCAGAGTGGAGTGGGTGCGGCTTAATTAGTGAAGGGCTAATTATAATGCGTGAATTCACGCACTTATGATGTCTGTTTTGCAAATTGCAATGGCTCTCCCCATTCTCCCCTAAATGACTGTGGACCCCCATCTGAAATATATTTTGTGTGAGCTTGCTTGCACCCTGAGTTGTTTGTAAACACAAACATTGTCCTAACACAAACATTATGCCATTGATAATGAATGGCCAGTTTCTAGTGTTTATCCCAACACAAACATTAAATGCCATTGATAATGAATGGCCAGTTTCTAGTGTTTATCCCAACACAAACATTAAATGCCATTGATAATGAAAGGCCAGTTTCTAGTGTTTATCCCAACACAAACATTAAATGCCATTGATAATGAATGGCCAGTTTCTAGTGTTTATCCCAACACAAACATTAAATGCCATTGATAAGTATGGCCAGTTAAATGCCATTGATGAATGGCCAGTTTCTAATGTTTATCCCAACACAAACATTAAATGCCATTGATAATGAATGGCCAGTTTCTAGTGTTCATCCTAACACAAACATTAAATGCCATTGATAATGAATGGCCAGTTTCTACTGTTCATCCTAACACAAACAGTGTTGAAATAAAGCCACTTTTGGACTTAATTTATTTGTAGGCATTTTGAAAAGCATGTTGTACTTTTTAATTGTACTTTTTTACTTTTATACTTAAGTACATTTTACACCGGGTACTTTTTATAATGTACTTAAGTAACTTTCTTAAGCAAGAACAAAAAAGCATGGGAATACATCACATAAAAAGCATTTATCATGAAACATGGGTAAGCTAAGAAAGTAACGGTGGAATATATATATAATGAAACTATACATATAAACTATACATACTATACTATGCTATGCTATGACTACATACAATGCAATTATAGTGCTGTCTACATTTCATGCTATAAGTCTTTATCAAATGCTATCTAAGTCTACAGAAATGCTTCTACTCCACTACATCTCGGATCCAAATATTGTACTTTTACTCCGCTAGAATTTATTTGAAAGCTTTAGTGCTGTCTACATAACATGCTATAAGTCTGTATCAAATGCTATCTAAGTCTACAGAAATGCTTCTACTCCACTACATCTCGGATCCAAATATTGTACTTTTACTCCGCTAGAATTTATTTGAAAGCTTTAGTTACTAGATACTTCAAATATATTTGTATTATTATTACAAAACATACATTAACCAATGCAGCCCTATATACACATTTTGGCCATTTGAAAATGGCCGATCTACAACCTCACTATTCTGACCTTGTAGATTGGCTCTTTTCACATTCTTTTTACAGGCCTACATTTGAAAACCTGAAATGGGACATTCAGCATAATGAGTACTTTTACTTTTGATAATTGAAAGTACATTTTGATGCCAATACGTCTGTACACTTACTCAATACATTTTGAATTTACTTTTACTTAACCCATTTTGGGGCGGGAACCCCTTTTGGTGTTAGCATTATGTTATGCTTTAGCTATTGAAAAACAGCAGATCTACAAGCTCATAGCGCGCGCTACGAGCTTGTAGGTCTGCTATTTTTGAAGAATCGAAGAACGACTGACATAGCAAACATAGCTTTTTCAGAAAACTGTCGGGATGTAGAAGACATTTTTTTAATAATCTGATCTCAGGTCTGTATGGTTATGGTACTGTGCATGTAGGATCAAGCAGTGTACCAAGGTGACCATGGACCATTTGTCCACGGTGCATCATGAGATGGGACATGTGGAGTACTACCTGCACTACCAGGACCAGCCTGTAGGCTTCCATGAGGCCATAGGGGACGTCATGACTCTGTCCATCGCCACACCCAAACCTGCAGACCATTGGCCTGCTGGATTCTGTCACCAACGACCACCGGTATAGCATTCATTAATACATTAACCCATTTTGGACCCGGGAACCCCTTTTGGTGTTTTAAAGATTATGTTGTAATTTAACTATTGACAAATAGCAGATCTATTTTTTTTTTAAGTCGTGAAAATGTGCCTCGAATCTTTGAATATGTATTGTTACAGAGTGAACATTTTAACTTGATTCTTTGCAATTCTGGGTCGGGGTCCCTGGAACAACATATTTTCAGATTGGGGGACGGAGGCATATTATGTACATATAATGTTTTGGGGTCCTTGACATGAAATATTGAGCACCACTGATACAGAAACATGCGGTATTTTGAAGACAGGATTTTGAAGACATTTTTTTAATTTCGACGTCAGGCCTAAATGGGTTAATTAATTTATTATAATTCTTGCTTCAGCCAGTTCAGATAGATAGATGGATAGATGGATGTGTAACAGTATTATATAATTACACAAAATATGACACAAATAAGTGCTTCTACCTGACTTAATTCTCCATGGTTCATGTGTATAGGGATACATAGTGCATTAGAGGTCACAGCCCCTTTAAGTCTCCCCCTTTTGCCCCCTGTATAAATGTCCTGCGACACCTCCACCTCTTCCTTCTTTACTTCCGTCTTGGAACGAGGTGGGTGTCTTTGTTGACTTCTCTGTATAACATAATACGAATTGTACTTGCAAATCGATTTATACAGTGTTTGTTTCACTCTGTTTAGAGAGCCATTGCACTACTAAGAACTAACGTGGAGACGTGTGTGTTGTTATTCCTTGTCAGGTATGTTACGTTATATTATTTGTTGTATTACTGTCGCTCTTCCTTCTTTACTTCCGTCTTGGAACGAGAGAGCCATTGCACTACTAAGAACTAACGTGGAGACGTGTGTGTTGTTATTCCTTGTCAGAATAAAACGTGGTTTCCAAAGACAGTTCTGGGTCCGTCTGTCCATACTCCATTCAACACAACGCAGAGAGAGACAGATTACACCGGTTACAGATGGATAGGGTTAGGTATAGTTTTACTGAGGTTAAGGTTAGGGTTAGGTATAGTTTTACTGAGGTTAAGGTTAGGTTTAGGTTTAGGTATAGTTTTACTGAGGTTAGGGTTAGGTTTAGGTATAGTTTTACTGAGGTTAAGGTTAGGGTTAGGTTTAGGTATAGTTTTACTGAGGTTAGGTTTAGGTATAGTTTTACTGAGGTTAGGGTTAGGTTTAGGTATAGTTTTACTGAGGTTAAGGTTAGGGTTAGGTTTAGGTGTAGGCTGTCAATCACAGCGACTGGCCAGTCACAGCGCACCATTTACTCAAATGCGAAACGGGAACCATATCAGCCCCACAAACAGTTGCTCTTTAAACCTTTGCATGCGTTGTCTTCGGGTCAAAAAGACTGGCCGCCAGCATGTTTACCATCAAAAGAATAAAAATAAATAGTCATCATGTTCTTTTGTGAATGAACTCCCTCCGTGATCATGCTATGGCTTCACGCGAAAGCATTAACCCATTTAGACCCGAGTTAAAAAACATTCACTTTGAAAGAATATATATTCAAAGATTTGCGCCACATTCTTATGATTTTTCAAAAACAGCAGACCTACAAGCTCGTAGCGCTACGAGCTTGTAGATGCTGATGCCGCATTACCTAAGTTTACTGGGGACCCCCTGGGAATCCCCCAAGGGCCCCCGGGGGTCCACAAACACTTTTTTGAGAAGCACTGGCATGCATTCTAAGCATTTATGGACAGTTAGCTTTTATAAATGTCATTTTGAATGTGAAAAGACTGTAGTTCACTGCTGTCTATATACTTTGCGCTACGAGCTTGTAGGTCTGCTATTTTGGAAAAATCTAAGAACCACTGACATAGAAACATAGCTTTTTCAGAAAACTGTCAGGATGTAGAAGACATTTTTAGAATCTGATCTCAGGTCAAAATGGGTTAACCCATTCTGACCTGAGATCAGATTAAAAAAATGTCTTCAACATCCTGACAGTTTTTCCATTCTGACCTGAGATCAGATTCTAAAAATGTCTTCTATGTCAGTCATTCTTCGATTAAAAAAAATATAGCAGATCTACAAGCTCGTAGCGCGCCACCCGCTGGCTATGTACCTTTGCACCTCTACACCAGCATGCCTGTTAGAGAATGAACCAGACCAGACAGTATTGACATTGAGTGTTTATTCAGTCTTTGCAGATACAGGTATGGCAGTGGTGAATAAATAACAATCAATAATGGGGATAAGTCAGGCATAATACACAGTAGGAAACATAGGCAATACAACGAGTAGGATATATAGTAAAGCAGACTTACATTAATGCATCATTCAGTATACAGGCACATAGGAGTTGTCTCTCAGTGAGAGACAAATGTTTGTATGCTGCCTAGTTAGGCCTATATATATCCCTCAGGTGTGCAGATTATCAGCCCCACCCACACCACCAACAGGCAACCTGCTACTGCTCCGCCCGCTTGTAGCGCGGCACTATGAGCTTGTGGATCTGCTATTTTTCAACAGCTATTGTGAGGCAGTCAGCGCTGTAGGGCTTCGAACCCTATATCCAGGCAGAAGCTCGGATAGTACTGTACTACCAGCGCTTTCCTTTGCTTCATGTCTTTACTTGCATGTGAATTCAGAAATATAAGATCTACAATATATCCTAATAATTAACCCTATAACCTTAACCCAATTTGCTTTCTTACATGGTCATTACAGGTCAATCCACTTGGATTCAAGCCGGTGTCTCATCAGCCGTGGTCGGGTCGCCTGGAGGACAGTGTCCTGTTGCGAGACGCAGAAACATCACATGATTCAAGATTACAACATTGACAGTACAGGTTTGTGCATCAGCAGATGTTTTCTTTTATCATGCAAGTAAGGACATGTTAGCATGGCCAAAACAATCACCGGTAGAAGGTACTTTCAGGTTTCTGAAATGGGGTTCAAGTCCCTGCAGTGATAGAAGGCTTAATGTTTTACAGCATGTCCTGCTTGTGATGGAGTTGGAACAACTAAGGTTCGGGAGGTTTGGCCAAGCAGAAGACAACCCACCTGCCTGCCATCTCCTCCCTTGCCAACCAATACTCCACCCTTGCCAACCATGCCAACCACTCACCCACTTCCAACTAGCCTGGCCACTCCTACGTCGCCCATCACCGTGGGTACTTAAACTCAACCGTCAAAAAATGCCCTTGTGCCAGTTTCTAGTAACCCACCCTCCCTCCCTTTCTCCATACTCTGCAGGTTCCAGAGGGGGTTTCTACTATATCACTCAGGCCCTCGCCTCGACCCCTAAGCCAAAGTATCTGGGTCCGCCCCCTCGAACCTGACCACACTGCTATTCTGTACCAATGCCTTGGCCGCTTATGACGCACGTCTCATGCCACGCATGCGGCGCGCCCATAGGCGACCACGCTGGCATCACCGTGTATTCATGCCCTGGCCGTCTACACCACGCGTCCCATGCCTCGCATGCGACGCGCCCGTGGACGACCATGCTGGCTCCTCTGTATTTAAGCCTTGGTCGTTTATGCCGCGCGTACCATGCTGCGCATGCTACGCACCCATAGACGACCATGCTGCTTCACTATGTATTCCATGCCTTGGCCGTCTATACTGCGCGTCCCATGCTTCGCATGTGGAGCACTCATAGACGACCATGCTGCTTCACTATGTATTCCATGCCTGGCCGTTTATACTGCGCGTCCCATGCTTCGCATGTGGAGCACTCATAGACGACCATGCTGGCTCACCATGTACTATGTCATGGATGTTTATGCCGTGCGTCTCATGCTGCGCATGATACGCTCCCATAGACAACCATACCCCGCATTCATACTTCATGCATTGGCATTTGTGACAGCAAATGACCATACTCCACCCTTATTCAATAAACCATCTTAAAGGGTTCCCATGTCTGATGTTTGGTCTTTCCTAGTGAATGTTTATTACATGAAATGTTATCATAAGTCATACAACAACATCATTTGTGTGATATTGAAATGCAATTTTAATTGTCAATCGTCTGAGGACAGGTGTGGGACGTTGCAGTAAACCAATGCAGAAGTGGGGTCTGACAGATGTGTAGGCAGGGCATGAGAGAGAAGGAGAGAGATATGTATATATATATGTATATATATATATGTATATATATATGTATATATATATATACATATATATATATACATATATATATGTATATATATATGTATATATATATGTATATATATATGTATATATATATGTATATATATATACATATATATATGTATATATATATGTATATGTATATATATATGTATATATATATGTATATATATATGTATATATATATATGTATATATATATGTATATAATTGCAAAACATGGTTACAGTAGTTCCAGGGCTAAATGGCTAAATTGTAAATTGTAGCAGGCAACTTTAGTCTAATCTCACTTTTATTTGCACTGTTGCAATGTCAACCTGTATAGTACACACACTGCCCACGCTTGATGAGCATTATATGTATCTCTGTACTTCTTTGCAAGCTGTTATTAAAGTATTCAATCAATAAATCAAACAAACCATTAGAAGAATCCCTTCTGTATCTCTATGCATGATGCGTGAGTTATAGGGACAATGCAGGACTTTCTAATCAAACTTACACGTCATTTAAAAAACAACATGCTTTCCCTGCCTGTTTCAGGTGTTTTAGTTAACCAGTGAGTGAGCGAGCGGCAGACCTTGGCCACGCAGTGCAGGCGTTGGGCGCAGGTCCTTCTGGAGGCGAGGAGGACAGCTGGCACATCACCTCACAGTCCAACTGTCTGTACGCCTCTACTGTGCACACACACACACACACACACACACACACACACACACACACACACACACACACACACACTGGGAAGCACTGGGATGCATTCTAAGCATTCATGCTCAGTTATCGTCATTTTCAATGTGAAAACAGTCGACTGTAGTTCACTGCTGTCTATATACTTCAAATCACTATAGCTGCATTACCTACGTTTACTGGGGACCCCCTGGGAATCCCCCAAGGGCCCCGGGGGTCCACGGACCCATTATTGAGAAGCACTGGGATGCATTCTAATCATTCATGCTCAGTTATCTTTTATAAATGTCATTTTCAATGTGAAAACAGTCGACTGTAGTTCACTGCTGTCTATGTACTTCAAATCACTATATCTGCATTACCTACGTTTACTGGGGACCCCCTGGGAATCCCCCAAGGGCCCCGGGGGTCCACGGACCCTTTATTGAGAAGCACTGGGATGCATTCTAAGCATTTTTGCTCAGTTATCTTTTATAAATGTCATTTTCAATGTGAAAAGACTGTAGTTCACTCGGTGGCGCGCGCTATGAGCTTGTAGATCTGCTATCTTTCAATATCCTGGGTACCGCCCTGAGTACCGGCCTGGGTACCAGATTCTAAAAATGTCTTCTACATCCAGACAGTTTTCTGAAAAGGCTATTTTTCTTCCATCTTTCAAAAATAGCAGACCTACAAGCTCATAGCGCGCCACCGAGTGGCGCGCTACGAGCTTGTAGATCTGCTATTTTTCAATAGCTAAAGCAGTGCAGCATGGCAAAACACACACCTGTGGGGTCCAGGGACCCTTAGGGGTCCTTGAGGAGATTCCAGGGGGTTCCTATAGCAAAATGAGCGGATAAAACCTAGAAAAATGTAACACCCACCAATCTCTTATCAGGGTCCTCCCTGGCACATCTTTTCAGATGGGGCTCCGCAAGCCAATTGTGTGTCAATTTGGGGGTCCTTGATTGTGAGAACCAACCGTTTTAGTTTACCAAGATCGTTTTGGATAAGACCCCCGCATTGTAATGCATTAATACAATTTCAACCGGACCAAATGAATGATAAAATGAATAAAACCCTGCATTTAGGCTAAATACATTTTTTATTTTTAAAAACCATACACATTACTCGACAAGTTTCAAATGTAAATCCAATCACGATAACCATTTAAATTGCTCAAGATAAACAGACATGAAGTACTTATTATTTCCAAATGTTAAAAGATAAAAATAAAAAATAATCCATAGAACAGATGGATAAACATTCATTCCCGTTACAGGAAGAAGCTACAGAACAAACTCCTTTTTTCCGTTCCCATTTTTCCATTTGTATTTGCAATATCAAGCTGCTTTTTTCATCTGTAAAACACTAAAATTTAAATAATAGACAAATGTTATAACTTATGAATGAACTCATTCCATGTCAGTTTTCTGCCCTAAACCAGTGGTTCTGAGATTGACACTGGGAACCAAATTGGACCCTCACAGGTCCGTAACTCTTGAGTGTTCCGTTTGCAGTGTAAATTCGGCTTCCAGAGATTAAATATAAATAAATAAATGTATAATGCATATGGAGTTTGGGGTTCTTGAAATTCACGAGGTTGAGAATCACTGACCTTAAGCCCTTCCCTTCAAATGAGTGCGTTGTCAGGGTATTAAGCAGAGCATCCCTGTACGACTAACAAAATACTTTGCAACCAATTAGGAAAAGAAATGTGTTATTTTGTTTCTACAAACAAGCCTTTCAAACCATTCGCACCCTGAGAAGAAAATCACACACACGTTTAGTTTTTCAAACCCTTTTTGGACTGTCATACCACAGGGCTCTATGCTATAGGAGATAGGTTGGCCTTCTGTCTTTGCACTACACTAATATACCTTTGTCGAAAAATAGCCAATCTACGCCATCGGATATTTTCCACAAACGATCGGCCCCAGAATAGGGACTACGTTGAATAGTGCGCAAAACGTCCACCCTAACCCTAGATAATAGACTTTGAGATAAATCTCCCAAAATGGTTCAGTAGGATGAAAGTTTTTGTCATAAAAATACAAAGGTACAATTGTGTGGTTTGTATCAAAATGTTTTCCCAAGGGACGTTATGAAATAAAAGTACCCTGTACAGATACCAGTGTGAGCCTAGACTTTTATTCTTGAAAAAAAAAAGGTAAAGAAATGCAGCGTGTCCAATCAAATCCTTTAGTGTTTTTTCCAGTACATCAGGTGTCAAAAATATTCTACAAACAAGTCATTTTATTTATTTATGATGGTGAAAGGAGTTTTATGGACAAAGATGAAGAAAAATACAAACTTTTTTTTCGTGTGTTTTAGATTTTTTAAATGTCAACAAACCAGAACTCCAAGGAGAAAAAATAAAAATGAAGTTTTCCCTAAAGAGAAATCTCAAAAAAGATCAAATGAAATATGAAAAGAATCCACTTGCTGTTTGACCAAGACGACAGTTTTAACTACCTAAAAGTATGAAGTTAAAAGGTTCTCTCTTAATTAATAAATTTCCTTTCTTTAAATAATTTTCTATGCCTGAGTAAACAAAATGATAATATTGTACATTGGCAGGGACTGAAGTTAAAAAAAGAAAAAAAATACGTGATGTTTAATGCAATGAACTCCCTTTAACAAAGTGAACCTAAGTGAACCAAAGTGAAAAAAATACGTGATGTTTACTGCAATGAACTCCCTTTAACAAAGTGAACCTTTCGAACATCACCAATCCAACAGATGGATGAATGAACCGATGAAAATAGAAGCCCGAACTCCTGAGAGCATCTTCTGAACACAGAACCCTGTTAAAATAATGTCGAGTATTTAATAATGAAGTGTGAATGGACAGAGGTCCTGTCTTTTTCTCTTCTACACAAGCCTTAGTGTTTATCTGTTTGGCTAGAAGGTTCTATTTATCTACAAATATATAACAAATAAAACTTGCAGGCAAAAAAATAGTTTAAGTTTCAATAGAAACACCCCTTTTTTCCTGAAAATACAGCAGTATCTGAAATAAATCCTCTCATTCAATTTGTACTCTGTTCCGTTTTCTGCATCATACGTCAGGAAGCTCTTTTGCCTACAAACAGAAAAAAAAAAGTATCTACAAACTTTGTAAACAGACCTGCTTTTTCCAAAAAAAACATAAATAATTCAAAATATTAACAGCCAATGGAGCAGAAATAAGTTTTTGAATGAGCATCAGGGCCAAAGAGATAAATATACAACACCATTCAGATAAAGAGAAGCTAAGTTTCTTCCAAAATTCTTACAGCCGATCTTCAAGCCACAAGGAAGGGCTCTATTCAAATAATATTAATAATATAACAAAAAAAAAAAGAAACAGGTCACTTCCAATCTGAGTTTATAATCACCCCTCGCTGACCGAGAAAAATGAAAAAGTTATCAAGGAGGGGGTATGGGGGGGGGGGGGGGGGGGTCGCAGAGGGTTTTTTTAAAGAAAACAAAATAAAATAAAACAAGCATCCACACCAAACCGTACATTCTTATGAATGTCTGCTGTTGTATTAGTCCAGTTCAGACTCCTCTCTCTCTCTCTCCAACCACCCCTCCACTGTCTTTTCTCTCTCCTCTCCTCTGTAGCCGTTTTGTCTAAAAGGTGAGCCCCCCCCCCAGGCTTGAGGGCTTGGGGGGGTTATCAGAGAGAGGTTTCCAGGCTGTGTAGGGGGCTCTCCGGGGCCGACGAGGGGCTCAGAGACTTCACCTCCGGCAGGAGGAGCAGGAGGTGGTTCCCGCTGTCCACAGCGTTATTGTTCTGATTGGGCGAGGAGGCAGGGTTCAGCAGAGACTGGGCCTCGGAGGACGCGGCAGTGGGAGGGGGAGGGGTGGCGGCCGGGGGGGGGGGAGGAGGAGGAGGAGAGGGAGGGGGAGGAGGAGGAGGGGCCATGTCATCGGGGGGGGAGGGCGGGCTGGGCGTGGTGGTGGTGGTGACGTCGCCGTCGCCGCGCGGCGTAAAGGAGGAGGAGGAGTTGCGCTTGGTGGGGGCGGGGTCGTCCTCGGCGTCCGTGTCGTCGATGAGCGGGATGCTGGGCTCCGAGTCCTGGATGCGGAACTCCGGGTGGCTCATGAAGTTGTGGATGGAGCTGCGAGACTCGGGCTTCTCCTGGGCCTCGTAGAGGGAGACGGAGCTGCGGAACGCATTCACCACCCGGATCTGCATGGAGAGAAGGGGGGCGACGTAAAGTCAGCGTCCATTTTACTGACGGAACAACGCAACCTTTTGTTATTGTTGCTTTTTAACCCCATTCTGAACGGGGACCCATTTTAGGTGTCAGCATCATGTTATGCTTTACGCTATTGAAAAATAGCAGATCTACAAGCTCGTATCGCGCCACTCGGTGGCGCGATACGAGCTTGTAGATCTGCTATTTTTTGAGAAATCGAAGAACGACTGACATAAAAACATAGCTTTTTCAGAAAACTGTCAGGATGTAGAAGACATTTATAGAAACTGATCTCAGGTCAGAATGGGTCAAATAGCGAACACCACATACAAAAACCCATTTAACATACATTTAACCCATTCTGACCTGAGATCAGATTCATACGAGGTTTCCACTGGGCAACACACTGGTCTGATTAACCCATTCTGACCTGAGATCAGATTAAAAAAAATGTCAGTCATTCTTCGATTTCTTTCAAAAATAGCAGACCTACAAGCTCGTAGCGCGCCACTCTGTGGCGCGCTATGAGCTTGTAGATCTGCTATTTTTCAATAGCTAAAGCATGACACGATGCCAACACCAAAATGGGTTCCCGTTCAGAATGGGTTTAAATAGCAAACACCACATACAAAAATGTAAGACTTTGGAGGGTTTTATTAGGGACGATAGTAAGTGGGGACAAGGGGATGGGATTGGGGACCCCAAAAAAACACTTTTGTAAGGAGGGGTGGGTTCAAAACTCTCAGGAGGACGTGCAAGTATGCAGTCAGTGGTGTCTATAGTAGTACAACTCCCAGTCAGTCCAGATGCTTGTTGCTGTTAAAACGTTCCACAGAGTCTGTGTTGGCCTTACCGTGGGGCTTAGCACGATAAACTCAATGGCACCATGGTGCAAAAACCCCATGGAGGACCGTTGACAAGTCCAAATGCAGTAGATTTTTTTTTTAGGGAAGAAGTAGTGTAGTAGTACATACAATGAATGAATAAATGAATGGACCAAAAGGATTTGATAAAGGCCTGTTATTCAAAATGCAAAAGGAGGAGGAACTCAAGCAGAACCTCTACAAGCTGTGGAAAACGTGTGTGTGTGTGTGTGTGTGTGTGTGTGTGTGTTGGGGAAAACGGCACAAAAAGAGGAAAGACCTCTCACAAACGAGACTATAGACTGAACCCATGCAGAGCGCCAAACTACCTTGTGTTCAACAGTAGTAAACCTTTGAGTATAGCCCATATCACATTTCACAGAATCTAAAGGAGGAATATTGTATGAAGTCAGTTGGTGTTATTCATCTCATTCTCTGCTCAACAGTTGGATTGTGGGACATGTTCTGGTGACAAACAGAGCTCAGGGCTGGGCAATATGGACACAAATCAGACATCACAATATGTTGGAGCAAATACCTCTATATAATACATGTTCTTTTCTATAGAGGGTATGCGTATGCATAAAGTGAGTGGCAAACTAACGTCATTAAATGCATTTAATGCAATCAAATAGGACATTTCTGTGTGGATGTTTGGGCTGTCGAGGCCAGAAAGTAGTTTTTTGCCACTCAGTAGGTGTTCCTGCATAACTTCCGGGTGTGATGATGACGTCACGCGCATACCCTCTATCATTTGCAAAGATTACAAAAATAGCACATATGTTCAACATTTTGGACAAGCATATTTGAAAGTATAAAATAAAGTGATTAGAACTTGGAAAACACAGCACTCAGCCGTATTAACGGCAAAGTTTATTTTCTTCTGTAATACAATTCAAAAAGTGAAACTTTCATATATTCTTAATTCTTTGCGCATACAGTGAAATATATAAACCCTTTTTTTTATTTTAATCTTGATGATTATGTCATACAGCTCATGAAAATCAAAAAAATCCTATCTCAAAATATTAGAATATTTTTACGAGACCACTAAAAAAAATGTTTTTTTTTAATCCAGAAAGGTTTAATCCAGACTATGTCTGCAGTCAATACTCTTGACAATACAACCTAGATTCTCCATGGGTTTGGCCAGTTGGTTGGTCAATTAAGCTCCATGGTCATTGGTCAGTACACCAGTTACTAGTAGTTTTGCTTTGTGGGCAGGTGCCAAATGGAGCTGGAAAGGAAAACCAGCATCTCCATAAAGCTTGTCAACATACGGAAGCACAAAGTGTTCTAAAATATCCTGATAGATGGCTGTGTTGACTCCAGTGTGACATTTTCATTGTCAGTGAGGATTTGGGGTGCCATGTTATCAGTGGCAAAGCCAGTTCTGAAGTTCTGGGTGGGCCAGGAGTGGGTGGGCCTGCATGCATGCACGCACGTGACACCACACCACATTATTAATGTATTTATTTATTATAAAAAACTATATTTTGGGGGGCGGGACATCTGGCTGCATGTCATCTGCTGGTGTTGGTCCACTGTGTTGTATAAGGTCCAGAGTCAACACAGCCATTTAATGTGTTAGAGCACTTTGTGCTTCTGTATGTTGACAGGCTTTATGGAGACGCTGATTCTTGATGAAATCATTTGCTCCAAAGTACTGACTGCATACATTAATGCATGGGACCCCCACACGGAGTTGCACCACTCACTTCACACGGGTGTGATTTTGTAGTAGTCTTGTAAAATATTTTTAGATTTTCATGAGCTGTATGCCATAATCATCAAGATTAAAACAAAAAATCACACCCGTGTGAAGTGAGTGGTGCAAATCTGTGCGGGGGGGGGGGGGGGGGGGTCCCCGGAGCTGCCGGAGTTACCATGTGGGGGTCCCCGGAACATCCAGACCCCCAGGAACGCGCCAGTGACACTTGGTTGTGAAAACCAACCAAACGCTATTTTCGTACTCTGACAGACCCAGGCAGCCAGCCAGGAACACACACATACTAGCTCCGTAATGGGAGTGGTTGCACCACTCAAATTGACTCAAATTCACTTTATGCGCAATGAATTGAGAAAAATATGAAAGTTTCACTTTTTAAATTATATTACGGAACAAAATCAACTTTAAAATATACTTTTGCAGAATATTTAAATTCTTTGAGATGGAGCTGTATATAATCCCAGACCATATCCAGACTCAAATCATCATTGATGGATACATTACAGTTAATTATATTACTGCCCAGCCCAGGTTCAACACAACTGTATCACACTTTCCAGTTCCTGAATAATAATCATCTCACCGTCGGAGCACCTGAAAGGAAAGGATGTTTAGTGTGAAGCAGAGTATTCATGGACAAACACAGCCTATTAGACTAGAGCAGTGCTTCTCAAAGTACCCCCAAAGTGACATTTGGCACTCCCATCTGAAAAGGTTCCGTGCCAGGGACCCCATGAAGAGAAGATTTGTGTTATCAAATGGATAAATAATGATAACAAAAATATTCAACACGATTGCTATTTTTGAATAGCCAACGTATAATGGATAAAAGTGGATAGATTGTGATCGTGTATTAACACATTTTGCTGGGGACTTCCTGGCACCCCTCCCAATGACCCCTGGAGGTCCCTGGACCCCACTTTGAGAACCGCTGTATTAGAGCATGATGGATACATGCATTGCAAGTTTGCTCCTTGGACAATTTTGCCACATTTATTTGTGCAGAGATGAGCGGCCTGGATCTGCTGTTAATGCATCGCTCTGCAAACGTTACACGGTCATCACATTCAGGCAGAGGGTCATTTTTTCCCTTCAAATGTCTGCAAGACATCTGTTAAAGATGAGAGAAAAAAACACAGTGGCCCGCCTCTGAACCTCTGAAAGAGAGGCCCGTTGAGTTCACGCACGCACGCGCACACACACACACCACACACACAGTGCACACACACACACACACACTCTTGAAAGGGAAACAGTAAAGCGGAAGCTCTTAGTCTAAGCCGGGGATCACCACAATATGCTGCACTGAATACAAGCAGACTATTCCACATTGCACTTGTTTTGTACACGTGTGCACGCTGTGACACGGCACCTGCGTGAGCGTACACACTGTTATGTTTGTTCTCTTACATAAACAGCAAATTTAAGACTCAAACAACGTTTACTGTATATCCAATGCTTTAGTCAGGAAGGCGCACTTATTCATACAGGGATACAGGCACGGTCTCAGCGTGATGACGTCATTCACGTCTCAAAGGAACAAAGGCAATGTCAAGATAACAGCAGTGCTATTATTGAAATAATGTATGATTGAACCACATACATAACAATTCCTCCCTTCTAATTTTTAAGTCCACCAACTATCAGAATGTGCCAGGGAATATTAAGTAAATATAGGTATAGCATTTAAACAGAAATTAAAGCACCATAACAGTTATGAAATGTAATACAGAATCCCAAAACTCTTTTGCATTTTTCTTTGAGAATCAGTCCATATCCGTGTTAACTATAATTCCAACCTCTGAGGGGGTCTACGGTCTCTTTCAGGGTAGCGCCGTAGTGGACCAGGGTCAGGGTCAGTCACACCCTGAGTAATGTCCACAGTCTCTGGAATTTGAGTGTCAGTGTGAACAGTACCACGAGCTGTTGTCATGAAGGTATCATCTGTAGCCTGAGGAGTATCTGAACCCGCTGTCTCTGTGGTGACTTCTCCGGTGGATGCATCTAGAAGCTGGTCGACGTGTCTGCGCCAGATCATGTTGGGCTCCACACCGACAGTGTACGACAAGGGTCCTGTCTGTGACAGTATCTCCCCAGACATCCATTTCTGAGTGGGACTGCGATAGTCTCTGGCCAGGACTTTTTGTCCAATATCAAAGGTTCTCATCTTCCTTTTCAGCTGGCTGGGAGAACACTGTTTCTCTTGAACGTGTTTGCGAATGTCTGGTTTTAGCAAATCTAAGCGTGACCTCAAAGGTCGTCCTAAGAACAGCATTGCCGGTGTCTGTCCTGTGGTGGCATGTGCAGTGTTTCTGTATGCCAGAAGAAAGTTGGCTACCTTCTGTTGTAACGGCACTTCCTCCTTCCTGCTTGCTTTCATTGACTGTTTGAAAGTTTGAACAAAACGTTCCGCCAGCCCATTCGTGGCCGGGTGGTGAGGGGCTGACGTGATGTGTTTAATGCCATTGCTCTTGAGGAAGCCTTGGAACTCCTCCCCCATGAAGATGCTGGCATTGTCACTCACTAGTTGCAGGCACAAGCCTGTGCGAGCAAAAAGCATTTGCAGGAGGTTAACTGTCTTTGCAGCTGTGGCTTTCTTAACTGCAAAGATTTCAGGCCACTTTGAATGGGCGTCGACAACAATAAGAAACATATGATCCAAAAACGGCCCTGCATAATCGATATGTATGCGATGCCAGGGGGTGGAAGGCCATTCCCATGTGTGGACAGGTGCTGGCTGGGGTTGTCGCTGGGTCTGTTGACAACCTGTGCATGACTTGGCAAGGTCTTCAATTTGGCTATCGATGCCAGGCCACCATACATAACTTCTGGCCAGGCTTTTCATTTTAACCACACCTAGGTGTCCTTCATGCAATGATGCGAGCACTCTGGAACGTAGTGTTGGAGGTACGACAACGCGAGACCCCCACATAATGCAACCTTGGCACACAGAGAGTTGATGTTGTCGTGTGGCATACTCCGGAAGCTGAGCATTCCCATGTGCTGGCCATCCGTTCACTGTCAATTCATAGACCTTAGCTAGGACAGGGTCATTTCTTGTCTCTCTTTGTACCTGTGCGCTAGTAACAGGCAGGGGTTCTATCTGTGACATGTGCAGCACTACCGCAGGATCAGTAGCTTTTTCAAACGTTGCTTGTGGTAGCCGAGACAGTCCATCCGCATTTCCATGGAGCTTAGTACTTTTATATTCAATTGTGTACGTGTGCGCTCCTAAGAATAAAGCCCATCGTTGTATGCGTGCCGCTGCCATGGCGGGAACACCTTTCTGGGGACAAAAGATGGATACTAGGGGCTGGTGATCAGTAATCAAGGTGAAACGTTGCCCATAGAGGTACTGATTAAACTTTTTCACACCCCATACCAAGCTCAAAGCTTCTCTGTCAATTTGTGCATAATTGCGCTCAGCAGACGTTAAAGTCCGAGAAGCAAAAGCAATGGGTCTCTCTGAGCCATCAGGCATCCTATGTGATAATACAGCCCCTATGCCATATGGTGAAGCATCACAAGCAAGCCGCAGAGGAAGGCATGGGTCATAGTGTGCCAACACTGCATCAGAGGTTATAAGTTGCTTGGCTGCAGTGAATGCTTGTGCACACTCCTTGGTCCACCTCCATTTGGTGTCCTTTTGTAGCAGTGCATTCAGTGGGTGCAACACAGTTGAGAGATTTGGCAAGAATCGA
Organism: Protomyctophum parallelum; assembly: GCF_964188405.1. Taxonomy (NCBI): domain Eukaryota; kingdom Metazoa; phylum Chordata; class Actinopteri; order Myctophiformes; family Myctophidae; genus Protomyctophum; species Protomyctophum parallelum. The sequence continues at coordinate 1,385,692 of NC_139714.1, forward strand.
TGATAGTAATTAATTAAACCTAGAAATGAGCGACATTGACTCACGTTTTCTGGCTGTGGAGCATTCAGCATGGCATCAACCTTGTCTTTAGTCTTGTGCAGGCCATGTCTGTCGATTTTGTGTCCACAGTACTCAATGGAGTCTTGGAAAAACTCACATTTGCTCCTATTAGCTCTCAGGCCATACTCCTCCAGCCTTCTTAGCACAGCATCTAGGTTTGCCAAATGAGTGGCAGTATCTGGCCCAGTCACCACAATGTCATCCAAAAAGCACTGAGTGCCTGGTATTCCTTGTAACACCTGGTCCATGGCCCGCTGCCAAATCGCTGGGGCACTGGCAATGCCAAACACTAGTCTACTATACTGGTACAGGCCCTTGTGTGTATTTATGGTCAGATATTTCTGCGAAGGCTCTTCCACTTCCATTTGTAGATAGGCCTGTGCAAGGTCAATCTTGGAGAAACGCTCACCGTGTGACAACGAAGCAAAAATATCGTCAATGCGTGGAAGTGGATACTGTTCTGCATGTATTACAGGATTCAATGTCACTTTAAAGTCCCCACAAATCCTTACTTTATCAGTTGTCTTTTTCCCCACAGGTACTATAGGCGTTGCCCACTCAGACCAGTCCACCTTGGATAATATTCCTTGCTCCACTAGGTGTTGGAGCTCTGCTTCCACTTTAGGGCGTAATGCATATGGAACAGGGCGAGCCTTGTGAAATTTTGGCGTTGCGTTGTCTTCAAGCTCAATCCGTGCCTTGATGTGTTTTAGGGTACCGATGCCCTCTCTGAACACTTGTGCATGTTTATCCATTATCTGTGTCAGTTGCACGTCTGCACACAGATTCTTGTCCTTGGTGGCGATTTGCATGGCTTTTATGTCATGCCAGTTCAAACGGATGTGCCTCAACCACTGTCGTCCAAATAACGGCACGCCTCCATACTGAAGTACATACAACTCAAGGTTGCACCTTTGGCCCTCATATGCCACTTTCACCTTTAATTTTCCCAGTGGAGTGATCCGCTCACCTGTGTATGTTTTCAGTTTCACACTGGTGCGTTTCAGTTTCACATCAGCGAAATGCTCCTTGTAGTCTTGTAAGGATATGATAGACAGTGCAGAACCAGTATCGAGTTCCATTTTGAATGGCACTCCATTAACTTTAGGTGTCAGCCATATGACTTCATTGTCATCATCTTCTGTGGAGTATAAATCAAGACAAGCCAAATTCTCTTCATTTGAGTCATCTGAGTCTGTCTCTGTTACTTCATGTACTTTGTGGCTGCCTTTTCCTGTTCTCTTTGCTTGTCTGTCACTGTACCTTGATTTGCACATTTTCTGGATGTGCCCCCGTTTATTGCACTGCCTGCAGTCTTTATCCTTGAACCAACAATCTGCAGGATCATGTGACTTCTTTCCACATCTGTAGCAAGGCTGTGTTTTCTCATTTCGTTGTTCGTTTGTGTGGAACTTGTGCACTAACCTTTCTGCTTCATTGTGCTTGCCTTGTAGCTCATTTGCATCCTTTGTTGCCGTTTCCATTGATATGGCTATTTGCAATGCACGAGCCAGTGTTAATTTGTCTTCAGTCAGAAGACGTTTCTGGATGCCTTCGTTGTGCATCCCGCACACAAGTCTGTCTCTCAGAGCGTCCGATAGTCCGTCTCCAAACTCACAATGCTCTGTCAATCTACGGAGCTCTGCAATGAAATCCGATATGGACTCAGACTGTGATTGATTCCTTTTGTGAAAACGAAAACGTTCTGCTATCAGCAGTGGTGTTGGATTCAGATGCTTCTTTAGAATGTCTGTGATCTCCGTAAACGTTTTGGTAGCAGGTTTGGTGGGCGCAATGAGGCTGCGGAGCAAGTTGTACGTTTTAGCTCCCATAACACTGAGCAGCACCGCAACTTGTCTCTCCTCTTCAATTTCGTTAGCCACACAATACTGTTCAACTCTTTCCACGTAGGAAGTCCAATCTTCAGCTGTACTGTCAAAACTGTCCATATGACCCACAGCCACAAATCCAGCCATATTCGCGTTGTTTTCAAGTTACTTTTACCTCGCTCTGTTGTTTATCGTCGGAGCGTCGTTCCTCGTCTTTTTCTTTCTCTTTTTTTTTTTTTTTTTTTTTTTACGTCCATTTGTTGCACTGTAGATTCGTAAAACCTCGTCGCCAGTTCTGTTATGTTTGTTCTCTTACATAAACAGCAAATTTAAGACTCAAACAACGTTTACTGTATATCCAATGCTTTAGTCAGGAAGGCGCACTTATTCATACAGGGATACAGGCACGGTCTCAGCGTGATGACGTCATTCACGTCTCAAAGGAACAAAGGCAATGTCAAGATAACAGCAGTGCTATTATTGAAATAATGTATGATTGAACCACATACATAACACACACACACACACACACACACACGCACACACACACACACACACACACACACACACACACACACACACACACACACACACAGTTGTCCACCTTAGAATAGACTAAAGGACTTCACAGCCAGAGCGCCCTCCTTCTTACAAACAGTCTGAGAATGTTCCACTTGGTAAAGCCCCCCCCCCCCCCCTCCCCTCCCCCTGTGTGTGAAAGACAGAAACAAGCAACAGCAAAGAGAGAGGGGAAAGGTCGTTATTGTTGCAGCGCTGTTGGCGTACAGTACAGTACAGTACAGTACAGTACAGTACAGTACAGTACAGTACAGTACAGTACAGTACAGTACAGTACAGTACAGTACAGTACAGTACAGTACAGTACAGTACAGTACAAGACACCCCCTGACTCTTTGCCGGGTGTTTTTGCGGTTGACATTTCTTTGGATTTTGTACTCGTGTGACCATGGGCATATACTCAAAATATTTACCCCAGCTAGAGGATCTAGAAAGCTGCCACACACATAGAAGGGCAGAGCGCAGGCTGAGGCAGCAACACACAAACCTGGTGACTTATCAATTCAAAATGATACCAATAAGAATACACTCCCCTCCGCTAGGTAGGTGGTTCTACTGTAGGTCTGTCACAATTATTACATCAGTGGTTCCCAAACATTTTCATGTCAAGGACCCCCAAATTGACTCTAATTAGCCCACGGACCCCCATGTGAAAAAGTTATGCCAGGGACCCCGATAAGAGAAGATTTCTACGGCTCTAGCAGTGATTCTAAACCCGTTAAATGTAAAGGTTTCAAGGACCCCCAGTTTGACATGCATTAGTCTACGGTCCATTTAATGGCATTTTTCTTTATCTTACCGATTTATATTGTAAAAATCTATGTTAATTTAATTCTGAGAGTGTACAAATTTGTATCACTCTCAGAGTTACAGACCCATAAAAGGGTCCATTTTGGTTCCTAACTATCATTTAGCTGGGGACCCCCTGGAACTCCCCCAAGGACCCCTGGGGGTCCCTGGACCCCACTTTGGGAACCACTGTATTACATAATCACCTAATCGCAATTATTTGAGATAATCACAAGCATTTTGCATAATCGTCATAATAGTTTCCATGTGTAATAATTTTCATAATATTTAATATAACATTTAAAAAAATAGTTAAAATAGCAGCTTGCAGATCGGCTAGTTCTACTATTAATGTTTCATTGAAAGTCATTTTGTTGTGTGTTTGCTGTTTGTTATGTCTGCCCTAAAAGCTAAAAGCCCAGCAGAAATACAATTTCTATTCCTAATTTCGTGTGACAGTAATCATCACGTAACATGTCCTAATCGTGACAGCCCTATTTGTACCACCTTTCTATTACTGACCAAAGCAGAAGCAGAACAGAACGACATGATGAGACATGGATAAAAACCCCTTGGTTACAGACAGTACAAGTACATCGATAATACTGCGGCTGTTATCCAAGCAACATGGGAGATGTGATTTGTTGCTGTGTTTTTTTTAGTGGAGGAAAAAACATAAGGTGACATTAGGAGGAGTATGAGCAACGTGTCAACGTTAGGCGAAGAAGAAGAAGATGAAGAGTGGAAGAGGAAGATGTTAGAAAGAGGGACAGAACTGAGGCCAATATAAAGGTCAATTCATGCTTTGTGCCGAAGCGTCGCACAGCGGAAGGGATGCCAAAACTTCATGGAAATCATGTGGACCACATGAGACCAACGTTTCACTTATGGAATGGGTTACCTGCAAGCATTAAGGCAATAGTCTGTGCACAGCAGCTAAATTGGAAATTCCTTAGTTACTTCACATGGCTTACCAATTAAACTAATAAAAGAGGGAATGTCGCGTTGAAATTTGTTTAGCTAATATTGATGACGTCACACAGCAGATACACACCCCCCCCCCCCCCCCGTCTTCTCTGTCTCCCCTTGGCTCGCTCAGCCTCGCACCACTAAACAAGGAAGTGACTTTACATGAAAATGTATTTTATTTCTAAATGTGTGCATATACAATTTATATTTCCCCTCAAACAACTTAGTTTTACCAACATTGTTCGTGTGAAATAGTTTGTTAAATGCTTATTCATTGAATGTATGAGAAACGCTACGCTATGGGTGTCCCGTGGGGACAGAATTCTCACCTCAAACAGAGGAGATCTGCGGGAGAAATACAGCAGCTGGCTGGCGCATGTCTTGTCTGGTCGTTGTGTGCAAGCCTAAGATTTAGACTCTGAAATGTCAGAAACTATAAAAAACATCTACGACAGTCTAAATCTTAGGCTAGTCTTGAGCCAAAGTTGAGTTTGACTGGCTGGTGGAACGCGCTGATGATACCACAGTCAATTCCATATTCGCCATACGATGGTGTCATGCATTGGAAATATCAAATCTACACACTCACAACACATTGCAGGGCACCGCGTTGTGAACTTGTATGTCTGCTATTTTCACGTGAACTGACACACCCCCATTCAGACTCAGAGGGGACCACGGGCATGGGACTCGAGTGCGATATATGTGATTATGCAACGGTTACCCCCCCCCCCCCCAAAAAAAAAACACGTCAACCTCAATTGCATTGTACCTAAGATAGTAGATATAAAATAATATTTTTTGATGCCGTATTTAGCTAGTACAAACGCAAATATGCCATCCAAATGATCAGACTGTTTTCAGTGAGACCACAGTATGATAATGATATTTTATTGGTAGTTTAAGGCTCTGTTCCATTTAGTGTAGCACAGTGGATCTCAAACTTTGGTAATTTCAAGGACCCCTACAACTCTGAGTGTACAAATGGAACCAAATGGACCTACGCCAAGGGCCATTTGGAACCCCCACATTGAAGCATGAGGGTCCCTGGACCCCAATTTGAGACCCACTGCTGTAGCAGTGCGTTTCCAGTGAGCCAATATGCACAGTGGCAGCACCCTGACCTTTGACCAGAATGGAACAGAACCTTAGTATTAGTATCATTGGTGACACTTATTTTTTTTATTTCTTTCGAATATGGCTGTTGTGCATAGCCTTTTACAGTTAATGCATGTACTGTGCAGACGTGCATTTTCCTTTTTCTTTTGTGGCGAGTCACAGAAAACTCAAACGCCAAAACCCGTAACACGGCGAGACATGGGCGCGTGGTGTCGCTCAGCGCTGGTCTCCCGCCCAAAGCATAGCTTGACCTTGATGTCACCATGCACTAGACAGAGGAGAGCACACACTCACACCCCACAGTGACAGAAGCTGTGTCGGTAGGAGGAGGAGTAGTAGTGGTAGTAGTGGTAGTAGTGGTAGTAGTAGTAGTAAAGGCTACATGTGAAGGGATAGAAACATTGGTTACATCGTGCTGCTGTTGGCTGGAGTTGGAGGAGGCCTGCCACCTCCCTGAAAAGGAGGTTCCACTCTGGAACGCACTCACAACATCCATCTGCAAAAAACCAAGACAGCGAGACAGGAAGGGAGGAAGGACGAGGAGACGCCCACACAAATAGAAATCAAAGAGAGTAGGGCTGTGCAACGGGTAATCGATCACATCCATTTGACTCACTCAGTGCCACAGGACGCCTTATTAAAATAATATAAAACGTAAAAAAGGGGAAAACGTTTTGGAAAGTCTTTTCTTTCTTCAAAGATGTCTAAAAATGTTCAGGAGTTCAAAAGTGTTCAACACGTTGTCAGCTTGCGGATCGTCCGTTTTGTGTGTTTCTGCGCGAAACCGCTGTGCGACAAAGCACAAAACAGGGCGTAACACTTTATGATCAACTCAATCTGAGCTCAATTTCAATACAAAGAGCTTTTTGGATTCACGCTAGATGGGGACCCGTGGATAGAAAATAACCGATGACGTCACAGACGCTGAAGAGATCCGCTGCCTGGTGACGATCGAGGTAAGAGCCGGTAAAATCGAGGTAAGAGCCGGTAAAATTGACTAAATTGATTAGTCAATTAAAATATTTTATTAAAAATGTACTACATAAATCGGTAGCATATCGTAAACGGCCATATAAATGCCATATCGGTATCGGATCGGTCTCAAAATAATTCAGATTATTTTCACAGATATTGATGACGCAAAAATAATGTGACCGTCAATGGCTCTGTCGCTTTTGTTTTGTGTACTTCTAATGTTTGAATGCAGCATAATCCGTATAATATCAGTATCGGCAGATAATCCAAATAATCTGAGGTCTGTCCTAATTTCAGAAAAGAATATGATTCGATTTGATAAATATATTTCTTTCTAAGAATATAATCGATGGTTGCAGCCCAATAGAAATTAAAGGAGAAGGAGGAAATAAAAAGTCAACAAAACATACACACACAGCAAGAGGAGAGAGAGAAATAAAGCAAGGGCAACAATAATCATAGGAGAAAAAGAATAATAATTTAAGAGATGGGGTTCCGGAATAGTAGTTAAAAGGGGGGGGGGGGGGGGGGGGGGTAAAGGCACTTGTCCCCCGCAGTCTGAACTCACTTCCACCTTTTGTTTCTCTGCAGAATCCTTGTGTTCTTCTAATCGTGTCAGTGCACCACCCTTAACTCAGCCAGTAGCTGGCACCTCGTCATCATTACAAAACCTTTCCAAACGTTCACTTTGGTTTCGCGGGGATTTGTTTTTAGAAAGCAGACAGATTCAGATCCGAGACGGAAAAAGTCTTTGCAACAGAGATTGCAGATTCAGAGCAGAGAACAGAGAACAGATTGGAGAAAGCAAACAATACATCTGTATGCTGGAGGAGCAATAGTAAGTTTGAGTTCATGGCTTGGATTCCCTGGCTTGAGTTTGATGCTGTGCTGAGGTGGAGTTTGATGCTGTGCTGGGGTGGAGTTTGATGCTGTGCTGGGGTTGAGTTTGATGTGGTGCTTGGGGGGGATGTGAGAGGGGGTCTGGACAGCATTACCTGGGTCTGGATGCGGTTAAGTCCTCGGAACCAGAGGATCTGCCCACGGCGGAGCTCTCTCTCGGCGTGGTCGATCTCCTCCATTTCCTCCATGTCTTCCAGCTCCTCGTCGGGGATCTCCGACTTCTGGGTGCCGTGGCCCGCCGTCTTCAGGAACTTCAGACGGCTGGTGGGGATGGACGAGATCACCTGGGGAGCAGTGGTGCATAAAGTACTCAACTCCCAGCACTTGAGCAAAAGTAGAGTGTTTTTAGCAGCCATTGCGACACACACACAGGCCAGGGAGGAGGGCTTGTACAGTACAGTACAGTACAGTACGGTACGGTACAGTACAGTACCACTCAGTACAGACAGGTCTGATTTTTTCCTTTTTTTATTATATTTTTTAGGGCCATGTCACGTGATCTACCTGCACAGCCTTTGTGACCTACTGGTAGATCACGATCTACCTTTTGGGCGCCCCTGACTGTAGAGCCTTTGTTCTGCGCTTCCCGCCCAACAGTAACACTCCCTGCTGACGGGTGCTGCTCCAGCCCGTAGGAGTGTGTGTATTATAACCCGCCCCGTCCGGCTCCCCTGCCATTGTGTTCTATAGGTATTGGTATAGAATACATTATCGTTTAAAAAAGGTTAAATGACGAAACGGCGTTCTGTCATTTCATGATTATTACAAGTTGTTAGGGTCAAGGTCCTTGACGTGAAAATGTTCTGGTCTTGTGTTATAAATCACTGTCGCAAATCACACATCTCTGGGCAGAACAGAGCACCAGGAAACTGTGGTGCGGTCACCCATACTGGTGGTCTCGCAACGCTACAATAGGCTCTGGACAGCAGTCATATTGGAAAGAAATTGAACCATTTCACAGGTCTTATATAAATGACACTTCTTTCCAATATGGCTGCTGTGCATAGAGCCTATTGCACCAAGCCAACTCCCTCCACATGGGCAGTGTTTTACCACTTTAATCTAAAGCAGGTCTTTGGTTTCTTACCTTGTGGTTCTCAACCTATAAAGACCTAGTGAAATTAAAAATACCCTTTTCCACACTTTTAGACCATATCCGTCATCGTATGGGCATAACTAACAGTGGATGCCAAAACAATGGGAACATTTCCATTTGTGTTTTTTTATATCAAAAGGTACATTTCTTAAAATTTTAATTACTTCCTTTGAACAAAAACGTGATGCCGTCTTGAGTGTCGAGTGAATAAAAATGATGCTTGATTTCATTCACCTGTTTTATTCCCATTACTGAAACTTCAAAATAAAATGCCTGTATTTTCCATTATACTAGGACCTAGGTCTTTACCAAATTTCTTACAACCCCATCCCACCCCACGTCGCCACAACAATTTAGTATGAAGGCATATTAGTCATTGCCGTTTTATTTTATTAAAATAAACATTTAACATTGATCATGTTAAAGCCGGATTTACACTCAGTTGTGCACAGCCGCCGATAAAAGAGTACCGGTATTTTAAGATAGATTTAGCCAACGTACAATATTTAATTTATTTATAGTCCTTGGCCAAAACTCAAATGCGCCTCGAGCTTGCAGATCTGCTACTTTTGATGCTTTCACGTGACTCTGTAGAGTGCTCAAGTAAAGTAGGGCGATATGGAGATAAGAGTGCCCATTTCAAACACTCACCTGGCCCCACAGTAGACTGCCGAACCCCAGGAACGAGCACCACAGCCACTGGTCCACGGGCAGAGCCACGCAGCTGAAGGGTTTCCCTCCCCACTGCACGATGACGAACTGGAGGGGCAAAATACAGTTAAAATACAGTTAATACAGCAAACTCATTTACCGCCGACCACTTCCAACATGCCCATTCTTATTGTGGGCATGTCATTCTTATTGTGGGCATGTCATTCTTATTGTGGGCATGTCATTCTTATTGTGGGCATGTCATTCTTATTGTGGGCATGTCATTCTTATTGTGGCCATGCCATTCTTATTGTGGGCATGTCATTTTTATTGTGGGCATGTCATTCTTATTGTGGGCATGTCATTCTTATTGTGGCCATGCCATTCTTATTGTGGGCATGTCATTCTTATTGTGGGCATGTCATTCTTATTGTGGCCATGCCATTCTTATTGTGGGCATGTCATTCTTATTGTGGGCATGTCATTCTTATTGTGGGCATGTCATTCTTATTGTGGCCATGCCATTCTTATTGTGGGCATGTCATTCTTATTGTGGGCATGTCATTTTTATTGTGGGCAATAAGACCTTCCATTGTGGTGAGGTCGTCGGACGGGACGAACTCCGGGTAGGCCGTGTTGGGGTCCAGGGTGACGGGGCTGTAGGACACCATCTCCTTCATCTTGTCCCACACGCTGAACGCCAGGTTGCCCAGGTGTCGGGCCTCGTCGATCAGCGGCTCCGAGACCGCCTGCGGTTCCGCGTGGGGCTGTCGGAAAGTCGATGACACGATTTCATTGGTCACACAGATCATTGCCGATTAAACAATTGAATTGTGCTTCTTGCATTTAACCCATTTTGGGGCAGGAAACCCCTTTTGGTGTTAGCATTATGCTATGCTTTAGCTATTGAAAAATAGCAGATCTACAAGCTCATAGCGCGCCACCAAGTGGCGCGCTACGAGCTTGTAGGTCTGCTATTTTTGAAAAATCGAAGAACGACTGACATAGAAAAATAGCTTTTTCAGAAAACTGTCAGGATGTAGAAGACATTTTTAGAATCTGATCTCAGGTCAAAATGGGTTAAAACATTATACTTGCCTTCTATAACTAAAATAAAAAACACTTGAAATATTGTATTTCTTTCATAAATAGAGAATCTTTCACTCAATAGGAACTGCTCCTGTCGCAAGTTGATGATGTCATATGTCTGTGTGGTCCAGCCCTATGGAATGTTGTGGTGCTCCGCGCCTGTAACACTCTCCTACGCACATGCACATGCACGCACGTCACTCAGACAAATGGACACTCCTACGTCACGTGCCCGGGCGCTACGAGAATGAATGAATGGAACGGGAGTGAGCTTGAGGAAGTGAGCTGTTGACACTGACAGCTGTCAACTCGGCCGCCCGCTGATCGTGTCCGTTTGTAGCCTACCTCTGGCTTGTGAGAGACCGTGCATAGGTTGCAGCCAGCAGTGGGACTAGTCAAGACAACACCATCCAAGAAGTGAGTGTAGTGATTTCCCGGTCAGAGCGCTGTGTATTAAATCCCTTACTGACAGTTGATGACGCGGTTAGCGTTTCCTCCTCTTCCGATCCGGGGTGATCCACAGAGTGTTGTCAGCGACGCCAGCGAGAACCGGGCGTCGGAGAGCAGCCACGCTCCGTCGGGGAAATCACTACACTCACTTCTTGGATGGTGTTGTGTTGACTAGTCCCACTGCTGGCTACAACCTATGCACGGTTTGTCTCTCACAAGCCAGAGGTAGGCTACAAACGGACACGATCAGCGGGCGGCCGAGTTGACAGCTGTCAGTGTCAACAGCTCACTTCCTCAAGCACGCTCCCGTTCCATTCATTAATTCTCGTAGCGCCCGGGCACGTGACGTAGGAGTGTCCATTTGTCTGCTTGACGTGCGTGCATGTGCGTGCTAGGGCATTAACGACTTGAGATTTTTCCAAGTCGACTTGTCGGACAGTAAAGTATCGATTTATCGATTTATCGTTTATGGCGACGGGTGGGGGGGGGGGGGGCGGACGCGCGGGGATTTAACAGGGGCGGGTGGAGCTGCCGCGCGCTCAAATACGGAGCATGTCAAACAAAGCACTGCGCATTCAGTGGCCTCTCCAATATGACACAGTCACAGTGCATGTATCATCTATATCAGAGGTTCCCAAACACCGGTGCCGTCCGCGGGACACGTGGCACTGGTACACAAAAGGGGAATTAAAAGTTTTGCGTCGTTTAAATGTCCAATCTTTGTATCTTTAGCAGCAGCAGCTGTAGGCTATTTTGTGGCGATCGCGTTAATGAAACCAAACGCTACACGCGGTTCCGGTACAGGATTATTATTTCATGTGAATCATGTCAAAATGAAAAGATGATGTTATCCAGGTAAAGTAGTGGTATTGGCACACAGCGCAGCAGCAGCACCGAGAACACAATAAGAGATATAACATTATTATTCTCCTCCTCCTCCTCCACAACTCGATAACGTTCTCATTTTCTGAGCCATGCAAATAAACAACAACCCGCACTGACCGGAGACGGAGAGGTTCATGTGCGCTGCGCGTAAAGCTTAGCCAGAAACAGACAGTCATTGCGTCAGCATGAATGTAGCCTCGGGAACGCAGACGTTATATTTCCAGCACGGAGGTGAGGGGGATATCGTTTGGGGGTAACGTTTGCGTGCTTCTATCTGTTACTTCTCTGACACAGCGCAGTTCAAACAGACTTCAGCCAGTCTCAATAGTGGGACACCGCGCGCTGAGAGCCACATAGCCTACACAGCTGCATTTGGTTTTTAATTAAGGGCGCGTTCTGAATGCAATGAAAAAGGAAAAAAAAAAAAAAAAAAACTCAACTTTCGACTCGCGCTGCTGCGAGTCGACTCGTGACTCGTTTATCGATAAATCGATTTTTTGATTAATGCCCTAGTGCGTGCGCGTAGGAGTGTTACAGGCGCGGAGCGCCACAATGTATGGAATGCACGTAAAAATACAAACTATTTAAATTTTTGCTTTGACACTCACATTATCCTTGGGAAGCATAAAGTTGCTTTTTAACAACTTGGTTTTCACAAGGCAGATATGACGAATAACTTAAATCTAAAAATTGAAATCACAGACACCGGCTTTAATATTTTTTTAACAATTAATATTTTTTTACGCCACTTGTTGTAAGAATAGCAGATCTACAAGCTTACAACACGCCACGTGGTGTAAGAATAGCAGATCTACAAGCTTACAACACGCCACGTGTTGTAAGCTTGTAGATCAAATATTTCTGCCATTTGGTAAATGTTTTGGAAAGAAAAATAGCAGATCTACAAGCTTACAACACGTCACAAAGTGTCGTGTTGTAAGGTTGTAGATCTGCTATTTTTTTAAACGTATGGATATTTTTCCAACATGGAAACTATTGACGGTTATAATAGTTAAAAGTATAAAAAGATAATCATACTATAATTCAGTCCAGCGACGTATAGTCTGTGGGGGCCACGGGGCCATGGCCCCCATGAAGAATCCTAGGGCCCCTTTCGGCCCCCATGAAGATTTTCGTGGACATTTTACATTTACATTACATATTTTCTGGGAATTCCGAACATTTTGGACCTCTCCGCCGGCAATCTGAGAATCCCATCGTCAAATATTCGGGAAAACAGCGCCTCCCCTGTTGTTCCTCAGGCAACAGTCTGTCTTGAGAGACACCGGCCGTCCAAGAGGTGTTAAAAAGTGCTAATCGGGTTTCTTTTGTAGTTGATCTTGAGGCGTGACATAATAACACTGATCAAGAATTCACCAAAGAGACCTAACCACAGACTAGTGAGACTACACACTGACTCGAAAAAAGACCCATATCGTCCAAAATAGGCTGATCAGTCGCTGTCTGTGTATAGGCTAATTGGTAAAAGTATGCTAAAGAACTCATTTTTAGACCATTTGGGAAATAAATAAATAAATAAATACGCGGCGGCGGCCTCGCTTCGCTCGGCCGCGACAGTCCCCCCCAACGCAATTCTGTAGCCTTCCCAAAGGTAAAACGCACCCGCCGCCTATGATCTCTCTCTCTCTCCCTCCGTATCTCTCTATAGCTCCCTCTCTCTCTCCCTCTCTCTCTCTCTCTCTCTCTCTCTCATAATAATAATAATATAGTCCTGAAAGTCCTCACCTTGGCTTGGACATTGGCCTATAGAAGCTGCTTTAAAAGTAGGCTACCAGCGAAAACAACTTATTTTTTTCCGCGCTGCGGCGGGGGGGGGGGGGGGGGGGGGGTGTGGGGAGGCGGGGCTGCGGGGGGGGGGGGGGGGCCCCCTTGAGGATTGATCAAACTCTTCGGCTCTGATTCAGTCAATGTCTGTCTGTGTGTGTGTCTGTCTGTCTGTGTGTGTCTGTCTGTGTGTCAGAAACACCGCCATATCTCCTCACCGCCTGCACCAATCGCTCCCACTTTTCACACAGGCATTGACCATAATAATATGGAGGTCTTAACGAAGCCCTTTTTTCGATTTGACACATTAATGATTAATAATGAATTTATTAGTGGGGGGTACTGCGCCTGTCTCACAACGGGTAAGGGCTAGTGTAGTAAATAGTGACGGGCCCATATTATTAGATACCTGCCGGGTGAGCCGGACCCGCTCCATCATGGTCCCGTAGTTCTTCAGGAAGGAGACGTGGTCCACCTCGGCCCTCAGCTGGTCCTCCACGGCGCTGATGGCGTCCGAGAGAGACGCCACCTCCCCATCCAGCTCCGCCCCCCTCTCCGCCACCGTCCGGCTCTTGGCCGCCTCCTCCCGCCGCAGGGCGGAGATCCTGGCCCCCTCTTCGTCCTTCAGGAACCGCCGGAACTCCTCAAACTGCGCCTTGATCTGTGTCTCCGCGCTCTGCGCCTGCAGCAGGATGTGATCTCCCGTCCGGTCACATATCGCCTTCGCCCTCTGGAAGACCTCCAGCTTCAGCCTCAGCGGCTTCAGCGACTCCCGCGCCGGCTCCTTGAGCTGCCCCGACGCCTCGTCCACGGGCGAGAACCTGTGCCCGGCGTGCCTGTCGGAGTCCCGGCACACCAGACACGCCAGACACTCGTCATCCCGGCAGAAGAGGCGGAGCTTTTCCCCGTGCACGGCGCACACGAGGTCGAGCTCCTCCGAGGTCACGGCCGCCGATGACGCCGCCGCCGCTTGGCTCTGGCGTTTCTCCTCCAGGTATTTCTCGCACAGGTTCTTCAGCACCAGGTTGGTGGGCGGGCGTTTCGCGGAGGACCTCTTGGTCCTCTTCTTGCAGACGGGACACTCCTGCGCGGGTCTCTCCGTCCACCACTCCTGCAGACAGCCTCTGCAGAAGCTGTGGCTGCAGGTCAGCACCACGGGGTCCTATGAGAAGGATGGAGACATTAAGCCATTCTGACCTGAGATCAGATTCTAAAAAAGTGTCTTCTACATCCTGACAGTTTCATTATTATTTCATAATAATTATACCATTCTGACCTGAGGTTAGATTCTACAAGTGTCTTCTACATCCTGACAATTTTCTGTGTCGTTCATAGACCCCCAAAGATATATTAAATTGGCCCGCCGACCACCATCTGAGATTTGCGCCACATTTTCACGATTTTTCCAAAATAGCAGATCTACAATGCTTAAAACGCCAACAGGTGTTCCCGCCCCAAAATGGGTTAAGAGTCTAAAAAAATCCCATATATGACAATATGGTGATTTGCCAGCAGATGTCACTGCTGATGAGGCCTGTTTTCACTGCAGCTCAAAAAGCTTTAGAACACACAGAGAAAAACGTGAGACCGCAGAAAGTCCACTGCATGTTCAAAGTTTACGGTTGTGTGGGTGTAATAATTGGAGGTCATAAAAACCTAAAAATAAATAAAAATAAAACATAAATGAAACTTAACCCATTCTGACCTGAGATCAGATTCTATAAAAAGTGTCTTCTACATCCTGACAGTTTCATTATTATACCATTCTGACCTGAGATCAGATTCTAAAAATGTCTTCTACATCCTGACAGTTTTCCATTCTGACCTGAGATCAGATTCTATAAAATGTCTTCTACGTCCTGACAGTTTTCTGAAAAAGCTATGTTTCTATATATGTCAGTGGTTCTTCGAATTTTCAAAAATAGCAGACCTACAAGCTCCTAGCGCGCTATGAGCTTGTAGGTCTGCTATTTTTCAATAGCTAAAGCACAACGTAATGCTAACACCAAAAGGGTTTCCGCCCAAAATGGGTTGCCATACCTTGAAGACGTCCCAGCACACGATGCATTTGAGCTCCTCTTCCAGCCGAGTGAAAGGAGACGCCATTTTCGTCCGCGGTCACACTCCGGTCACACTCCGCGATCTCTCTCTGGAAGGCTGCCAACACCCGGAATAGCAGGAAAAAACAAAGGAAATGGTGCATTTTATATAGAAAATGGTTAAATGGTAAATGGTGCATTTATATAGCGCCTTTATCCAAGGTGCTTTACATAGATACTAGTGCATTGCATTTGATTACATTAACACATTCATACACCGATGGCGACGCAGACCATGCAAGGCACCGACCAGCACATCATCGGGAGCAATTTAAGGGGTTCAGTGTCTTTGCTCAAGGACACCTTCGACACTAAAGGCTCATTCATAGTCACTTTTACCACATTTTGTTTTGTTACAGCCTCGTTACTTGCGCAAGCAGAGCGCGCAAGTATGCACTCGACAGAGTGCAGTTCTAGTTTTAAAAGGGATTACAGTTGTTTTTTTCCCTCATAAATCTACACACAATACCCCATAATGATGGAGGGGAAAATGTTTTTCAAATATTTTGTTAATTTATAAATAAATAAGAATGTACATAAGTATTCACACTCTTGACTTAGTACTAAGTTGAGGCACCTTTGGTGCAATTACAGCCTTACTCGCTTTTGAAATGAGGCTGTAAGAAAACAAAATGTGGTAAAAGTGAAGGAGTGTGAATACTTTCCGGATGCACGCTCGGTGCGGCGATTCTTGTATTATTTATTTTGTTTTACTGAGAATTAGGTTAGGAATAAGGTTAGGGTTAGGCATAGTTTTACTGGGGTTAAGTTTAGGTAGCCTATAGGGTTAGATTTAGGCATAGTTTTACTGGGGTTAAGTTTAGGAATAAGATTAGGTTTAGGCATAGTTTTACAGTTTTTTTGATTGATTGAAATATTTATTAACAGTTTGCAGAATTACAGTACATTTCAAGCACAAACTCAATACAAAGACTGTTAACTGTGTGAGTGGACGACCCAATTAAGCATTACACTTGTTTACTGTAACTCTGAGAGTGTACAAATGGAACCAAATGGACCCTTACGGCCGGTGTTCTAGTTTGTCATCAGACCATGTCAACTTCAGTCCGCGTCAACCGTCGCCGTAGAGACGGACCCAAACGACAGATGTTTTTCACAGCGAAATAATGCGTAGCTGTCCACGTCAATGCCTGTGTTTCCCCTTTATTTTAATCACAATTCCAAACAACATAGCCTAGTATAAGCCTACCGATGTGATTATTGTCTTAAGCGTCGGGCAGGCATTGTGTGGAGTCTGTGGACCTTCGCCAGGTTTTGTTGTTGTTGACAGTCACGGGAAGAAGGGGTTGTCCGACTCTTCCTGTTTCTTAAATGATCCATTAGCTTTTATACATTCTATTCTATTCGCCATTGAAGTATGAGTACGTGTCACGTACATTAACCATGTAGCCCAGCATGTAGTGCGTGAAAATAAACGCATTGATGAATGAAGGAATACAAAATAAAATAAAACCTTTCTGACGGGATTCAAACTTGTCCTGTTCACCTGTCTGGAGCATAGTCCAGTGTGCCTATCTATCCACGACGTTTAGTAACCGCAATCACATCATGGAGTATGGAACCAGCCATTAAAACACAGCCTTCATGGTCACTAGGATAAGTTCAGACTTTAGACCTCAGTCACCACAATGGTTTGCAACATAGCTGTTTAATTTAATACCGATTTGTTTCTAAAAACATCTCTCACCATCACCTAAATTCCCCTTAAGAGTCATTATGTTATACAGGCTACTTATGGAATAGGGACTGATCGTTATTTATTAGAAATTTTAAATACATGAAGCATTATAGGTAGACAAACTGTTTGTTTTAGACACAGCATAGGTGGTCATTAGGGACATCTGGGCACCATATGGAAACTTTTTTAGTTAAGATATTTTTTTCTTCATTTCAGAGCGGTGCCAACTGCTCCCATGACTGACTGAGTTTGTATGTCTGTATGTCTCCATGTCTGAGCACGACCTAATGACCCATTGACCCCTGGTCTCACACACACACACACACACACACACACACACACACACACACACACACACACACAGTTCTGTTTTGCAGTTTACAGTGTTATTTGCTACTTTCTATATGTGAACTAGGTGGCCACTAACCTGACGCTGCCAGATCCAAGAAGCTTGCTACACAAATTTGTTTCACAGCTTATTGGGATCTGGGATCGCGGAAGCAAATTCGATGACGGGGCTGTTCCTTTTTTTCAAGATACTTGGTAGATGATTGGATGGGACCGTCTGTCTATCACCGTGTGGGCGTGCAAACACAACCAATCATATTGACGTGTCTATATAGCTTCACGTCCGGTTTCGCACATATCCCGCCCTTAGCTCACGCTGATTGGTCCGGTACGGAACGGATTTTTGTCAGCTCAACTGCCTGAGAGATCCCAGATGAGTGCTGTGTTGGGGAACATGGTTACCCAATACCGCCCTCATCTGGCAGCGTCAGGTTAGGTGGCCACTGGGTGCACCAACTCTGGGGGGCATTTCTTTTGTTTGTGTTATTTTAATAACTATTCGGCTTGCCAATCCCTTCAGGCCCCCTAAAATATCCAACATAGGAGGGCATCAAATAGTCTGTCATGAGGTCTTCTCTCTCTCAAAAAAAGGGGAAAAATATATAATAATAATAATAATAATAATAATAATAATAATTTTTTCTTTACATGGAGAGCACATTCTTTCTTTAATTTGATTGATTGAGGTATTCGTTAACAGTTTGCAGAATTACAGTACATTTCAAGCACAACTCAATACAAAAACCTAACTGTGAGTGAACTTTAACTAAATACATGAATAACAATGTATTCATGTTCTTTCAGATTCAATGCTCCTCTTGTGCCTTATGCCGGTACCACCAATTGTGCGTAGGCATTATAAACCATCAGGATGAGGAGTATTTGTGCCCAGCCTGCATTCCCTGCGCATAAATCACTGCCCTCGTTGGCCAGCCATCATTTTTATTTTATTAATTTTTTGTTTAAAAACACACATGCATTGAAGGATGAGTTCAGTTTGGGGCTCTCTCCAGGTTGGCAGAGGGTGAGTAGCTCCCAGGATTACATCTTAAGAAATTGGCACTGGGTGTAAAAAGTGTTACAAAATCATGGGAGAAAAGAAAAGATGGCCTGTCTTGTTGCTCTTGGCCTAGTCTGGATGACCATACTACTTCTGCAAAGATTCCAATTCAATTGAGATGGAATGCTATTTAGATACTAAGCTATATACTATCCTATAGTTTCAATGTGTAAATTATTTGTAATCCTGGTTTACTGAGGCAACATTTGTCTCTCTGCATTTGATGCATGTTTACCTTGCTTATTGTAACTTGTTAGTCACTCTGGATAAGTTAAAGCTGCTGAATGCCTAAATGATAAGTTCAACCCTAACATCTAGTATGGTGAATTTCTACACTGCCAACCAATGTCACATGCTCCATCAACATGGAAAGGTTACAAACTGATACAGAGGAGCTGCAACCACTGTCCTGATGTGATCAGGAGCAATCTGACATCAGACAGTGTGCCCTTTTGTGGTCATTTTTGTTCCACACTGTAGAACAGTGGGCAAGGCAAGAATGTTACTCTTGTGTACTATGTATGGGATGTGCCAAATAAAATAACTTGACTTTTAAATCATGTGGTTGGCTGATTTACTTGGCCTCTTTAGTGATCTTTGTTGTCTATGAGGTCATGTTATAAACACACCGTCTACCCTATAATGATTCAATTATTTACAATTTCCAAGTAGCCTGTACAACATAATGACTCTAAGGTGAATTTAGGTGATGATGGTGAGAGATGCTTTTAGAAACAAATCGGTATTAAACAGCTATGTTGCAAACCATTGTGGTGACTGAGGTCTGAACTTAACCTAGTGACCATGAAGGTTTTGTGCGTTAATGGCTGGTTCCATACTTCATGATGTGATTGTGGTTACTAAACTTCATGGATAGAATGGCACACACTGGACTAAGTTCAGACAGGTGAACTTATGCTGAGAACAGGACAAGTTTGAATCCCGTCACGAAGGTTTTTTTATTTTATTTATTCCTTCATTCATCAATGCGTTTCACGCACTACATGCTGGGCTACATGGTTAATGTACGTGACACGTACTCATACTTCAATGGCGAATAGAATAGAATGTATAAAAGCTAATGGATCA
Organism: Protomyctophum parallelum; assembly: GCF_964188405.1. Classification (NCBI taxonomy): domain Eukaryota; kingdom Metazoa; phylum Chordata; class Actinopteri; order Myctophiformes; family Myctophidae; genus Protomyctophum; species Protomyctophum parallelum. The sequence continues at coordinate 1,405,163 of NC_139714.1, forward strand.
TTTAAGAAACAGGAAGAGTCAGACAACACCTTCTTCCCGTGACTGTCAACAACAACAAAACCTGGCGAAGGTCCACAGACTCCACACAACGCCTGCCCGACGCTTAAGACAATAATCACATTGGTAGGCTTATAGGCTATGTTGTTTGGAATTGTGATTAAAATAAAGGGGAAACACAGGCATTGATGTGGACAGCTACGCATTATTTCGCTGTGAAAAACATCTGTCGTTTGGGTCCGTCTCTACGGCGACGGTTGACGCGGACTGAAGTTGACATGGTCTGATGACAAACTGTAACTCAAGAGAGTGTACAAATGTAGCCCTGGAACATGACTGCCATGATGATTATCATGACAGTCATGCAGAAACTTTGCCCTGTTTTTTGCGCTCGCTGCATTTACAAGATTTCCGTATATATAAACATTCAGATTTCAAATATAAAGTACTCACAAAGTGTCCCACGGGTGTTAGTTAGTAGCAGCGCCAGCGATTAGAATTGCTGCGTCCCGCGTTGTTTAATAAAAAGCATTTTTGTCCGAGCTCCCCGTCTACTTTTTTCAAACGGGGTTCGTTTGGGAAATCCACAGTTGCACACCGGGAGCGCACTCGCCTATTAGTCTGTATTGGCAGGGCGGTCAGCGGGTAACAAGAATACTCGCCGCATTTAGCGATTTGGCGAGTTAACTTGAGGATTCGCCGAAACGTTACGAGACCTCGCCGAAACGTGACGAAATCTCGCCGCGGGGGCGACGCTTCTTCACATTCTGGCGAGTGTTCGTCACGTTTCGGGGCACTTTTAGCAGCTTTCTGTTGCAAGTTTCTGAATGTTCTCAGAGTCCGCAGGCTGATCTACAAGCTCACAACGTGAGCTCATTCTGGCGAGTTTCCTTCACGTTTCGGGGCACTTTCACCAGCTGGGGGTGGCTGATCTACAAGCTCACAACGTGTCCGGACGCGACGCGTTGTGAGCTTGTATATCAGCTATTTTCAGCACGGAACACATTGTACGGCGAAGAATAAAGATGTCTTTTGTTGGCCGTTCGTGGCGATATTGTGGACACGTACCTCCTCGACGCGATAATAACCAACTAAGCTATTTTTCGTGGCACATTATGTTTAATCAAACAAGTGTTAGGAGTTGGGACAGTGTCTGTCAGCGTGCATGATCATCATGCAGTAGCTAGATGCGCGCTCCAGTGGCGAGAGCTGACTGGAGCAAGATTGCTTTATTTGCCATTCTTTAATTCCAACTGCAGCAGCAGAAAAAAACGAAATTGCGATGTGCTGAGTGCACGGGCCAGCAGCATGGGTCGCGCAGCTCGCGCTGCCACAAACTTCTCTTTACACCAGAGAAAAAAAGAAAAAGAAGAAAGTGACCGGCGACTTCTTCAGAAGCAAGAGGAGCAGTAGCTAGATGCGCGCTCCAGTGGCGAAATGCCTTCCCCTTTCGGCGACTCTTCGTCACTTTCCAGGTCGAGTTCTCAGACAGAACTCGACCCGGAAAGTGACGAAGAGTCGCCGAAAGGGGAAGTGATCTCTCCAAAGATGAAGAAGACTCGGCGGGTCGAGTATTCCGGTATTCGGTCAGCGTACCTATATCGAACACACCGAGTGCCACCCTCCTCCCGACCGATAGGGGCGCGTAGTTGAAAGCCAATGGCAAAATAACACCTCGGATAAAAATGCTTTTTATTAAACAACGCGGGATGCAGAAATTCTAATCGCTGGCGCTGCTACTAACTAACACCCGTGGGACACTTTGTGAGTACTTTATATTTGAAATGCGAATGTTTATATATTTTAATTATTTGTAAATGTAGCGTTCGCAAAAACCAGGGTGAAGTTCAAGTTACGTCATGACTCTCGTATGAATACGAGAGTCATGTTCCAGGGCTATCCCTGCACATTAATTGCTGCCACATTGCCATATAATTGGCAACAAAAGCACCTGAGCGGTGCTCTTTCATAATATGGCCTGCCTGACCCGATAGCTCATGTATTAAAGCATCGGGTTACTAAGCACCCGCCTCTCGTTTCCCATCTCTAAATCTGGACAATCCACAAAAACTGTCAACAAGGCTCACAGACGCTTGTGGTCTCACTGATAATGGAACTTGATCCACTTATAATTCCCTTGCTCCTTTTTAATTCAAGTCGAAAGGTGCTCGCCTCACGTATAGTGGCGAATGGACCGTCCTGGCCAGTGCAAATATTTTGTTTAGGCCGCCTATAAACCCTAAAAAAATAACATAGTGTGTGTGTGTGTGTGTGTGTGTGTGTGTGTGTGTGTGTGTGTGTGTGTGTGTGTGTGTGTGTGTGAGAGAGAGAGAGAGAGAGAGGGGGGCGATGCGGTGCGTGCCAAGCGATGTTTTTTCAATCAATCTGTATGTTTACATCAGTTTGTATGTTTCACTTTCAATCAATCTATGTAGCCTGTCTGTCTGTCTAAGAGCAGGACTGCAGCCTGCAGGCTATCACAAATTACTTTGGACAGATGGAAAAAACTTTAGTTAAACTTGCAGAGTGCCAGATTACTTTACCTGGGTTACATCTTCTGATAGTTGTTCTTGAATGCTGTATCAGAACATGAGTCACATTTTCATTCGCGCGACGGAACGTGACAAAATAGGCTACAGCTGATCTTTGTTGTGCTGCTGCGAGCTGAGCATGAACACATGCAGTAACCCACGCGTTGAAACAAGGCTGTGGTAAAGATATTAAGGAATGGTCAGTGATGTCACTGGTATGCAACACGGAAGTAGTATGGACTTCAAGCTGTTTATAAACCAGTCAGTCAGTGACATCACTTTTGCATCCTTGGTGTTACTGCATAATTGGGGTCGTCCACTCACAGTTAATATAAATTATTACTTTCAAGGCTGTGTGGACCAGCCAGGAGATTGATGAACCAAACTAATTTTCAATAAAGTTAGTATGATAGTATATTTAATTTAGTACATTTTTATTTAGATTTTGATTGTTCTCAATTAAAAAACATTACTAGTTCTGCTTCTGGTGAGTTGATACATTGTTTATCTCACTACATATAGCTGTGTGCTCACAGTGCTGTGTGATGATCAGCGCCTGGCCTGTGACACAGTGAAGATGGTTTATGCACCCTGGATGTAGAGATCAAAGGATTACAACAGTAATTTCCATGAGTTAAACTTCTCAATTTTTTCTCTGACCCAACTTGACCGTGTGTGTTTGTTATGGTTGTTTTCAGGAGCAGACCCCCATGTTCCCACCTACTGTATGATGGACTTCACAAGCTGATGTGACATGGCAGTGCAGAGCAGTGGCATTTCCCCCGGGAAATATTGGATGACAAAATATTCAATAATTATTTTATATTTAAAAAAAAACTTAAATGAATGATAAAACAAGACAAGTATTTGAATATTCTGAATCTGTGTTCAACTAATTATTGAGCTGGGGATATCTGCTTGGAAGACACTGACAGCGAGAAAGAAGGATGTGAATGCCATTTGGCATATGCCATTTATTAACAGAAAGTCCACAAATAAACCAAATAAATTGGTAACCGCTTGCTTGCCATGGTTAAGTTCCAACTTACAACATCAGAACATAATTTATGATATACTGTATATGTATCAAGACAAGCTTGGTGTGGTGTACAACAATATGTCGGTGTGGTAGGCCCCGGTCTCACTGTATGCACCAAAGACAAAAATTGGTCTATGAGCCCAACAAGCCACAGTACACATAACAACCCCATTACTTCTACTAAAATATCTACTGTATAAAAACAGTTTAGGTGAGAACTGGGCTTCTTTATTAAATGAGCTTTAAGAGCTGATGTCTCAGATGAATGTGTTGAATAAACCAAGTCTAAGTCCATCCATGACCCACCACAAACATGCACTGGCATAAAACACACAAACCAAAAACAACCAAACCAAGAACAAATATAAAATGTTGAATTAACATGAATTAAACAGCTATACTCAAGCTAAACTCCCTGTAAATTTGCTTTAAGTTATGTTGTGAGTCTCTTGTACTTATTTGTTGTAATTGTGGAGCAGGGAATTGCACTCTTTCAGGGTGGTTTGAAGAAGAAAAAAAACATTCTTCTACAGCAATCAATTTGAAAAGGAACATGGTGTCATCGTGTCAAGTCCAAGTCCCTCATTTCCCACCTTCCATTTAGTCAGACCTGCAGGGAACTGCTCTTTATTTGCCTGGTTTAAGAAAGCTTGTTGAAGGAATCCTTCCTCCTCCTCTTCTCCTCACCTACGTCTCCTCCATAACCTGTTAGGTCACAAAAGTCACCATCAAACCCAGTTGATTGGGCTGAAAATATCCTTGCTGTAGGTCTACAGGTATCATTCGATACAGATTGATGCTACAAAAGATAACATCCTTGATGTCTTACTGTCTAAAGTAAGGCCTGTGAATCTATTATTTTACTATGTTTTCGTTCTTCAGTTAGTAATACTACTTGTGGGAGCTATATTCAGTAATTTTCTATTTCAGTATTTGTTATATATTTAATGCATTTCTTATTTTTAGTTTAATTTGCTTTGCTTAATTGGTTTGTTTACAGCCATTATTTATGTTGCAGGTAAAGCTTTTGTTTTAAGTTGATGGGCAGTTCACAGCTGAGTCTATTTAATTAAGAGAGCACACAGGGAGTCAGAGAGCACTGGGAAGGTCCACGTTTTTTTACCAGCAGCTAGGGAGAGCACTTTGACATCTTGTATCCCATACTATGTCTGTCTGGATGAGCAAATAAAAACACCATCAAAATTGGCTGCCCTGACTGGACATTGGTCTTATTCCTGCAACTGCGTCTTAATGATGAACTTAAATACTATAGACACAAATGCGTCTTAATGATGAACTAAGACTGTTCTAATTCGATACATAGAGAGTAGAACAAATACTTATTGGAATGCCAGGCCAGCAATGTTATTAGTGAGTGAATCTAGGATGTTGTATAATTGTATAAAAAATAAATTACCTGCTGCAGGAAGCAACTGTGGGGTCAACAGTGGTTCCATCAACCTCCTTATCCTGCACTGCATCTGCACCTGAAAGACACATCAAGGTCATTATAGTGAATGAAAAGTAAAACAGAAGAACTGTCTGATTTGTACACTAAATTAGGATGAGCAACAATTCTGTTTTCATAATGCTTTAGGAATACTTTATGATGAAGGCGAGCTGTAAACAACGAGAAGAATGAGATGGACCAAGATGTTTAGACAACACAGAGCATTGTCATTTACATTGAACACAATGCCTCCAAATGTGTCCGTTTGTAAGCGTCTGGTAACTTCTGTGTTACAGAAAACACAGACGGAAATGCAACATAATATTACTGTTAAGTGCACAAGATCAGAAGAATGGCATTTGGGAATATTTTGAGTAGTTTAAAAAACACAATACAAACAAGTTAGTGAGATAAGTTTGTTTTGATTTAATTCGGTCATGTTGACATAATCAGATGTTTGATTCCTCTGCTTTATTATTATTGAGGACTTTTCACTGTCATATTAGTTTACAATTATATGTTTGTTCTGTATGTGATAGCATGTGTCAGCTCAGATAATTTACATGCAAAATGCATGTATGCTGTTCACTTCACAGATGTATTTCTGTATGATAACCCATTTATGAAAGGTTGCACAAACTAGAGGGTAGAACGGGTCAGAAACGGCACAGAAAATGATTATTTGGATCTGTTCCGAAACAGAGACGAGGCATATTCCAGCTGGGTCCTTAAAGGCAAATGCCAGGCAAATTCATTCTCAGTGCGGCTCTCTGACACGTGCTACCCTCTAGCAGCTAGAGGGTAGCACGTGTCAGAGAGCCAGTCTAGCACAAACTACAACACTTTCTTTCCCTCACCTGCAGTATTACTTTCCCTCATCAGATTACTATTTTGACTGAATCTTTGTTGACAAACTGTACAAGTATAGGGTTTTTCCCCTGTATGAGTCCTCATGTGTCTCTTCAGATTACCATTTCGACTGAATCTTTGTCGACAAACTGTACAAGTAGGCCTATAGGGTTTTTCCCCTGTATGAGCTCTCATGTGTCTCTTCAGATCACCATTTAGCCTGACAAACTGTACAAGTGTAGGGGTTTTCCCATGCATTATGAGTCCTCATGTGCATCTTCAGACTGCTATTTAGCCTGAATCTTTGTTGACAAACAGTACAGGTATATGGTTTTTCCCCGTTATGAGTCCTCATGTGTCTCTTCAGATCACCATTTTGACTGAATCCTTGTTTACAAACTGTACAGGTATAGGGTTTTTCCCCTGTATGAGTCCTCATGTGTCTTTTCAGATTCGTGGAACTAAAGCCTTTGTCACAAATGGTACAACTAATTATATTGTTCTCTGTGTGACTCTTCATGGATGGAGTATGTTTCACTGATTTCAAGTCAAGGGACAGCTTGTTGCTTAAAGACAATCTTTGTCCTTCCACATGTTGTGTCTTGAGTGATTTCAGTGTGTTTAAAGCCGACTGGTGTTGCCTTGTCTCCTCCCACTCATCACTGTCTTCAGTGATGTCAGTTTCTCACTAGTTGGCTGCGATTCTGAACAGTCGGCAACATCAGTTGTAGTTGTCATGTGTTCAGTTGAGATGCTGGATAGAAGCTCTGTGTCTCTGTTTATCATAATTTTCACCATTCAACATTGACCCGGCAGCCTCCTCTGGTATTATAAGTAGCTCCGCGGGCTCCTCCTCAATCTGGTGGGGTTCTGGTTTCTCCTTGACCAGACTGGGGATCCTCTCCTGCTCCTCTTTACACACAGGAAGGAGTGTGACATCTAGGAGGAGGAGAGAGGAGGTGACATCAGCATCGCGCTGGTGGTTCTCTCAAACATATATATAGTATTGGAATCACTGGTTATTACTAAAACAGTCTGATGTGTTTCACACTCAATATGGTCAATATAATTACAGCAGGTTGTTTCATAAGCACTGGACTCTGGCTGGACAGACGTACATTAAAACATTTCCACTAAGCTACGTCATGTGTGAACATATAACTGGTCTAATTGTCCTGTTTTTAGTTTAAGTTACATTATTTGGTGGTTAACAAATCAATGATAAATTAAATAATTGGACACCGTTGGCAAATACAATAACTTGTTCGTATGGATTGGACCAGGCCAAGTCACATGAAAGATGTGTGTTACTAGTTATACGTATATTTTTGCCACATTTGGTACATATTGTAGATAACCTTGTTTTATTACCACACTAGGGGCTGTATTTTGCGTGTCTTAAGTACCAGGTCTTATTCCCTAACTTGAGTAAACTAAAGACCTGGAGGCGTGATCAATGCTCTTTGGCCACTCAGAATAGCCAAATGGCATTGATCACGCCTCCAGGTCTTTAGTTTACTCAAGTTAGGGAATAAGATCTGGTACTTAAGACACGCAAAATACAGCCCATATGTGTTGATTCGGATACACAAGCAGCATGAGTCATCTCATGTGCAACTGGTGTAGAAACCACTGCCTTATTGTAAAAATTGTCGTCAGTTTATGGAGCAAAGATGATGATATTGTTCCCCCTTCTTCAGTCTCCAAGCCATTAGACGGCCTACACAGGCTGCACCACAATCTCATTAATTTCCTCCATTAATAATTTGTTGTTTATCTGATGAAGCTCAATTAATAGATCAAAACATCACCAATGCAATTAAGTTACGTGAAGTTTTTACCTGAGAGATTGTCTCCCCTTTTCCTCATGTCTGGTAATGTCACCGTTGTCCCGTTGTTCTTCTTTAATCTGTGGAGGTTCTGGTTTCTCCTGGACCAGACTGGGGCTCCACTCCTGCTGTTCAGGGGAAACCTCCTCTTTACACATAGGAAGGAGCGTGGGATCTAGAAGGAGGAGAGAGGTAACATTAGGAGAGAGCAACTCAATGCATTTTCTGTTGGAATCAGATTTATTTTTTTAAATGACTTATACAGCCCTAGAATATCTCTGTTTTTACATACAGTTGGTACAGTATTCCACATACAGGAGCCATAGAACAGTGTCCTTGCGGTTGCAGCGGCAGAATGGCGGCATAAATGTGATAAATACTCCGTTTGTACTCACCCATTAAATTACTCCAAAGTCAAATATCTCCACTTTTTCACGAGCTGCACCCGGGTGAGGGGCCCGGAATGATCGATGGACTGAATTTACCAACAATTCCTGTTGATTACCACAAACGTCATCACAAATTGTCCAGGGAAGCACAAATGTTTGGGGCACACAATTGGCAGGTGGTGTGATTAATTACCCAGCACCTATCGCAAGGCACCTGCCAATCGTCATTCCGGGCCCCTCACCCGGAGAGAAAGCCGTCCGGGTGCAGCTTGTGAAAAAGTGTAGATATTTGACTAAATACACGTTTCGTGCCAGAACTTTCACATGGATATGAAAGTAGAGGATAATATCTTACTCCACGTCTTTGGAATTATTTAATGGGCGAGTACAAACGGAGCATTTATCACATTTAATGCTGCACATGTTGCGCCGTAACCAGAAGTGAACCAGGGTGTTCTATGGCTCCTGTATGTGGAATACTGTACCAACTGTATGTAACAACAGAGACACCCGGGCTAATACACAGTAGTGAAGAGGGGTCCTATCAGGACAGGCTTCAAGCACACTCTTGAGCAAGGATACATTAAAAAAGCCTTCATTATCTAGATCTATTATCTAAAATAGGCTATTTTTTTCTTGACTTGTACAGCACTTTGACAGTCGTTTTTAAATGTGCTTTATAAATAAAGTTTGATTTGATTTTGATTTGATACTTATTTTTTTAAGCCTGTCTCGATGGCATCCCTCTTCAATACAAACCTATTTTTTTTTTTTTCACCACAAGGACTGGAGTCTTCACCTTTTTTGTATCTCAGCAGCCTGTTCTTTCATTCTTCTACTTATTGATTTGTTATTTTCTTTGGTTAAATACGTGTTAAATAGCTATATTCTGACAGTAATCAATGTGACAGTGTTTATTCAGTAGTAGGAGTATCCATGTCTTTCTTTATTAAACAGAAAATGCATTTTCAGGTCAGGATATAAATTCTATCCAAATCAGGACAGAGAACTCAACTCAGTCAGGATATAGATTGAATAAGTGGAATTGGACGTGATGACACAAAGAAATATGCAGACAAACTTGGAATTGGAACACTATAAAAATTAAGCTGATCCTACTCTCTCCTGATTGGTTGAACCTACCTGAAAATGTATGTTGTTTATTAAAGAGTTGGAGAGACAGCTGGGAGACTGCCGTTACTGAACAAACACTATAGCAATGATTACTATCAGAAAATAGTGCTTTAACTTTTAATTAAAACCAAGACATGTCACAAACTACATAGGCCTATCTGATGACAGTAGTCTATAATTCAAAAAATGGAATACAAATAAAATAAAAAACATTTTCTTCTGTGATTATTTCTGGTTAAGTGTAGTAATGGTACCAACCTGCTCTGTGTAGCATGATGACTGGTTGTAAAAGCAGCTCCAGTTTTCTTTTGCTGGAGGCAGACATCTTCTTCCTCGTATTCTCTGATAGTTCTGTTAACTTCAATCAATGTAAAAAGTTTAATTTGCACATTAAAACTACAAATTAAGCATTTAAATGATGCTATATAAGAGCTCATAAGACGGAGACCTATGGGGCAGGTTAAAGTTAAACACTTCCTGGTGGTGATTTGACCCATTGATGCCAACACCGCCACCTTCTGTGTTTGTCTTTAGTTCAAAGTTTGTTTTGTAAAAGCATTGACAATGAAGGGAAAATTTACGCCATATTTGTTTACGTCATGTTTATGTCAATGTTTGTGTTGGCACCGTTTGTTTTACATCACCATTCATCACCTAATCAACATGATTATCACATTGGTGTGATATTTGCCATACATTCTCTCATTTGCAATTAGTGGTGACATTTTAGTTCATGCCAGAAGTGGATGAGAGAAACGAGTGAGCTCAAACAACCACAACAGAAGTTTTAATATTTTTGGTAGGCTAAAGCAGATGATGATGTATTCTAAGATAAGATAATATATATATAGGCCTATTGACCCTGTGGGGAAATTATTAGGACACACAGTGCTGCTAATTAAACGGTGTGTTGAAATGAAGGCTGTGTGTGTGTGTGTCTCTTTGATTAAATGAAGGCTCTGTGGTGGTGCGTGTGTTTGCTTTATGTATACTTATTTGTTAGTGTTTACTTTGTATTTTATGTAAGCACATTTTACTCATTCATTTTTGTCATTATTATTTTTGTTAAACAGTATTTGAAGCTGGTGTATTTACATTTAATGTGCAGCTTGAATAAAATGCAGTGTATTATAACTTGTAACCTGGATTTGGTCTTACTTTATTTGTTTGCAATATAGTATACCTACGACCTACCTACCTAATCAACATCCATCCATCTTCAACCGCTTATCCGTAGTTGGTTTGGTTCGCGGGGGCAACAGCTCCACCAGAGTGCTCCAGATTTCCATCTCCAGAGCAGTGACTTTCTCCTGGGCGATCTAAGGGAGATGCCAGCCACCCGTCGAAGAAAACTCATTTCGGCCGCTTGTATTCGCGACCTTATTCTTTCGGTCATGACCCACACTTTATACTTAATATATTAGTGCCCCTCACTTCACACAGGTGTGATTTTTTAATACCATGGGACCCTGGCTGAAATTCACCAGCAAGACCTAAGCCTAAACCCAAAACAAACTATAAACTGGTCACCAGCTAAAACCAGCATAAACTGGTGACCAGCATAAGCTGGTGACCAGCAAAACCATCAAAATACCAGCTAAAACCAGCATAAACTGGTGACCAGCATAAATTCCAGCTACCAGTTTAAACCAGCATGGACCAGCAAAACCTAGCTGGTCAGTCACCAGCTAAGACCAGCAAGATGGCATCCAAAACACACTCTAAAGCTGGTCACCAGCTAAGACCAGCAAAAGGTGGTCACCAGCTAAGACCAGCAAGAAAGTTGCTGGTCCAGTTTATGCTGGTCTATCCTGGATTTTTCAGCAGGGGCGCCACGGCCCATCCACACCCACTCTGTGGACAGACATATATTACATTGGCAGTGAGATTAGGACAGCGCCACGGCCCGTCCGCGCCCACGGCTGGAAAGGGTACTGCGCCCGTAGTGAAATTTCACTACCATAGAGAATGCATTGGAGAACGGTTGGGCTAGGGACCTCCAGGACATGCAGTCTATACTGCCGCCGCGTGGATCAGGTCGGCAATACACCATGTTAATGTACACTAGCTGTTCCATCTGTGGAATGAATTAATATCTAATCACATTACAAAAGGCAAGCAGCTATATTAATATTGGACCAGATATGAACACAACTTCTCTCTCTGCTATTATACTTTATAATACTGTATTATAAAGTATAACAGCAGAGAGAGAAGTTCCGATTTAATATATGTGCTTAGGGTGTCAAAAAACTTGAACGAGTCTGGGGTTAAATGTCTGGTCTTTGTGTCAGAAACTATATTACAAAGTAAGATGAAAGTTGGAAGCATGCAACGTATACGTATATATAGCCTACACTGTAGGCCTATATGGTTTTCCCCAAGGCATGCATTGTTATTTGTGCATACATATTAGTATCGAAGCAATATGGTTTTCTATAAGAAGGCAATTAAAATGCATGCATGACATACTTCTTGTCAAACGAATAATGGAATACTTCTTGTCAAACTGTGGCTTGAGTCTCGATAGTATAGCCATTACCATATAGTCAGACACAAACAATTCATTTCATACATAGGCCTATAGTACATTGGATAGACCTTTTTTTTTACTATACTAGGGGGGGATAGCTATAGCTAGCTGTTGTTAACTCTGACTCCAAATATTAATGAAACAGTTAGGCTAAAACAAAGGCTAGGCTATATAGCACTGGCCTATATTAGGCATACCATATTCTGAATGACCAAAAAGAGGACACATGCGCGCGTGCATGTGCGCGTGCACGTGCACATGCATGTCGTGCATGTGCATGTGTCGTGCGTGCGCGGTTCTGTTTGAATTCAATTCATTTGTCAAAACAGTTTGGCTCCTAAATTTGATCAAATATGCTCTATATTAGTTATGTATTTATTTAAAGCAGTGGCTCTCAAAGGTGTGATCCAGGGACCCTCATGGTTCCTTGGGGGGGTTCCAAATGGACCCATTATAGGTCTGTAACTCTGAGAGTGTAGGGGAGAGCGGGGTCAGTTGTGTAGGTAGGACGGTTTCACCTTTCACTGGATACCATGCAACACCTTTTCGTCGCGTATTTCCGGTGACGTCATTCGATTCCACAGCGCCCGAAAGCCTCGCAGACAAAAAAAAATCCATTTCCGCCTAAGATTGACCGAGCTACAGACCCTTTTGTGTTTTTGCACGCTTTAAGTAGCGGAGACTGGGGGAGAGACAGGGCGGTCAGCGCGCATTTTACTAATTCCCTCCCTGCACAGAGACTAATTCATTTCAAGTAACCAAACTTTTTTGTGAACAAGATACACTTGTCCTCTCACATTACCCCAAGTGTTTTTTAATTTTGGTGAAACGAGTCGGACGCAATCGGCAAGCAAAGTGATCTCGCGCTCACTTCCTCATCTTTCGTCCTTGCGAAATCCTTTCGTCCTCCTGAGCGCGAGATCACTTTGCTTGCCGATTGCGTCCGACTCGTTTCACCAAAATTAAAAAACACTCGGGGTAATGTGAGAGGACAAGTGTATCTTGTTCACAAAAAAGTTTGGTTACTTGAAATTAATTAATCTCTGTGTAGGGAGGGATTAGTAAAATGCGCATCAACCGACCCCGCTCTCCCCTGACACATGGACCCAAATTGACCCTTACAGGTCTGTAACTCTGAGTGTACAAATGGAACCAAATCATGGACCCTTACAGCTAGGTCTGTAACTCTGAGAGTGTACTAGTACAAATGGAACCAAATGGACCCTTTTATAACTTTTAACTCTGATACTGTACAAATGGAATAAAATGGGACTCTTATGGGTGGATGGATGGATGGATGGATTTTATTTTGTCATTAACGAAATTAATCTGTTGGCATCAATCCAAATGCAATACAAAGAAATGGTCATATAGTACTGCAATAGTTGTTAGTATTGGCAAGAGTAAAAACAGTAGGAAAAAATACAGTTTATGTACAGTCAGGCGTTCATATGTTGACCTGGGGGTGGGGGGGGGGGGGGACAGACAGACTATCGTTTGCTTAAAGAGTTCAGGAGAATAATGACTGAGGGGAAGAAGCTGTTTCTGGATCTGGATGGGTCCATTTGGTTTTACTCTCAGAGTTATGGGGGTCCTTGAAATTAAAAAGTTTAAGAACCTCACAACCTGTATGCAATGGCTTATCTCTTGTAAAAAGAGAGACCAGCCTATTCTCCAAACCATTATCTTATGCTTTGCTAGGTTGTACAAAATAATATTGGGTCAATTTAATTTGCAGGACTCACCTCGCGCACAGCTGCCTTGTCTGTGTTGTTGACATGACATGGGCTTGCAGGACATAACTTTTATTTTTGAGTTGTGACAGACACATAGTTCCTTTGCAGACAATACAATCTGCTTCTCATTGGTCAGTCACAAAGCTAAGAAAACAGTAGCCTACTTTTTCTGCATGTCAATGATGATGAGATAGTTCTTTGGCATTTCAATCTTTCCTCACGGAGAGCACAACAGTCTATCTGCAGCCTGCGGTCGGGAGAAGTGCTGTCAGCGCGCAGCACATGCAGACTAGAGTTATGAATAATACACATTCCGGGGTTCGGGCTGGAAGTCAACCTCTCACAGTGTTTTTCCACTACGAACCATTGAACGTGCATTGTAATACACATTGAGCGTAGCGATACACAGGGCTGGTTCGGAAATAACGCACTGAGCGCACTGTGCAATGCAAACTAATGGGCGAGTGCGCTCCGGTGTGGTATTTCCCGAACGTGCCCATATACAGGCGATACGTGTAAAACCCCGGACATTTGAAGGAATTTATAAAACCCCCCCGGGCTGCCCGGACAGCCCCCCAAAAGAGGACTTGTCCGGGCAAAAGAGGACGTATGGTAAGCCTATATGAATGTCACACCTCAGCTCAAATAAGAGTTTAAATTGATTAAACTTGGCCAAAAGACTTACCACATAATTTACTCATAGCCACTTGCTCAGCTCTAGGACTAGTATAGCCCTCCAAGCAGAACCCAAATGCTACTGAAGTTTCTGACATTTGTTCGACCCAGTGCATTGGGTCCTGTTCCACGTCGTCCATGCCACCTGATTAAAACATTTACTGGCTCATGTTTACATGTTAAAACGCCTCCCCGCGGCATGTGACGCCATTATTTTCCTTGAGTTATTCTGAATTCGGTAACTTTAAGTAGCTATACATCCCGGTGCGAATATCTCCTGTGGCGCGGAAGCCGTTAAGTATTTTTAATATATGTTTGCCCGATTTGGAAGCTTGGATTCTTCTTGTTTATTGACACCTCATTGTACCGCCTATCTGGCTAGCTAGTGGCGCTATAGCTATGACACAGCAGATCAGAGGCAGGGACGTAGCCTCACAAGCCAACCGCACACCGGGAGGCGGTACAATAAACGGTAAACAAACAAGAAGAAATAAAGCGACCAAATCGGTCAAACAAAGATTAAAAATACTTAACGGCTTCCGCGCCACAGGAGATATTCGCACCGGGATGTATAGCTACTTAAAGTTACCGAATTCAGAATAACTCAAGGAAAATAATGGCGTCACATGCCGCGGGTCCTATTTTAGAGAGAATCTCCACATCCGCATTTAGGAATTTCCATACGAAAATACACTAGCGAGCAGGGACCCAACGTAAAACTAAACAAAATATCAAAAAAGTTTTACGTAGGGTCCCGAAAGGGGCTAGGACTAGTAGTGATGCAACACAGGCATAAAAACTAGTTCTCGTCATAATTGCTGCTCTGCTCAAAATGCACGCCCAAAAAACTCCCACTGATCGAGCTCGCAGTCGCCATGACGACCAATGTAGGTAGCCAATCCCAGAGCAGTGTACTCTGAGTACAGTCACGCCCCTGCTTCTAATTAGCTATAACGTTTCCACCTGTGACATTACCCACAATGAAAAGCAATAACGCATCGACAATAAAATAAAACAAAAAAACATGAACAACAACTTTCCAAGTTCAGGACCAACGTTCCTTTCTATGTAGAAACCGGTGTTTGCTCGTTGTTGAAACTATGCAAAAAAATATTTTTATTTTTTGTTAAGGGTTGCACCGTGACAAGCAGGGTGAGCACTACTGACACCTATATATACCCGGTGGGCCTGCTGACTAATGTATGGGTGAAATGATGAACTGTGCTACCAGTCACCTTGCCAGCTCAGTTGTGTAGGTGTGTTCCTGTTGACCTAGTACGACACTGATAACCCTGTGTCTAACAGGTGTAAGGTGATCTGCTAGGACCCTGACGGAGCACGCGGGCTGGTTGTGAAAGTGACTGAGAAAATTCAGCTGATCCCCATCCACAAAATTTTATTTGAACCTGCAATTCAGCCACAATTTTCAAATCGGCCCCATGGTGGCGCTATAAGCCATTTCTCTACTGTAACTGTCACTGCAGCATAAAGGAATATTATTGCACTGTTTTATTGATATTATAGTTTTATTTCAAGTGATTGTTATTTTTGTTGGTTTATTTGTCATATTACATGTATTCAGGAAGAACTGTCACAATATGCTCGCAGCAAAGTGCCTTTCAGATGGTGATGGGTTTGATATATATTTTTGATTATATTTGTTATCATCAATGTTTCGAAACTGTTGTTTTCAAGTCTGCGGACTCCTCAATAATCATATTTGAAATGGTAACCGACCCCCCAACTCTATTTATTTATAAATAAATAAATAAAAACATATTTGAACTGGGGACCTCCCAAAATTGTTATATTTTAACTGTGACCGGGTAAGTAGAGCTTGTAGATTCCCTATTTCTTCTACTTTTGTGTCACAACACCATGTAACATGATACCGTATAATTATGACAAAAGTTAAAATATAAAATGTCAAAAAAGTTGAAATATGGATGGTTGCCCCACAGCAACGATCACCATCACTTTATCTACAGGCTAAAAATACATTGATGTGTTTTCTTGTTATGAAAATAGCCTTGTTAAATATTAAATGGTTCTCACAATTCATATCTGGTTTATCTGTGTTTATGATATTATGTATACCAGTATGCCAAACCCTCTGCTGCCCCACAGCAGAATATCCTAACATGTTTACAGCATTTCTGTGATCTGTACATCCTCAAGTTCAGTTCATGTTTCCAATAAACTGAAAATCACCCTATATGCAGGGCTGGACTGGGACAAAAATTCGGCCCGGTCATTTTCGCACAAATTTGGCCCAGACGGCCCACCACAACCCGTGCGCAGATAGCAGAAACTCCGCTCCGTCGACGCACACAACCAAACAAGCCCTTAATACCACCACTTTTACAGAACAACATAAATGATACAAACCAACAGACAACTACACAACCCTTTGTTGCTCTCACAAGAATGCTGGCAAAACGATTCAAGATAGAAGAGGGTATATAATAATATATTGTTGATTATATTATTTATTTATTTATTTGCCCTCTGGTGGTGGTGTTCTGTAAAATAATGACGTCTGCTCTCTGCCCACTGCAGGATACCTTATAAGGAACTGTGTGTCACAATAGCGTGACAGACTGGATCCAATTTTACAATTTACAATTTAGGCATTTAGCAGACGCTCTTAATCCAGAGCGACTTACATTTAAGCAAGAACAAAAGCATGGGAATACATCACATAAAAGCATTTATCATGAAACATGCGTAAGCTAAGAAAGTAACAGTGGAATATCTATATAATGACACTATACATACATATAATGAAACTATACATACACTATACATATAATACTATATATACATATAAACTATACATATTTACTACTATGCTATACATATGTACTATGGCGTGCTATGACTAAATACAATACAATTATAGTGCTGTCTACATAACATGCTATAAGTCTGTATCAAATGCTATCTAAGGCAACATAAATGCTATCTAAGGGGGTAGGGTAAGTGCTATGGGCCATGATGGAGTCTGAAAAGGTGGGTTTTCAGGCTACGGCGGAAGATTGGGAGTGATGCTGCAGTTCTGACTGCAATGGGAAGTGCATTCCACAGTTTTGGAGCCAGAAGGGAGAAGAGTTTGGGACGTGTGGAGCGTTGTCCCGGCGTTTTTAGTGAGGGTACTTCCAGCTTCCCTGCGTTGGCTGATCTGAGTGCGCGGGAGGGTTTGTAGGGTTCAATCATACTTGTAAGATATGGGGGAGCCATACCTTTGGTTGCTTTGAATGCCAGCATCAGAGTTTTGTATTCTGTGCGGGCAGCGACCGGGAGCCAGTGGAGGGAGCGGAGCAGGGGGGAGACATGTGAGAATTTTGGCTGGTTGAAGACCAAGCGAGCTGCTGCATTTTGGATCAGCTGGAGAGGCTTAAGTGCACATGCTGGTAGGCCAGTAAGGAGGGAGTTACAGTAGTCGAGTTTTGATAAGACTGTTGTCTGGATTAGGAGCTGGGCTGATTCCTGGGTGAGGAACGGTCTAATTCGTCGTATGTTATAGAGTGTGAACCTACAGGATCGAGTGACAGCTGTGATGTGAGGTTTGAACGAGAGCTGACTGTCCAGGACAACACCAAGATTCCTGGCTGTTGGGACAGACGTTACCAGGGCGTTGTCTACGGAAATAGTTAGCTCCCGCATAGGGCAGGACTTAGCTGGGAAGAAGAGAAGCTCAGTCTTGTCTGGGTTCAGCTTGAGATGGTTGGAGGACATCCACTGTGAGATGTCAGCCAGGCATGCAGTGATGCGCTCTTCCACCTGAGTGGTAGAGGGGGGGAAGGATAGGAACAGTTGTGTGTCATCGGCGTAGCAGTGATAGGATATATTGTGGGCAGAGATGATAGTGCCAAGGGATTTAGTGTACAGTGAGAAAAGGAGGGGACCAAGTACAGATCCCTGTGGGACCCCAGTTTGGAGGGTTCGGGGGGATGATAACAGACCTTTCCAGGAAACCTGGTAGGTCCGGTCGGTGAGGTAGGAGGAGAACCACTTTAGTGCCGTTCCACCGATGCCTAGCTCCGCTAGGGTGTCTAGGAGCAGCTGGTGGTTCACTGTGTCAAATGCTGCTGATAGGTCTAGGAGAATCAGTACTGCAGAGTGGGAAGCAGCTTGGGCAGCATGTAGTGCTTCTGTGACTGCCAGCAGGGCAGTTTCTGTGGAGTGGGCCTTCTTGAATCCGGACTGGTTGGGATCCAGCAGGTTGTTCTGTGAGAGATGGAGAGAGAGCTGTTTGGAGACGACACGTTCAATGGTTTTAGAAATAAATGAAAGGAGTGATACCGGTCTGTAGTTCTTGACATCTGAAGGGTCAAGGGTTGGTTTTTTGAGGAGTGGTGTTACTCTGGCTGACTTGAGGGCAGATGGGACGCAGCCTGAGGTTACTGAGGTGTTGATGATGGAGGTGATGAAGGGGAGCAGATCAGGTGCGATGGTTTGGAAGATTGGAGACGGGACAGGGTCAAGAGGGCAGGTGGTGGGTCTAGAGGATGTCACTAGTTGTAGAACCTCGTCTGGGGAAAGAGGAGAGAAGGAGGACATGCATGGTATGTTGGGGTTAGTGTTGGTTGAGTCGGATGCTACTTTATGTGGGAGGGGAGGAAAGGAGCTGCTGATATCATCAACCTTCTTCTCGAAGTAGTTGACAATTATTATGATTAAATCATATCTTGCAATGGATTGGAAACATAAAGAGTTTGTAGGCTATATTGCCCTGCCTTTGTGTTCATAAAACTTGAAACTTGGAACTTAATGCAACATTGATGGAAATGTATATCAAACAATGAAATGGATGGAACTGAACAAAATGTTGCGGTGCCACTGCTCATCGTGAGTGAACCCCACACCGGTGTATAGGCAACATTGTTTTGCAATATCAAAATTAAAGAATAACTTTATGCCTACTACAAATTCAATAATAAATTATGATTAAATGTAAAAAAGAAGAAAAATAAAACCTCTTATTCCTTTTCATACTTCTTTGCCGTAGCAACTGGGAGCCACGGGAGAGGACCTGTAAGAGCCACATGTGGCTGTTATTACGGCCTCAGGCCTATAGGTATTTCTTTGCCTGCGTGGTGCGCACAGTGAGCGCCCCCTTTGCCTAACCCCTCCTTGTAGATCAGTCAGCGCAGCCATTGATGGGGAGCATTACCGTCGCTCCGCTGTTGGTCGCCCGCTCCGCACCTCGCTCCTCCAACCGGCTTCTACACCTGCGCCCACCTGACGGCATAAAGCCGTCCTGCAGCCTTCACTCACGGCCGCTGTCCAAACAGTCACTCCAGAGTGGAGCAGGGCAGCAGGCTAGAGGCAGCGCGCCCTCCGTGCAGCGAGAGAATGCACGGAGTAATATTATGGACACCTCCGTATAGCAAGAGTTGCTGTGCGGGATGAGTGTTGTGTAACCCGTTATAATGTTATCACCTGTACTATTTCTACATTCTGAGCACTGGGCCATGGAAGCCTGCTTTTTGTACAGTTTGATAGATTAGATTAGAGTAGGCAATAGTAGGGCACTGTTGTCACTTTATTTTCGTTTTTTAGGTTAGTGTCTAAAACTCAAGAAGTTAGTTTTAGTATGCTTTTGATTATTTCCCTTAGTTTCTCCGTGTGTCATTTATGTTTGAAAATGTATAGTAATTCATATTGAATACATACCTGTAAATATATATATATTGTTCCTATATAATTTGTATGCCACAGAGAATAATAAAGAACTTTGGGCATTTTACCACCTTGCCTTATTACAATAACCGTCCTATGACTCGGTGAGTCGTAACAGTGGCTCTAGAGCCACAGGTTGCCTACCCATGGTCTAGGAGCATAAACCTGCTCACTCACAGTAGCCGGCCAGCTGAATTGTAACCGGTACAGTACGCTCTCTCAGGATGACATATTATTCTATCAATGTTGTCACAATCATTCAGTCCACTGAGATGTACCAAGCTCAGCCTTGCCCTTAAGGAGTTTTAGCCTTTAGATGACTAGATAGTTTATTGCAATTATGCAGAGACCAACAAGGAGAAAACACACACACACGCACACACACACACACACACACACACACACACACACACACACACACACACACACACACACACACACACACACACAAATGAGGCAACAGTATAGGTGGTTGGAAAAATGTTGCTCAGTCTGATATGCATTCTCTTTCAATCCTAGAGATGGAGTTGTACAGTTTCATCAAATTAATGTTCGGCAGAAAGGAGAGGCAACAAATGTGAGGGTACAAAATATATTTACAAAAAAAAAAGTCAACAATGTACACCATAATAAAACACAATCCACAACTATAAATGCCAAGTCTCTGTGTGTACGTGTGCAATCCACGTAACTTCATCCACAATTTCGACACACTTTCCACCCCACCGCATGCAGGGGGTTCAGTGTCGAGTCGGTCGGACAAGGCCCCTATATAGAGCTGGCCTGTTCTGACCTGACAACACTCCATATTTGGGCATGCCTGACACAGAACTCCAATAAAACACCACACCATTACAATAAAATGTAAACAGAGCCCTGTGTGTACGTGTGTAATCCACATAACTTGAATACCGTTCGCCCCACCGACTTCGACACATGCGTTCCAAAAAGGCCTGGGCTCCGGACAGAGTCTATATATGGAGCTGGCCTGTTCTGACCTTACAACACACCATATTTGGGCATGCCTGTCACAGAACTCCAATAAAACACACTGACAATAACAACAACAAAAAAGAGCAGAGCACAACTGACAACTAAGCAGGGTTCTTTTTTTTTTTTTTTTTTTAGATATTTTTTTGCGGCTTACGCCTTTTATTGATTTTTTTTTAAGGGACAGATAGTAGGCTGACAGGAAACGGGAGAGAGATGGGGGGATGACATGCGGTAAAGGCCGTGTCGGGTTCGGGAGTCGAACCCGCGGCACACCGCGACTGGATCACCAGTCCGGTGCCCAGACCGTTACGCTACGGCCTGGGCCCTAAGCAGGGTTCTTGAGCTTCTTCTTGTGGGGCCTTCCTTTGTTGTGGTCATCTTCATTCCCGAAGGATATCCACACATGACACACCTGTAGGGGTGAAAGCATTCATAAAATAGATGAAATAATCAAACCAATATCAAGTACATGCTGCTATGTGAAATTCAAAATGTGTGTCCGATCCTGTGTCTAGGTGAGATTGTATTAAAAGAGGAATAGCACTCATTTTCAACATTGAACTGTCATTAATATACCTTAAGAGTTGTTAATAAAAAAAAGTCCCCCGCCTTCTGTTTAGCCTAGAACTGGAGGTTGGTGTACTGCACTCTGTAGGCCAAAGAGTAAACAATACACTGGATCGCTTCTCTACTTGTTTCTCCAGGATGATTTTGTCAAGTCATAGTTTATCATGGTGGCTTAGTTTTTAGGAGGGAGGGATGGATACAGTATATATATATATATATATATATATATATATATATATATATATATATATATGGTATACAGTTGTTAGAGCCAATTTAGTTAGTTATTTCTATCTTATTTATTGATTTGCTTGGACACTCGTTGCTGCCCCCCGCTGTTTGGGCTATGAAATAGTTGCCACAGGCCCACAGCTCACGGAACCTCTTGATAAGGAAGAGAGAGAGGGTGTGACGGGGGGAAAATGTTTGGACACGCACACGCGTGAGTGAGGACGGCAGCAAACAGTTTTTTGACCACATAATTATAAACAAGACACAATACAAAGAAGAAATGGGAGAAGAATAGTTTTGTTTGCGTTAGCCGAACTCTTGCACTTACACTGATTTACACACACACACACACACACACACACACACACACACACACACACACACACACACACACACAGCGATCGTTTTGGAGTTTGTTTTTGTGAACAACGCTGTGTGATTGCAAACAATAATGGAATGTGCGTCTGAACTACACCGTCTCCGAGCCAGGCGACTTGAAAATTAAGGTAGGACAAGTCTCCATAACAACAGTATAAGGAGAGTTGGGCACGTACATATTTTATTTGAGGTTTGGGACTATATCCATTGATTCAGTGTACGAGCGGTTTCGGATTAATAACGCACCAGCATTCCGTAGTCTGTAGTTTCAGGTCATTTATTTGAAAAGCCCGTCTTTAGATTAAATCAAACAAAATCATTCGTATAATATATTCCGTAGTACAACTGTGCTATGCTATGCGGTGGTGGTTTAAATGTTTGTCCCTGCCGCTCTGGTTTCTGATCTGCCGTCACCTGCTCATCAGAGAGTGACACCCATAAATCAACGTGACGTCCTCACATTACCATACAATTTTACCATAACAATCAGCAGATCGTATAAATAATAGCAGCAAATAGCAAACAAAATAACTCAACATTTCATAATATCATTTCTCAGGCATAATTCATAGAAAATAAATAATCATAAATTATAAATCAAATCTACAAATGGCTTCAACATACCGGCCCCCAATTGACCATTAAAGGGCAATTCAATTCAAAAATCATAAGAAGCCATACTGTAAGCTCAAGTCCTTGGTGACAATATACAAAATTGCCAAATGTTCATCTCCAAATGGAAAACAAAATCCGAGTTCATCTTCTTTGAAGAAAAAAAGGTAGGTCCGCGTGTGTGCGTGCTTGTGTGTAAAGGGGGGGGGGGGGGGGGACTCTTCGACCACGATGTGTCGTGGCAGTCAGCAGTCGCCATAGAATCAATCAGATCATGTCTTTCAGGAGACACAGCTTGGTAATGGGCCTCTCCAATGATCCATTCTGTGTCTTCACTTTGACACGGCGTACATGTCCCCATTTGTCGGGAAAGGTTTCCATGATGCGGCCCATGGGCCAGGAGTTGCGAGGTGAGTTTTCATCGATGATGAGCACTAAGTCTCCAGGATTTAGATTTCCTTTCACTTCGTTCCACTTTTGTCTCTCCTGCATCAAAGGAAGGTATTCACGTGTCCAACGTTTCCAGAAGAGGTCTGATATATATTGGACCTGTTTCCATCTTCGTCTGGAATAGCCGTCATGCTTCCCGAAGAGTCCAGGTGGAAGAATGGGCTTTCCTTTAATTTGAAGCAGGTGGTTAGGTGTTAATGGCTCGGGGTCTTTTGCATCCTCGGATACAGTCGTGATAGGGCGATCGTTCATGATGGCCTCCACCTCGCATAAAGCTGTTTGGAGGCACTCATCGTCCAGGGTTTGTTCCTTTGTGATTGAATAGAGGATCTTTTTGATGACGCGGATGAGGCGTTCCCATACGCCTCCATGATGAGGACCGTAGGGTGGGTTGAATGTCCACTTTATACCTTCAGCTTGAACCGAATGTTGGATCTTTTGAAGGTTTAGGTGGTCGAGTGCCTCTCGAAGTGCTCGTTCGGCTCCAACAAAATTAGTTCCGTTATCCGAAACGATTTCTCTCACTTGGCCTCTTCTGCAGATAAACCTTCGGAGTGCAGAAATACAGGAGTCTGTATCCAAGGTGTAGGCCATCTCCAGATGTATGGCTCTACTTGCAAGACACGTAAACAGAGCTCCATACCTCTTCACTTTACTCCGGCCCCTCTTGACTTCGATAGGACCAAAGTAGTCCAAGCCAGTGTGGGTAAAGGGGGGCAGGTCAGGTGTTATTCGATTTAGAGGCAGGTCTGCCATCTTTTGCTGTAGAGCAGTGCCATGCCATCGCCTGCAGAGCACACACTCACGGGTTATCTTTCTTGCAGCAGAATTGGCTTTGATGATCCAGTACTTGGTTCGGAGTTTGGAGAGCATCTGATTTCTACCACAATGACCCACCAAGATGTGAATGTGGTTCAACAGTAGTTTTGAGGAGTGATGGTCATTGGGTAGGATAGCCGGATGTTTCGTAGTTTCTGGCATCGCCAACTTACTTAACCTGCCTCCAACCCTCAGGATTCCATTTAGGAGGACAGGGTCAAGTTTGTAGATCCTACTGCTCCTTTTCACAGTTTGGCCTTTTTCCAAAGAAGTCATCTCATCTCGGAATGATCGTAGTTGGATGTAGGATATGAGTGACTCTTCAGCCTCAGCAAGATCTTTCACGGACAGTTCAGGTAAGTCAGATTTTATTGATGTGTGCAGAGTATAACCTGCTGCTTTCTTCTGAAGGCACAAGTGTCTCAGAGTAGTTTTGAATTTCAAGAGCCAGGCCGCTGATCGGATTAATCTGTCCCATGATGAGAAGTGCTCAATAAAGCGACTCAAAGGACATTGATTCTGTAGAGCAGATGTAACGAAAGTCACAGCCGTTTTCTTGATCTCTGGGTCACTGTCGGAGAGTACTAGTGGTACTTCAGGAAGTGTCGGCCATTCTGATTCAGGTTGCATCAGGAAGTCTGGTCCTTTCAGCCAGCATCCATCCCTAAGGAAAGCGTTTGCTCGCATACCTCTTGATGCACTGTCTGCCGGATTGATTGCCGTCTTTATGTGGCGCCACTGGGATTTGTGTGATAGGTCTCGAATAGTTGATACTCGGTTAGCCACATAGGTCTGAAATCTCCGGGTGTCGTTTAAGATGTATTTCAGGACCGAGGTGCTATCTGTCCAGAATACAGAATCGGTTAGGGTCACCTCGAGCTCTCTCCTCAGCATCCTGTCCATCCGTGCAGCAAGGACAGCAGCTGCAAGTTCGAGCCTCGGTATAGTCACCACTTTCAGAGGTGCAACTCTTGCTTTCCCTATGACAAAAGCAATGTGAGTTAGTCCGCTGTTGCTGGTCAGTTTAAGGTAACTGACCGCGCCGTAGCCCCGCTCACTCGCATCACAGAAGTGGTGCAGTTGTGCGCTAGAGGTTTCGATGTTTGGTGGCTTAAGGCATCTCTGGACTCTAAGGTCCGAAATCAGGTTGAGGTCTTTAAGCCAGTCTTTCCATTTCTCTGCAAAGGCACTTGGAATCTCCTCATCCCAGCCACAGTTCAGTTTGCAGAGCTCTTGTAGTATCGCTTTCCCTGTCAGCATGACTGGTGCTAGTAACCCAAGAGGGTCGTAAACAGAGTTCAGCTCTGACAGGATACTTCTGCGGGTGAGTGACTGTTGTTTCGGAGTTATCATGAAGAAGAATGTGTCAGACTCTATGTCCCATCGCATGCCTAGTGCTCTCTCTACAGGCAGTTTGTCCATGTCGAGGTCTAGGTTTTTCACTTCCTTAGCCCTTTCTTCTGCTGGTACAGAGGTGAGGACAGAACGACTGTTACTGGTCCATTTGGTGAGTCTGAATCCACCAGTGGCACATACTGCTTTCAACTCCTTTACCAGACAGATAGCTCGTTTCTCATTTGGGACAGATTTGAGACAGTCATCCACATAAAAGTTCTGCCGAATGGTGTTAAGAACTTCGGTGCCATACTTTCCTTCATTATCATCAGCTGTCTGTTTCAGTGCGAAATTGGCACAGCTAGGTGACGATACTGCTCCAAAGAGATGGGAGGTCATTCGGTACTCCGCCAGTGGCTCATTGGTGTTACCTCCAGGCCACCACAGGAATCTTAGGAAGTCCACATCATTCTCGGGTATTTTTACTTGATGGAACATTCCTTCGATGTCCGCCATTACTGCCACTGGTTCCTGTCGGAATCGAAGGAGTACACCCAACAAGGTGTTCGTAAGGTCAGGACCTTGCAGCAGTTCGGCATTCAAAGAAGTCCCCTGAAAGGACGAAGTACAGTCAAATACCACCCGGATTGTCTTTTTCCTTTTGTGATAGACCCCATGGTGGGGAATATACCACAATCTTCCATCATTCCGGAGGAGCTGTTCTTCTGGGACTCTTTCTGCATGTCCTTTCATTAGGACGTCGTTCATGAAGTTGACGTAATCGTTGCGAAAGGCCTCGTCTTTCTTAAATCTCTGCCTGAGACTTGTGGTTCTTTGCTCTGCCACCTTCCTATTGTTCGGCATGCAGATGTTGTCTTGACGGAAGGGGAGTCGTATGACATAGTGACCTTCTTTCCTCGTGATGGAGTCATTGACCACTTTTAGGAACTTCTTGTCTTCAAATGAGTGCTCTTGCTTCTCATTGTAAGCCAGCTCTGAAAAGTCCTGATTATACTGTTTAACAAGAAGCTCTTCAAGTTTGGCTACAGAAATTCTGTTTGAAGTTATCCGTGGTCGACCATGCTCATCTCCTGGAGTGGTACTGCCAAGAGGTCCATTTACAGTCCAGCCCAGGCGTGTCAGAACCGCATAGGGCCCGTCACTTTGACTGTTAATGACTCTTAACGGCTCTATTGCCTTCGGGACATTTGCTCCGATCAATAGAGCTACTTCTGCTCTGATGGAGTTCAGTTGGACATCCTTCAGGTAAGGCCACGCCTCCAAGTCCGCTTGTATGGGGATGTTTTCCTGACTAACAGGTATGGCATTCTGAGTGAAGACCTCTGGGAGTTCAATGAAGCTGCTTCCATCTAGGCTGCATACTTCCAGTCCAGTTATAGTATGGGTTTTCACTGGTTTCTCTTGACCCATTGTTTTAAGAAGGATCTCTGTTCTTCTTCCTCTAATAGACAACTGTTCCATTAGTTTCTCCGTACAAAAAGTTGCGTTGCTTCCGGGATCCAGAAACGCATATGTTTCAATAACACAGCTTCCCTTATTAGCCTTTACCTTCACAGGTACAACTGCCAACTTGTAATCTGTAGTTCCGGCTCCCGTACGCTCCGTAGACACCATAGCGCTGGTGACAGGGTTGCTCTTATAGTTGGCATCCTTCTTGGCTGTCATGTCTGCTGGAGAGAAATTCTCGATATGCAAGACAGTAGGGTGTTTCTTCTCACAAAGATGACAAGTGAGACGTTTCTTGCATGTAGCCGTCATATGTCCTCTCATCAGGCAGGCAAAACAGAATCCTTGTTTCTTTAGAAATTCAATCTTGTCTTTGTGAGGAACCTTTGACATGGTTTGACATGATTCCATCACATGATTCCCTTTACAGAATACGCAAGGCTTGACAAAAGCCCTGTTCACCGCTGTGGTGTCTGTTATTCTGTTTCCTTTTTCATTGGAGATCATGTCCGTTTCTGTCTTTTCCACAACAGGCGTAACCGCAGTCACGAAACTTTTCTTGCTGCTGGACTTCGGATACGGCAAGTCTATTTTGGGGTTTCTTGCCCTCGTACTTCCAGCATCATCTTTAATTTCTCCAAAGACAGGATCCAGAATGATCTTGGCCTGTTTTTCAATAAACTCAACCAGGTCATAGAACCTAGGTCTTTGCTGGGTTTCATCAACAATGTCACATACAGTAGATCTCCACTTCTCTCTCAGCTTATAGGGGAGTTTTGAGACAAGTTGCTTCATATTAGATGGCAAGTCCAGCTCTGTCATGTATGGAAGATCTCTGACTGCATTACCACAGCTCCTTAGGTAAAGCGCATAGCTGTTTAGGGCCTTTCCATCATCTGACTTTATTGGATTCCAGGTTAAGGCCTTTTCAATGTATGCAGTGGTTATTTTGAAATCATCGCCAAAGTGATGTTTAAGTAGGTTTTTGGCCTCCGGATAGCCTGTTGCAGCGCTCAAATGCAAACAGCTTCGTACCAATTCCTTTGGCTGTCCGACTGTATACTGTTCCAGGAAGTACAGTCGATCCTCATTACTTTCAGTTTTGTTCTCAATATTATGCTTAAAGGCTTGCATGAATGGTCGGTAGGCAAGGGGATCACCATCAAACATCGGGACCTCTTCCTGGCAGTGAGGCCAGCCTCTGCTGTGCCATAAACAAATCAACCAGGTCTGTCTGTCTTTGCAGAATAGTTGTGAGGTCACGTTTATCAGGCCTCGCATGCATTTCACTCCTAGGAGTGGACCTGTCTTGCCTTTGGGACCCGTCTTGTCTGTGGGTTCCATCAGACACAAAAACTTTAGATGCACAGGGTTTTGTTGCTGCTGCTGCAGCAGCTGCTGCAGCCTGCATAAGGTTCTGTAATGGTGTTTTAGGTATTGCTCCAAGGCCATGAAGGACAAGGTCCACATGTGACAGGCTTAAATCTGTGTTATACACAGCAGATCGTGCCGCCCCTAGTTGATCTGGGTCAGGGGACCTTTTCTCTGCATTTTCATTTTGATAGGATTCCGTTCCATTTTCGTTTGCATTTTCATTTTCATTTTCGTTTTCATTTTGCTCCATATTCTCAAAATGTTCCAGAGTTTTCAATTTTGCATCACTTGCAGCAATTTCTGACTCAAAAGCCAGTGATTCCAGTTGTGCATTCAATTTCATTTTTTCCATTTCCAGTGCATGTTTTCTTTTTAGACCCTCAGCTCTGGCCATTAACGCAGCTTTGTCTGAAGCAACTTTCATGCGCTCTGAGGAAATAGAGCTAGTTTTTGATGCTTTTGAACTTGACACCGAGACCCTTGACACAGACACACTGTCTGTTGTTTCCACCAGAGTTTGTGGGTCAGGCTCTGGCTGCCCACCTTTTAACCATATATCCACTTCACCCATAAATGCATTGTAATTGGCCATTTTTGGTTCATACCAGTTTTCATTTTCATCATTTCTCACATCCTCAGTGAGTAATTCCTGAACAGTCACATGATGCATTTTAAATTCATCCAGAACCTTTATGAATTCAGCAACACAATGACGTAGCCTACACTGTCAGCATCAACACCAGCATACATCATTTCTTCAATTTCATTCATTTTGCGAGTGCAGTGCCCAAGTTTGCCCTTGCGCGTCGCGCTGAGGACTTTAAATTCTGAACTCATTTCTTTTGGTTTCATTTTTATTTCAGTGGCCATTGCAGCCTCCACAAGTTCATCCTTTTCCGCCATTGTCAGTTTATTTCATAGACAGTTTCGATTAGTTTAGTTATTGATTCATTTGAATATCCCTTTGAGCATGATTCAGTTAGTTTTCCCATCCGTATATCGCACAACAGTGACAGCGCAGCATATAGTTCCTTGTTAATTTGGATTCCCTCTTGTGTGGTCTTAGCCACGTTCATATATGTATCACAGTTCCCATAGTTCACTCATGATCATGCTATTATTCAGTTCGTATGATAGCCAGGCACTTCAGTTTTATTTCGTATGCTTTATTGAGTTTGGAAATGAATAGATTGATCAACGGATCGCAGCAGTGCGCACTTGCGCTATATTGCATTTAGGCCTACTTACGATACGGAGTATACGGACCATGAAGTGGTTTTGGAATTTGACAGCTGTCCAAAGTCCTCTCCTCTCCAAGAACAGTATTGCGGGAATTCAGGTGCTTTTTCATTCAATTGTCGATGTTGTTGTTGTCTGCGTTCTGGCAGTTGTTTACCTTTAGGGTCATTTAAACTTTGTACGAGCGGTTTCGGATTAATAACGCACCAGCATTCCGTAGTCTGTAGTTTCAGGTCATTTATTTGAAAAGCCCGTCTTTAGATTAAATCAAACAAAATCATTCGTATAATATATTCCGTAGTACAACTGTGCTATGCTATACGGTGGTGGTTTAAATGTTTGTCCCTGCCGCTCTGGTTTCTGATCTGCCGTCACCTGCTCATCACAGAGTGACACCCATAAATCAACGTGACGTCCTCACATTACCATACAATTCTACCATAACAATCAGCAGATCGTATAAATAATAGCAGCAAATAGCAAATAAAATAACTCAACATTTCATAATATAATTTCTCAGGCATAATTCATAGAAAATAAATAATCATAAATTATAAATCAAATCTACAAATGGCTTCAACAGGTTGTGTTGGTGTGGAGTTCCCTTCCTGAAGCCTGTTTGCTCCTGTCTAAGCCTGGTGTCAATGGCTGTCTCCATCCTGTTGAGCAGGACTCTGCAGAACACTTTGCTTGGAATGGATAGAAGTGTGATTCCACGCCAGTTGTCACAGTTCTTGAGGTTGCCTTTCTTTAGGGATTTTGACAATAAGACATTTGGACCAGTCTTCAGGGATGGTAACTATTAATTATTAGGCTATTATTATCATGTCTTTGTTCTGGAATTGGAAGTGTTGCAACATAAGAGGTGTGTGAATCTATTTATTCACTTGCATCAAAATGATAAAACTATAGCCTTATTCCTAAACTTCTCTCCAATGGCAACCGGATGTACTGTACTGTACTGTAACTCTTAAAATAACCATCAGGAATGTGTCTGGCTTATAAAAACTCACCTCCTTTCAGATGATAGAATATGAGAGCAGATGAAAGGACAGCAGTGCCATCTAGTGGGCAAGTTAGCTCATCAAAGGATGTGTAGTACTGTATCCTTCACTATAGGTTGAGTGAAGAGACATACACAACTTGCAGAGTTAAAAAAGCACTAGTTGTTTGATCAATAACAAAGTCAATGGAATTGACAATAGGCTACATTTATTGACTGTCATTTAAAACTTTGTTTTTATATTTCTAACTAATCCAATTACTTATCACGTTATGTTTTTTTAACACAAAACTGATTGATTGATAGATAGATAGATAGAATTTATTTACCTGTAGATTGGAGAATTACAGTATACATTTCAAGCACAACTCAATACAAAACTGTTAACTGTGGACGACACCTAAAGCATTACACTTGTTTACAATAGGGTCCACCATGTTCAATTCATCATAACATTTAGAAATATGTTACAAATATACACTTCTATATAGCCAAGAACATGAAATCATCACATAGAGGAGGTAAAAATGGAAAATACAAATAAAAACGTTCTAGTCTGGCTTTGGCCAGACAGACACACAATTCGTGTATGACGTTATCTGAAATATGTCTGGCCAAAGCCATTGATTGATTGATTGAAATATTTATTAACAGTTTGTAGAATTTCAGTACAATTTAAGCACAAACTCAATACAAAGACTGTTAACTGTGAGTGGACGACCCGATTAAGCATTACACTTGTTTACAACAGGGTCCACATTGTTCAATTCATCATAACATTTAGAGACATACAAATAGACACTTCTATGTAGTTAAAGAACAGAACAGGAATTCATCATAAAGGAAGCAAAAAGGGAAAAGAAACATAGGCTATACAGTGAGGGGAAAAGGGGGGGGGGCGGTGGGGGATTCAGATTTTACAGAGGCCAGTTTCGAATTGCAGCCGTCCGTAGGCTAGTAATTAAGTAAAGTACTTTAAAAGTAATTAATGTACTTAACACGCAGTGTCGGTAGGCCAATCAGAGGCAGGCGGGGCGTTACCAGGACGCTTTTGCGTGTCTGGAAGGAACTGTGTAGTGTGTGTTGTGTTTCCAGGAGGACACATTTATTGGTTACGCCACTGCTTTGAACAGTAGAGACGCGTCGAAGGAATCACTGAGAATCTGTTTGACTCTAAAACCTTCTACAAGGAATCACTGAGCAGCTGTTTGACTCTAAAACCTTCTACAAGGAATCACTGAGCAGCTGTTTGACTCTAAAACCTTCTACAAGGAATCACTGAGCAGCTGTTTGACTCTAAAACCTTCTACAAGGAATCACTGAGCAGCTGTTTGACTCTAAAACCTTCTACAAGGAATCACTGAGCAGCCGTTTGACTCTAAAACCTTCTACAAGGAATCACTGAGCAGTTGTTTGACTCTAAAACCTTCTACAATGAATCACTGAGCAGCTGTTTGACTCTAAAACCTTCTACAAGGAATCACTGAGCAGCTGTTTGACTCTAAAACCTTCTACAAGTGAGTATATTGCATACTTTGCATTGTTTATTGCATTCCCTTGATGTATGTATCATAATGTATGTCTGTGTTGTGGACACTCGCTGCTCGGAACTCATCCATCCTGTAGATTTGTACGCAGAACAACGAGGATTGTTACGTTTGTTCCCGTTTCTATCATGTGTGGTGTTATAGTAAATGTATAGCCTGGGCTCCACCTATGCTTTCTATGGCATAGACAGCTCCCGGTGTTACAGTTTGACTAGTTCCTGGTTCATCTGGTGCCCTGGGCTGGATTTGCGCGTGCATGAGCCGTCTTTCACAGCTGTCTCATGAAGGGGGCGGAGCTATCTTCTATCTTCTCATTAAATATCCATCCGATTGTTTGTGGAATCTCACTTGTATGAAACAGTGACAACATGCACTTATAAAACACAGTTAGAATGATGAAAATAAAAAATAAATGAAAATATCTGTGGGAAGTGGGATTCGAACAGTCTGAATCTGAGTGAACCAAAATAACCTTGGAAGCTGTGCGCAAGCCACTACACTATGATGCGCTGACAACTGTTGTAGGAAACGATCTATTTGATCCTATGTGTGTCTGTCCAGGCGTGAACTTGGTAACAGTATAGTCACAGCATGTCATTTCATCTTGTGACTCTGGTTTTTTAACAAATATAAGCACTCCGTTGAACTGATCAATGAATAGCTGTAGAAACAAGTCAATGATGTTGCTATAGTCACATCATGAAACACAAAGGGCCGATTCATACTCCTATTTTACCGCTGTTTCAGCGCTGTATTGCCGAAAATGATTTCGCCTCGTCAGAAATTGTCAGTAGCACCGAGGAGCCGACTTTAGGACGGGGCCCGCCCCCCGAACCTCAAATGACGTCACAGTGTAGGCTTAACAGAGCCTATTAAACAGACTTTTATTCGGCTCAAAAATAGGACTATGAATCGGCCCAAACTCTTCTGTGGAGACTGACAAATGCAGAATAGCATTTGTAATAGCTTTTCATTTGTAAATCTCGAGCAAATAACTGAGTACATTGTGCAGAGCCTAAAACAGCACCACCTGCTGTTGTCTAGCAGGCAGTGCAACATGTCTACTTGTGACTGTTTTTTTAACAATCAATGAATAGCTGTAGAAACAAGTCAATGATGTTGGTATAGTCACACCATGAAACACAAACTCTTGTGTTAAGTCTGACAAATGCAGAATAGGCTGTCAATAGTTACACCTGTTCAGTTGTGGATTAATGTTGTTTTCTAACCAGTCAATTAGACCTACATGGCATTGGCATGGCATGTTGACCACCTGATCCAGGTGTTACCACTGGATTGGCCATAGGTGTGCCAATGCAGTGTAGGTGCGTTTATAAAAAAGGAAATGTACTGAGGGCTCAAGTGTAGAGTAGGAGATTTGGATCTTGAGACAGTTGAGACAAGCATTTTGAAGTACACGGCGGTATATAGAATTGAGGGCAGAATAAGTAAGTAAGAAGTAAGTATAGTAAGTGTAAGTATAGTTGTGTAAGTATAGTTGTGTTTGTATAGTTGTGTTTGTCTGTGGTAGCCTATATATAGTTAGTTATAGAAAGAGTAAGTTAGAGGTAGATAGTCAGTTATAGATAGTCAGACAGAAATAGATAGATAAAGCCAGTAGGGATAGATATAAATTGTTTAGGGATAGGGTTACTTTAGTTTAGTTTAGTTTAGTTTAGTTTAGTTTAACCATTATGGAGCCCAATTCCATCAAGCAGATCATGGTCCATGGAATCTTTCCAGAAGGAGCTGATAAAAAGAAGCGATTCTGCATCAAAAGAAGAGCCAACAACCATAAAATTATAGGTAAGCAATTGTGTACAATTCAATATCATCCCCCAATGCCTTATCCCATGTGCTCTCTTCAACTCATGAGATTTACACTCTCTGACCCAGATGGAGAGTTGTGGTACTTGTGTCGGAGGAGGGCAGAGGGGTTGCTCCAACATTGGGCCAAGGTGGTAACATCTGCTAAGGAGGCTAGTGACATATTTGAAGAATTCCACAGCAGTGATATGGGTGCCCACTGTGGTGTTGAGAAAACCCACCATGCCATCATCACTCGCTATTTCTGGCCTGGAATGCAGAAGGACATTAGTAAATGGGTAGGGAACTAAAGTCAACTCATATTTACAGTCAATGCTTTCCTTTATTGAACTATTGTCTTTCTTAAATTCATTTATACAATGATTTCGCACTCTCTTCCTTCAGATCAAACAGTGTCCGCAATGCCAAAAACGTGCCTCCAATTTAAAGGAGAAATCCCAATATAATCCGATAAAGGTGCTATATATTTTATATATATATATATATTTTGTTAAACTAAGTGTTCATGTATACACCCAAAAAATATTATCTCAAGTCAAAACATGTCTTTCAGGTGGAACAACCATTCGAGCTGGTGGGAATGGACCTGCTGAAACTTTCAAAAACAGAGGGAGGTAATCTTTATGTCTGTGTCATCATGGATTATTTCACAAAGTGGGCAGAGGCCTACCCTCTTAAGAGCAAAAAAGCAGAGGAGGTAATTGAGTGTGTATTAGATTTTGTGTATACATTTGGTGTACCTCAAAGGCTGCTGACAGATAATGGTACCGAATTAAAAAATAAGGTACAGTATATACAGTAGCCTACTGTATTTTATTATTATTATTATTATTTTTATTATTTATTTTTTTTATTTTTTTTTAATCGTATGACTGCTCCTCACTTTGTTTTCACACCCATTAAAAGTACAGCTCAACACAGAGCTCTGTAAGTCCCTCGGGATGGAGAGGAGCTTTTGCACACCGTACCATCCCCAGACCAATGGGCTTGTGGAAAGAATGAACGGCACCATCCAAAGGCAAGTTATATTGGTTAAAATATGCAGCTATATCAATACACATATGTTAATTAGCAATGTTAAATGTCCTCTACATGACATGACATTTTCAGGTCTCTCAATAAGATGGCCAATGAAAACCCGCAGAATTGGGACAAGAAACTGAAAGCGTGCATGTTCGGCCTGAGAACAAAAAAACAACTAACCACACAGTTTACCCCATTTAAACTGATGTTTGGGAGGGAGGCCAGATACCCTTCAGAGGTGGCCGACACATACGAGGTTAGAGGCTCTAATTTTTACAGGTGATTAGAGGTGGTGGTCATCATTTGCCTAACTTAATAAATTAGATTTAACACTTGCATTTCTGTACTTGTAGATAACACATGAGAATGTAGAAGGATTGGCCGAGAAGGAGGTGATGAGTCAAGGACTGAAGGAGCAGGGGGAGGTCTACAAAAAGGTCATCCACAACGTGCAGAAGTCCCAGGATAAAATCCGTAAGCGGAAACTTCTGCACGGTGTGGATGACCATTTTAGGGTTGGGGACTTTGTCCTGCTCAAAAATATGGTGCAGGAGGGGCGCAAGGGAGGGAAGATGGAGAGTGACATGTTGGGTCCTATGCAAATAGAATTAATTGAAGAGAAGAGTGTCATTCTGGTCCACAAACTGGGCACCCGAGTTGCCAATTTTGACCAGATAACACGTTACATCGAGCCAGAGGAAAGGATTCCAGCCAAGTTGCAGAAGCTTGGTTGCCCTTCTCCTCTGGCTTTGTGTTCCTCTTCTACCCATCCACTTCCACCTTTCATTCCTGCAGAGTCCCCTTCCCCTGCCCCCCCTGCTCCCTCACCAGTCTCCTCACCAACAGAGCCTCCAGCCAGGGCTAATGATGGTATTTACCTTCCAGTATGTGATATTAACTATTCTGCTGTTAGATTGTACTATGTACAAATGACTCAAATTATGTTTATATGTTTATCTGCAGGGGACAGTGGGAAGTGGTGTGGTCCAAAATTGGACCATACAAACTATTGACAATGGACCTGAAAAGATTAATGCCACACCAGTGGTTGGAGAGTGAGGTATAACTTTCTTCTTTTTCATGAAATGGCCTCAGCTGTTGCCTCAGTGAAAAACAGTATAATGAATGATTGAAGTTGCCCCAAGTAATTTTTGTGTGTGCACTGCAGGTCATCAATGCATACATATTATCCTTGGTAGAGAAGGCCCCCACCAAGACACTAATGGTGGATTCATTTACGATGACCTCCATTTTGGAGGGAAAGTGCAAAACATTAAAAAAGGTAAGAAGGACCATAGTTATGCTTAATGCTTACAAACGAATAATGCTTAGTCCATCTTAACAAATGGAATGATTATATGCATGCAGGTGGACATGACGGAGTATCACTCCTTGATTGGAGCGGTCTGTAAAGACAACCATTGGACTCTTGTTGTATGTAGCCTATTTTGTCCAATAGTAAATATTATATTTACCACCACTTGAGGCTACATGGCTACATGACACAATCTTAATCACATTTGTTCTTAAAGGTGATGTATCCAAAGACCCATTCGGTCCTATTATTTGACCCGTTTGGAGCCACACAGCAGCAGCTGAAACGCTGTGAAGATTCCACCAGGTACGCCAATCCAACATTACGTATGTAATGCAATGATTTCAAGTGCTATGAATAGTTTGCTTATGTAGGTATTGTCCATTCAGTATGGATGGATTTAGTTGCACCACAAATCATTGTGAAAAGTAGATCAACACTTAATGATTTCTCCTCATGCTTTTAGAGCCTTCATGAGGCAGAGAAAAATCAACATTTCAGGATGGACGTGCGTCAGTCCCCAGCACCCACGCCAGATGGACTCCTCTTCGTGTGGGGTGTTAGTCTGCAAAGTAAGATGATTCCAACTCCAAATTAGGCATTTAGCAGACGCTCTACCAGAGCAACTTACAGTGTGAGATCAGTGTATTCTCATGAACCTTGTATGAACCCTATAATAGTAAACTTATATAAAAAAGTAACCTTATTATGAAGGTATGTTAATTCACCTGTACATTTAAAGTGCACTGAAATAATAAATTCTTTGTAGGCTGCTGAGCTGATTCTGCAGTTGCAGACAACACAACTCCAATTTTCTGTTGACCCAGAGGGGGTCAACAGAATGAGGAAAGCTATTGGAATTCATCTGATTAACAGCTCTGGTAGGCTGCAATATCACTTTGTATCAACATAACCAAACAATTAAATGTACTGTATTAAATGGACACATCTTCAATAGATGACATGTCAGAGCTGTGCCGCAGTTGTGGGGAGATGGACCGAGAGGCAGTTGATATCTGGGTATGAGGACTTTGAATGTTATCTTTTATGGAAACGTATGCATTACATTTATACAACTTTTATGAAAATGTATTTCCATTGAAATGGTTCTTCTTTCAGATTCAATGCCAACTATGCCAAATGTGGTTCCACACGGAATGTGTTGGAAACCCCAACACAGAGGAGGACTATTCTTGTCCACGATGCACAGGTGATGGGGAGGCCACCATGTAACGTTTGACAGATGCTACAGGTTTGATGTTTAAATGGTCTAATTTGGAGCACTGTTTTTCTTTGCACGGCACTCTATTTCATAATTTACCCTGGTCGACTGTTGTTCATGCCATTATTATCATCTTTTACTTTCTAGAGTGTCTGCCCTGAGATTGGGAGGTCGGGATCCAATCCAGTCAAAAGAAAGAGCCAAAGAAAAGGGGAAACTCCCCCCTGTCAGGTGTAAAGGAGCAACTTGGACACTCAGGCATGAAGGAAGCATGAGTTGAAGTCCGTTGCTCTCCCCATGTCCCCCCATGTTTGAATATGGTCTCCTTGTACAACTTTTAATTAAAAAAATCACTATCAGAGCCTATTTGTCTATTTGCCTATTTGTCCTTGTATTTCCTATTTCCCTGTGGATATTTTCATTGATGGCAAGAGTTTGTTTCATATGGTGTGACTATACCAACATCATTGACTTGTTTCTACAGCTATTCATTGATTGTTAAAAAACCAGTCACAAGTTGACATGTTGCACTGCCTGCTAGACAACAGCAGGTGGTGCTGTTTTAGGCTCTGCACAATGTACTCAGTTATTTGCTCGAGATTTACAAATGAAAAGCTATTACAAATGCTATTCTGCATTTGTCAGTCTCCACAGAAGAGTTTGGGCCGATTCATAGTCCTATTTTTGAGCCGAATAAAAGTCTGTTTAATAGGCTCTGTTAAGCCTACACTGTGACGTCATTTGAGGTTTGGGGGGCGGGCCCCGTCCTAAAGTCGGCTCCTCGGTGCTACTGACAATTTCTGACGAGGCGAAATCATTTTCGGCAATACAGCGCTGAAACAGCGGTAAAATAGGAGTATGAATCGGCCCTTTGTGTTTCATGATGTGACTATAGCAACATCATTGACTTGTTTCTACAGCTATTCATTGATCAGTTCAACGGAGTGCTTATATTTGTTAAAAAACCAGAGTCACAAGATGAAATGACATGCTGTGACTATACTGTTACCAAGTTCACGCCTGGACAGACACACATAGGATCAAATAGATCGTTTCCTACAACAGTTGTCAGCGCATCATAGTGTAGTGGCTTGCGCACAGCTTCCAAGGTTATTTTGGTTCACTCAGACTCAGACTGTTCGAATCCCACTTCCCACAGATATTTTCATTTATTTTTTATTTTCATCATTCTAACTGTGTTTTATAAGTGCATGTTGTCACTGTTTCATACAAGTGAGATTCCACAAACAATCGGATGGATATTTAATGAGAAGATAGAAGATAGCTCCGCTCCGAGAAGATAGAAGATAGCTCCGCCCCCTTCATGAGACAGCTGTGAAAGACGGCTCATGCACGCGCAAATCCAGCCCAGGGCACCAGATGAACCAGGAACTAGTCAAACTGTAACACCGGGAGAATCTAGACACAGCTGCGCGACATGAGACTGATTAATTAGAGCGACAGAGAGAGAGGAGTGTGTGTTAGCCGCAATTTGCAACTCTAGATTATTTTATAATGGGATGAATCTAGAGTTGCAATATCCTCCATTGACCCCCCCACTCATCTTTTTTGGTTTGGTTCCTCTGCAAGTGATTATTTTTCTAAGTGTTGCAGTTTGGAAGCACTCGTTTTTATTAATGGGTCGCGCTGCTGCCTCCTGCATTATGTGCAAATTCGAAACAGGTGGAACGCAGGGCCGTTCAGTGACATACGACGAGTGCTTCCAAACTCCAGCACTTAGAAAAAGAATCACTTGCAGAGGATGTCTTGACAGAAAGTAGCTCATAACATCTCTACGGTGGATTTTTATGAAAAACAAGCTCGGCAGATTGAAAGAGGATAATTCAAGCTTGTACTACAGCTGCAATGTTGGTGAGTTTAACGTCATTTAAGACAAGCAGATCGCAAACCAAAAAAGATGAGTGGGGAGTCAATGGAGGGTATTGCAACTCTAGATTCATCCTAGGCCAAACATTTAATCTAAATGTTTGGGCTAGATTCATCCCATTATAAAAAAAATCTAGAGTTGCAAATTGCGGCTAAGTGTGTGTGTGTACATGTGTGCGTGTGTGCGTCAATTTAACAAAGATGCAGACAATCCGAAATCAGCAGAGAGTGATCGACGTTTGCGCTGCTCTATGCCGAATTGAAGTTGACTCAGACCCAGACTTATTTTTTCCTCCCTGGAAATAAAAACGTCTACCAACATTAGAAAGTACCCGGATACACACACGTTTTGTAATGTAGCCTATAGCATACAATGTATTAAAAATAATATTTTGAAAATGGCAAATCTACAACAAGCTCCCAATGTGTTGCATTGCGAGCTTGTGGATCTGCTATTTTCAAATGGCCAAAATGTATATAGGGCTGAAGTGGTTAAGTATGTTTTGTAAGTGACTCGAATCTTCAATTAATTGTAGTGGAGTAAAAGTATCAGCCTCATAGTGGAGTAGAAGTAATGCATGTACTGAACTGGAATTACTCCTGTAAACATAATAATACATACCTCAAAATTGGGTACAGTAAGTACAATACTTGAGTAAACATACTTAGTTATTTTCCACCACTGAAGAGAAGACTAGTAAATAAATACACTATTTTTGCAGGAACTGGTGGAACAGAGACAAACTAAATTAAACCAAAGACTGAACGTCTTGTTTAAACAAATGTCAAGGATTCAAGCCTTGAATCCATTTCCCTCTCATTCATTATCGCGAGACATGGCCAAAGCATTTCCGAAATTCCGGGGTGTGTGTCCCCCAGCCCAAAATGTTGAGAACCCCTGAGTTAAACCACATGTAACAGTAATGTAGTGTGTTCTCTCTCCACCTCACCTCAGCCATGGCTGACAACATCCTGGATGCTGCCAGCCAGAGAGAATCACCACAGGCTGCCAAGAGGATGAGCGAAGACACTGACCATGTGAGTGACCGTTTTCAAGCATCATTACCAGATCAGTAGCTGCCCTGAGCTAACGTGTTAGGTTTCTGGTCTAGAGGGGCGGGTCGCGGCTGACATTTGCGCACGCCCTGATTGGATCTCATCGATCTGTCCGTCACCCCTGGCCCCTCCTCTCCCCCCTAGTGCAGCGCTACGTCAAATCATTTGGAGCGACGCCCACCCGGAAGGGTTGACTCCCACTTTTAGACCAGAGCGGCCAATGCTCCAGGCTTTCAATTTTTGCACCAACATGTAAAAAATGAAAGCTTGGTACCGAGGCTACCAGATCAGCAACATGACTCACAGATTGATAGTGGTTTATTTGTCTGATTATGAATGTCCCTCTGGATGTTGTTGTTGCATTCAGGAGGACGGCACCAGTGTACCTCCATCCTCCCTGAAGGCCTCAGTGTTTGTGGACCCCCACCATCCCAACAAGCTGTTAGAGGGTCTCAACAGGCTGCGTCTCAACAGGTTCTTGTGTGATGTGATTCTGGTCTGTGAGGGACAGGAGGTCCCCTGCCATCGTCATGTCCTGGCCTCCTTCAGCCCTTACTTTGAGGTAAATGCACACGTGAGCGTCGCAGTCCCACCCCCGACGACAGGCCCGGATGTTGTCTGCTCCTTTTACCTTCTTAATGTTTTTTTAATAAGGCTTTGCCTCTTTTTAATGTGTCTATTGTTTTTAAATGTGAAGCACCATGAGCCATGGAGAACGGTATTTTGCTCCCCTGTATGCCCAGTGTATATTTGTGGAAGTAACAATAAATCTGATTGATTGATTGAAGAGAATTCCCGTTCATTTTCCCCATAGAGTTTTCAATAAGTATTTATTTAAAGACGTTTTCGCCGTGGACAAAGCCAACTGTTGTTGTGACAAATCATGACAATAAACCATAGACTGTAAAACAAATATGGACAAAGCGTTCTCCGGGTCTAACATGAACGTAAAATGAAGCCTGTCAGTCCTTGTATTGTAAGTCGCCATCTTTCTAGATCCGTTTTAGCCCAGCTGGCCATTGGCTGGCCCAGACAACGAGGCGGGACTTCCCCCCTTCTTCTCTGTTGGTTTTTATTTTGACTCGAGTGGGGAGTCCCGATCATAGACTGTAACGGTAGCCACGCCCCTCAGAACATGCATGACTTAATGGTAATTTTTTTAATAAATGGGACCATAATTTTCCAAAAAGAATATTATGACATTAGAAATGAGACTTTAAACTTGTGACTGGAAGCAGAAAGTATTCATGACCATGTTTATTAACCGTCTTCCTGCCATTGCCGAAGCCCTTCGGCAATTGAAGCATTAATTTGATATTAACGCTTGCTGCCATTGCCGAAGCCCTTCGGCAATTGCCCTTTATTAGTGCATATGATTGATCAAGCCATAATGCTACTCACGTTAGCCGGTTAGCTAGCACTGTTGTTAGCACTGCACTGGATCGTTCATATTAATTCACCGTCGCCATAAGAATCCATTCTATCCGTTTCTTTCAATCGCCTGTATCTCCTATTCCTTGTCCCAGATGGCATTTTTGGTCAAAACAGCGTTTCTTTGACGGCACGAGCCGACGTTGTGGAGTGCAAAAATGTACTGGCATTTTTCGATCATGTAAACAAAGGTTGTCTTGGCAACGTAAAGCTGGCAGGGATAAGCTCACTTCCGGTTGAGGCAAAATGTGGCTTTTCAAAATAAGAGCTCAAATTAAAAAAATGCTGGCATGAATTAGGTCCTAATTTCTCAATAAATGGCAGCAGTAAAAGGGTTAAGGTAATACTGTCTAGGTGAAGTTGGGCCCAAATACATGGACTTCTATGGGGCTATGGGTTTTTCTGGGTCCAATGACAGCGCTACAACAGGCCATTATATGAACTTTCAGGAAATCCCGATTTCCTCAGTGGCTTCAAAAAATTTCTGTCCAACTGCCCCCCTGCAATAAACACAATGTTTTGGTCCGATAAAATAATGAGAGAGAAGAAAAAAGGCAGGGTACAACACTTCTTCTTCTTACTAATTATTTGATCAGCCCAATACATTGTGTTTATTGTCATGATTTGTCACAACAAGAGTTAGCTTTGTCCGCGGCGTAAACGTCTTTAAATAAATATATTTTTAAAACTTTATGGGGACTATAAACAGGGAATCCTCTTCCGGGGCTCTCGTCGTCATGAAAGGGAGGTGGGACTGCAACGCTCTATTGAGCTGCTGCTGTTAAGGCAATGGCATTTAACGTTTGCCTTGGCTTTCACATGAACCGTTACCAAATATCACTCTACTTCTACACCAAATTAATTAATCAATTAACAATGTAATTAAGAAAGAAAC
The DNA here is from genome assembly GCF_964188405.1 of Protomyctophum parallelum. Classification (NCBI taxonomy): domain Eukaryota; kingdom Metazoa; phylum Chordata; class Actinopteri; order Myctophiformes; family Myctophidae; genus Protomyctophum; species Protomyctophum parallelum. The sequence goes on from NC_139714.1 coordinate 1,447,681, forward strand.
TATGGACACTCCCAAGCCAACCGTTCTCCTTTCCAACGTGCACAGGCCATGTTTACGTCTGGTATGAGGGAGTCTACACAGGACAGAGTGACCATCAGTGGAGTGGAACCTCAGATGATTGGTTTGCTGGTGAACTACGCCTACACATCTAAGGTGTCCATCTCTACTGATAATGTGCAGGTAATGTATTTTATTATTATCATAAACATCAGTCATTGTTTCCAAGTTAGTCCTACATAACATCAGTTCCCCATGAAGCTAATGTGTTCATTTGTTCTAGTCCCTGCTAGCAGCATCAGACCTGCTGGAAGTCACGTCTGTTCGAGAGGCCTGCTGTGAATACATGAAGCGTCACTTGGACACCACCAACTGTGTGGAGTTTTACTGCAGTGCTGACGACCACTCCTGTGAAATGTTGAAGAAACACAGCTTGGATCACGTTCTGGAACACTTCAGTGTCCTCTACCAGAAGGTCAGTGGTTGAGGATCATACATTTACCTCAGTGTTTGTTTTATTACCATTACTCAACTTCCCACCATCACAGCTGACCCAGAACACCTGGGTAGAAACATTCAATCAGTCACGTCACATTGATTACATATACGCATTAAAGGACCACTTCACCACTTTTCAACCTTTTTTTTTCTTCTACTCGGTCTGTGTCTCATAGGAGGGCTGTGGGCAGTTCAGAAACCGTCCTCCAGTGACATCATCGAAGCCATCGTTCTCACGATAATGAAAATCTAAACATTTTTGTAAAAAAAGATTGTTTCAATAAAAATCTGCCTACTGATGATGTCACTGGAAGACGGTTTATAAACTGCCCACAGCCCTCCTAGGAGACAGACGGAGTAGAAAAGAATCGTGCCATTTTATCATGATTATTAGTGAAAAGTCAAACCATCTATCACCAGTGAACATTTGTTACATTTCAGACGAGAAAATGTGACTTCAGTGTGAAGTATGGGAACAGTCTTCATCTATCAGCTAATTGTGTTTTTCTCCCCCTCTACCAATAGGAGGAGTTCCTCTCTCTCTCCGTGGAAAGGCTGACCGAGGTTCTCTCCAGTGACCATCTGAATGTTCCTGAGGAGGACATGGTGTTTGAGGCTGCCATGCTGTGGTTAGACAAGAGTCCTACCCACAAGCAGAGCTTTGGACAGGTCAGTCATTTAAACAAGAGTCCTACCCACAAGCAGAGCTTTGGACAGGTCAGTCATTTAAACAAGAGTCCTACCCACAAGCAGAGCTTTGGACAGGTCAGTCATTTAAACAAGAGTCCTACCCACAAGCAGAGCTTTGGACAGGTCAGTCATTTAAACAAGAGTCCTACCCACAAGCAGAGCTTTGGACAGGTCAGTCATTTCTTATTATCTTGCCTTGTAAGACAATCGGAGGTCTCTATCATGTTGATCACCCAATATCCAGTTGGACTAGTACTAATACTTGGTGTTCTGTGTGTTCTTGAAGGTGTTGGAGCACATCCGTCTGCCTCTCATCAGTCCCTCCTACCTCCACACTGTGGTTGAGAGTCTGGAGGTGGTGAAAGAACAGCTGGGCTGTCAGAGGTTCATCTCTGAGGCCAAGGGGGAGCAGCCATACTCTGACACAGCACGCCCACGCAGGATCACAGGTACCCTGCTGGACACATGCATGCATGTTGCACCTGATGATGCTGGAAAAAGCTTATCTGCCAATAAAGAATATGACTGGTTTTCTATTCAGGCTTCATAATGGTTATTACATCATGATTCCATTATTTCTTCTCATTTTGTTTTGTGTTTTTGATGTCAAAATGCACACCAATTGTCTCCTGGATTCATCCAGTGACTACTAATGTAGTGCTGCCTCTCTGGGAAGAGAGTTCCAGAGGGTTGGGGCTGCCACACTGCAGCCTCTATCCCAGAAGGTTCTACTCTCCATGGGGAGAGAGTTCCAGAGGGTTGGGGCTGCCACACTGCAGCCTCTATCCCAGAAGGTTCTACTCTCCATGGGGAGAGAGTTCCAGAGGGTTGGGGCTGCCACACTGCAGCCTCTATCCCAGAAGGTTCTACTCTCCATGGGGAGAGAGTTCCAGAGGGTTGGGGCTGCCACACTGAAAGCTCAACCAATTATGTACATTTGGGCTCTCCTTCAACTCTTAAATCTTCTCTGTCTCACCTGCTCCTCCTTCTCTGCTTGTTGAAGTGATTGTGATGCTGGGAGAGACCAAACAGGGCATTGACAAAGTTGAGAGCTTTGATCCACTGACTAATCAACTGAGGAGTCTTGGACGAATTCCCAGGGACTTATGTGGGTATGCTGTGGTTGCAACATCATCAGGTGAGGATTACCATCAGAGTCAATCAACTCAGGACCTGTAATGGATCCTAGTTTTTCACCTCTGAATAGACAGACCGCTAACGCTAAGCCACACGCTTAGCAACGATCATGTTGGACAAGCTGCCATTCATATAGGAATCAATGTAATCTTGATAATTAGAACATGCACGTGAGCGATACAGGGGCAGCCAATAGAGTCAATGTATCTATTTATTTATCTATTTTATCTATTGAGGTTTTGTTTGTTTGTATTTTATTTGTGATGGATTCACAAGTTCAACTATAGTACCTCACCATACATTAAGTTACAGTAAGATGCAGTTTTACATCATACAGTAAGATGTAGTGTTACACCATACAGTAAACACAGTAAGACTGTGTTGTACAGAAGGTATAACTCTATAATTCTGCTCTTCTTCCACCATAGGTTCCAGTCTGTATTTGGCCGGAGGCTGTGATGATGATAATCACGATAGCAGAGAGATGTGGCGCTATGATGTTCTTCATAACTCATGGTTGAGGATGGCTCCCATGAATGAGCCACGCACTTCTTTCAGTAAGATTGTCAAACTATAACATTCAAATGAACCCCTTTAATAATAATACTAATAGCTCAAATGTATATAGCGCTTTTCTAAATACCCAAAGCGCTTGACACAAAAGACTAAGGAACAAACTTTATAAGGTTGGAGAACATCTGCCAGACAGGCAGCTGAGTTTCAAATCGAATGTGGGGGGATTGTTATAGTGTAGCCGTCTGGGTGGGGCTGGTGAAGGAGTTTGGGCCAATGAGTAGGAATTCTGATTTGTTGCAGTTTAATTTTAAGATATTTAGCATCCATATTTTAATATCAGTGAGGCAGGTGGAGTGGGTGGAGAGGTACTGTTGTGTGTCGTCAGTGTAGCAGTGGAACTGGAGGTTGTGGTGACAGAGGATCTATGTAAATAATGAAGAGGAGGAGACCAAGTACAGAGCCCTGGGGGACACCGTGGTTAACTGGGGCAGTGGAGGAGTGAAGCGTTATTCATAGTCTGATTTATCGGTGGTGAGGTGACCACCGAACTACAAAATGACGTGACGAGCCGCGGTGAAGAGTGAACCACCCCCACCACCCCGTTTTTACTCACCACCGCTCAACGTTATTTCAGCTCTGGTGGTCACCTCACCACCAGAGTGGTGGTCACCTCACCCCTGAAAATCCAGACTATGAATGAGCCTTGACAGTTGTTGATGGATATGAACTGGTGGTAGTCGGAGAGGTTGATTTCAGCCTGGAGAGGGCAGTGTTTGATATCCCTAGGGAGGACTGAAGGTGTGAGATGAGGGTGGAGTGATTGATGGTGTCAAAAGTGGCAGAGAGGTCAAGGAGGATGAGTATGGGGTGATGAGGGAACCAGAGTCAGCAGAGAGTAGAATGTCTTTGAGGAGTCCTGTTTAAAATGAAAAATGTATTTTTCCCCTGTTCAACCCCACGTGTTCCACAGGCCTTGTGATGCTGGATGGATATGTGTTTGCAGTGGGAGGCCAGAGCCCTGAGAGGAAACACTCAATTGAACAATATGACCAGCACACAGACACGTGGCAACTCATGGAGTCTGTCACTGTGGCAGAGGAGTATTGGCATTCTGACTCCTGTAACGTGGTTGCACTGGATGGACATCTCTATTTTATTGGTATGGAACAGATTTATTGACCTGCAGGTTCAGCCTTCTGGGTTTCATGAGGCTTCAATTCAGGTTCAGCCTTCTGGGTTTCATGAGGCTTCAATTCAGGTGGATCACCAACCATCACCACCCACCAGGCAAACCAGCTATACTTATGAACTGGTGGGCGCGGCAACAAGAAGAATCTCCTTCCTTAATATTTAATAATAATACCTTTTAGGGTGGAAAAAAGCATATGGTTCACTGAAAATGTACAAATACTTTGCTATTCTTATTATCCATGCTTCTCCTGTTGACGGTGAATTATGTTTTGACGTGTGTGTCCTCCTGGACTCTAGGTGGTAATTCAATGGACGGTATCGTGCCAGTTGGCCCGGTGGCCAAGTACAACCCTAAAACATCTGTGTGGACACAACTCGCTCCTATACAGATTCCACGTACTAGATCAGCTGCTTGTGTTCTGAATGGAAAGATCTACGTTATAGGTATCGTACCTCTTCTTACTTAAAAGACCACTTCATTTCAAGATGTTCATTGCGAATGCAATGATTGCGAATGCAGTGAACGATGTAACCCAGGCAGAAATGTCTGTGTGTCACGCTGTGACACACCCGCCCGCCACCAGAGGGCGCAGCTGTATCACACACACACACACACACAGTAGAAAACTTTAAAAAAATATATATATAGCCTACTAGAAAAAAAAGACTTAATTCATTCTAATTGTTGTTATTGCAATTTACGAGCTGTGTTCGCGCATCTTAGCCTACTTGTATAATTAGTCCTCACTAATGTTCATGATAAAATGCCATAATGTTTTTCCTACTCATAGGAGGGCTGTGGCCAGTTCAGAAAGTGACATCATCGATGGGGAATCCAAGCCGATAGAACCCACAGGCTTTCTATCCCTGACAAGTTGCAATGTGATAATGTAATGGTATTTTTTAAATCTTGCTTAAAAAACATCTGCCTAACGATGATGCCACTGGTGGACGGTTTTCTGAACTGCCCAGAGCCCTCCTATGAGACACAGACTGAGTAGAAAACAAGAAATGATCACACAGTGATATTTGTCAGGTGAAAGAAGCGCTGGTTTCTTTATTTAGTAACGAACGCTCCTCTCAACCGGCCGGTCTTAATCATAACATTACGTTACATAACATTGGTTGTCTCTAAAGATTTCTATTGCCTGCTTCCTGTTACCCGTTTACTGGTCATGTGACCTGAGTAACCAATACATGACAGAAGCGTGTGTGGCAGCCAATCAGGACTAGGTCCTCAGTATGACTCATGTACCGTATGTAGGTCTTCTACATATCATGAGTTGTTGAAAAGTGGTGAAGTGGTCCTTTAGGCTCTTAGTCAGTGGTGGAAGAAGTACTTTGAGAATATAGAAATACTTTTCTACTTGAGAGAAATGAAATATGTACTTGCAGTACCAAACATAAGGCCCTGATGTATATTGAAACAATTCACATTAAATATAGCCTAGTATTAATAATGTTAAATTGTACAGACCAAATTGGTTCACCAGGTTTAAACTAAAGTGGATCTTTGTTCTCTCATGAGAGTGAGAGAACAAACTTGTCCGAACAGGATGCCTGGACAGCAACAGGGGGTCCTGTATGCTAAGTGGATCTATAGCTGGCTGATAGCAGCTGCGGCTGCAGGCAAACATCTATTTTGGCCATGTCTCTTTGATCCCTTTGTCTTGACTTGTATTTAAAGCCTAGTGAAAATGTAACTCTGTGTTAGTCCCAGAAGCCGACAGGCTGAAGGAGCTTGTGCATGGGGCATGGGGCTCCATGCCCCTGCCTGGCTGTGTGATCTGCTGTCTTTGTCTGTACTCTGAATTCTGACAATAAAATGGACTTGGAAGTTCTCATCTGCCTTCACCGTCGTCCGTCCTATTCTCCGTATCTTTGCCTGAGTATTTAGTCACGTTTACGTATGTTTTTGGGCTATAATAGTGATATACTGTTCAGCTCATTTACTTCAAAGTGGTGCCGATACCGGTCGCTTTTTTGGTGCTTTTTTGCGCCAGGCGAGAGAACCAGCAAGGGACATTTTTTCAGTCTAATAGTATTTCGGTCGGCAATTTTTGGATGGAGGAGGACGGCGCGGTGCGGCGTGCTGCGTGCTGCAGTCGGACCAGCAGCGAGTCAACACACGGCCCGGCGACGGCGCGGCCCGGCGCGGCGGGGAGGAGCGGCGATGAACGACGGCGGCTCTCATCGATCGGGTGACCAGAGGCGATACACAGCGACTGGCCGGCGGGGTGAGGATGCGCAGCGTAGCATGTACCCCGGCCCATGGGCGTTCATCGGCGGTCAGCGATCGAAGGGAGGCGGTGACGCTCTTCATTCACTCTTCTTGGCGTGCGCCTCTGCGTGCAGGTTCGACGGCGACGGCGAGGCGGCTGGTGCGACAGCATGCAAGGCGGCTGATCTACAAGCTCGCAACGCGGCGCGCAACGCGCTGATTCACTTTCTGTTTGTCCAGTCATATCGTGACTGGAAAGGGAGGAGGTGATAGAAGTGAATTCAGATCAGAATTCAGAATGAACGTTTTCGGACAATGGGCAACTCTTCATAACAGAGCGGCCTACGCCATGCGGTGCGCATCTGTACTGCAACACAACTTCGTCTGGCCTGTGCGCTGGCTGATGAATTGAACACTCGGAAGGTGAGGCAAAGAAAGAAGAGCAACATTACAGATAATGGTTCTATTATATCAGATGGATATGGTTTCCATTTGATTTCAAATGTATATGTCTACGTTTGTTTATAGTTCAACATATACTGGGCCTGTATGTTGATTTTTATGTGTCGGGTATTTTAATTAGAGAAGTTGACTTAATGGGGATGAATATGCCTAAGGGGGATTTGAAACTGAACAGAGATATTTACCGGAGTAAAGTTAGTAGATGTTTCTTTGTCAGGCGAAAGGCAGTGATCCTGTCGTACGCGTAAGTGTCAACCGTCCTAATTATGCATAAAGTTTTTATTTGTGTTCGAATAAATTTGTGAATGGGTAAAAGTCAACAGGGTATTTTTGCTATGACATGTGGGGAGACTCTAAAGTTATATAGGACACTATGATTTTAACGTAAGTAAGTAACCTTTAAGCATGCATGAGATCTGGAAACGTGCAGCTCTTTTAACAGTGACGGTGAATCACGGAGATGTGGTCAGGTGTGCATGGTGAGAAGAGTGTAGCGTTACGGTCGCCGCAGTAAATTGGTTATTTGTAAGCCTTGGTATTCTAGAGTGTTAGATATGAATTATGAGTGCTTTCTACATTGTGCCAAAAGAGGAGTTAACTAAAAAAATAACGTAAGTTACGAATCATTTTTTGGATGACTATGGTAAATTTATTCTTGTCATCAGCTGAAGCTAAGTGCTTCAGATGTCAAGTTTGAAAACTGTAACACACTTTGATTTGAATATTGGGTTGCTTTGATAAGCAAAAGGGGTGGATTCAGCGACGTGTATTGTGTTTCAGTGTCAGGTTTTTGTAATATGGTTTATCAGTTATGTCGATTTCATACATGTACGAATGACCGATTTTGTATACATACTGTAATGTTGATTTGATTCTTTGTGTGTCATGTTTTCTGATGTTCAAGCCAGTCAGTACAAAAGGGAGGACTAGGGTGAATTGTGTTCAATATTCGTTTTATGAGGCAAGGTAGCCTCAAAGGGAGGATATGATGTATATTGAAACAATTCACATTAAATATAGCCTAGTATTAATAATGTTAAATTGTACAGACCAAATTGGTTCACCAGGTTTAAACTAAAGTGGATCTTTGTTCTCTCATGAGAGTGAGAGAACAAACTTGTCCGAACAGGATGCCTGGACAGCAACAGGGGGTCCTGTATGCTAAGTGGATCTATAGCTGGCTGATAGCAGCTGCGGCTGCAGGCAAACATCTATTTTGGCCATGTCTCTTTGATCCCTTTGTCTTGACTTGTATTTAAAGCCTAGTGAAAATGTAACTCTGTGTGTTAGTCCCAGAAGCCGACAGGCTGAAGGAGCTTGTGCATGGGGCATGGGGCTCCATGCCCCTGCCTGGCTGTGTGATCTGCTGTCTTTGTCTGTACTCTGAATTCTGACAATAAAATGGACTTGGAAGTTCTCATCTGCCTTCACCGTCGTCCGTCCTATTCTCCGTATCTTTGCCTGAGTATTTAGTCACGTTTACGTATGTTTTTGGGCTATAATAGTGATATACTGTTCAGCTCATTTACTTCAGCCCCTTTCCCCGCTGTATTGAATCCCTGTTGTAATAAGTAATGTATAATGTATTCATAAATGTAATGTTTGATCTGAGACCCGTTTCACAAAACTTGGATTAGAGATTAAACCTGGATTTAACAGATATCCTGGCTTAATATATCCTGGATTAGTGATTAACCGGTTTGAAAGCTGGTTAATCTTGCCAGATTAATTTTGCCAGTTAACCTGGATATGTTGAGGCTTGATTCGGTTTCATGAAAGCAATGCCACACTAGTTACCATGGAAACTAATGCCACACTAGTTACCATGGAAGCTAATGCCACACTAGTTACCATGGAAACTAATGCCACACTAGTTACCATGGAAACTAATGCCACACTAGTTACCATGGAAACTAATGCCACACTAGTTACCATGGAAACTAATGCTGCGGACTAAGCCTCCTCCGGACCAGGCTAACAGCCAGGTTTAACCTGATTCTGATGTCTTTACTGTTCATTAAGCAGTCAAGTTGATCACTTATTCAATTATTATGGGTTTATGTTGCCTTATTTTTATTGGTCTGCATTAAAACATCATATTGGTACACATTGCCATTAAAGGACTAATATAAGCCCTATATACAAAATCAAAGAACCACAATATCCAGTATAGTCTGCACAACCTCATGACAGCTTGTGAGCTTGTAGATCAGCTACTTTTGGTGAATGTTCTCCACCAGAAGAGGTTTGCTGTGGTGCAAGTGGTTAAGAATTTATTTGTAAAAGTGAAAACATTACAGTTACTCATTGTATTTTCTTATACAACAAACATGTTACCATTGTAACATTTCACACACCAACGGCCAAGAAGTGCATCACCCCCAAGCCAGGATGAACCCATGGCCCAGGTTCACCAGTCTGGGCAACAACCCCCTTCACCAAAGAATAAACCAGGCTGTACAGAACAGGATTTAACGAGCCTGGTTTTGTCTTAAATCCTGGATTAGTTAATCCAAGTTTCGTGAAATAGGCCCCTGGTACAGGTGTAGTTGCTGTTTAGCTTAATCTATAACAATCATCCATCAGTTAATGTATGTTTAGTATTAATAATCTAAATTTGGAAAGTAGTAAACTATCAAATTGTAAAAACAAAACAAAAAAAAACATGCCTCTAACTTGTTGTGTAAAAAAAGACAATAAAAGGGAAAAAAAGTAAATTAAAAGTACAGTACTTAAGTAAATGTATTCAGTTACTTTCCACCACTGATCTTGGTTCCATAATAGTCTCACTTAAAGTTCTCTATAGTTTGGGCACATAATATCACTCACCATCCTGTTCATTGTTGTTTGTCTATATAGGTGGTGAGAGTTATGTTAATAATATTCATACCGTCCTGTTCATTGTTGTTTGTCTATATAGGTGGTGAGAGTTATGTTAATAATATTCATACCGTCCTGTTCATTGTTGTTTGTCTATATAGGTGGTGAGAGTTATGTTAATAATATTCATACCGTCCTGTTCATTGTTGTTTGTCTATATAGGTGGTGTGGGTTATGATATTAATAATATTCATATGAAATATTCATGTGAAAAGACGATGGAGTGCTTCAACCCCCAGACCGACCGGTGGACCACGTGTGCCTCCATGCAATTCAAACGCTTCTCGCATGGCGTGGCTGTGGTGGATGGAAAGATCTACGTTCTAGGAGGGCGATATCTTTCTGAGTATGACACTGTTACTCCATGAATGTCTGGGAAAATGTGTCTTCTTGTCCACACCAGACATTTCTCTCATGGCTGTTTGTTTGCGTCTTTTCATGTAGGCCACTGGTCCGCAACGTCGAGTGCTACTGTGAAGAGACGGACACGTGGACACATGTGGGAGAGATTGCTAATGCTAATGCTCGCCCCGAACTCAAATGCGTGTCTCTCAAGCTGAGGAGGGATCACGGTCAACCCATAGATGATGATGATGATGATGAAGAAGATGATTCTGATGGTGACTAGGGTTCGGGACTGGTCTGGAACCAGAACCAGCATTGAGGAGCTGTTCCATCACACTTGGAACCAGTTTGCCACACTGTCAGAGCTGGTATGTGGACTTCATGTCTGCTAGACAATTACAATAGCAGTGGTTCTCAAACTTTTTTATTTTTATATCAAGGACTGACATAACTCTGAGTTGCAGACACTGTGCTTAAACAAATCTATATAATTTTGGCATTCATTAAAATCTTTGATAAATATAGGGTTCGTCAAATGGGAACCGTTAAGGAATCTGACCGTTAAGAGGGAATCGTTAACAAACCAGAATCCTTAAGATCCTGAAGATGACAGAATACTAGAGAATAGAGATGTGTATGTTTATATAATATGATTAGATTAGATTGATATAATGTAAACCATGAAGATGATGATCGAGAAGACTTCCTGCTGGGACATCACAGAGAAGAATAGACTCACTGTGTTGTGATGGTGGTGTGAGTTGAGTTGACTTCAGAAGCTCTGCTCAGACCAGCTCACTGTGTTGTGATGGTGGTGTGAGTTGAGGTGACTCCAGAAGCTCTGCTCAGACCAGCTCACTGTGTTGTGATGGTGGTGTGAGTTGAGTTGACTTCAGAAGCTCTGCTCAGACCAGCTCACTGTGTTGTGATGGTGGTGTGAGTTGAGGTGACTTCAGAAGCTCTGCTCAGACCAGCTCACTGTGTTGTGATGGTGGTGTGAGTTGAGGTGACTTCAGAAGCTCTGCTCAGACCAGCTCACTGTGTTGTGATGGTGGTGTGAGTTGAGGTGACTTCAGAAGCTCTGCTCAGATGAAAGAGATCGGGAGGAGAGAAGGTGCGAGCGGCGGGCGTCTCTTCCGGGTTTTTAGACAGCTGGTGATTGGAAATGAAGCAGCTCCACCAACGCTCCAAGTTGCCGCGTGGGTGGAGCTTCATTTCCATCCACCAGCTGTCTAAAATCCCGGAAGAGACGCCTGCCGCTCGTGGCTTTTGTTTTGGCATCTTCGTGACTCCACTGTCTGGAAGCAGTGAGTGAGATGGACACAGCGTCCCATGCTGCTGCTGCTCCTGGCCAGCCTATCAGAGCTGAGGGGCGGGGCCTTCCCTTCCAGTCCCTAAAAAAAAAAGAGAGAGAAAATACTCGTTCTTTTCATTGTGTTTATTAGAGTTGCCAGTTATTGTCACTTCTTTTTTTTCTTTGTCATTATGCCAATGCCTTCCCCGCAAATGTTGCCACTGCTGTTGTACCGTATTTACCCAGCAAGGAGCCCCCACCGGGACGACATAGTATTAGTGCCTCCCCAGTCCATTGGAGTCGCTAGCACAGCTTCCCTCTCCCGGACACGGACAGTGTGTTGGTATACTGTATAGACCGATTCCGTAGCGGGTCTCATGGTCGCAGCCTACGTATTTCCTGTAGGCGGACTCGACGTAGCTGCGGGGGTAAAACCCTCACCAGGCGCACTCTTCCACTACAGTGAACGGCAGAGTGACTGATGTTAGTTTGCCTCAAACTTTACTCCTTTACCTGCTTTTTTACTAACACTAACATTACAAAGATGCCCAGAACATCGAGATGAACCTGTGTAGTTTATGGCTGCTCCAACAGTAGTGGCAACATAAAAATAAAATAAAAACGGAATGTCTAATATCCACCGCGGTGGCGGAGACCAGAGCCATTGAGCAATGGTTGAGACAAAGCAGTGAAAGATACATAACGCCAGTCTTACCCAATACCAAATATTTCTGTTTTATTAACACAAGGCTGCTGTACTTTATACCTCATACTTTAAATGCTTAGTATGAGGTATAAAATACAGCAGCCTTGTGTTCATAAAACAGAAAGATTGGGTATTGGGTAAGACTGAAATTATGTATCTTGCAGGATTCTTCACTGCTTTGTCTCAACCATTACTCAATGGCTCTGGTCTCAGCCACCGCGGTGGATATTAGACATCCCGTTTTATTTTATTTGTTATGTTGCCACTACTGTTGGAGCAGCCATAAACTACACAGGTTCATCTCGATGTTCTGGGCATCTTTGTAATGTTAGTGTTAGTAAAAAAGCAGGTAAAGGAGTAAAGTTTGAGGCAAACTAACATCAGTCACTCTGCCGTTCACTGTAGTGGAAGAGGAGCGCCTGGTGAGGGTTTTACCCCCGCAGCTACGTCGAGTCCGCCTACAGGAAATACGTAGGCTGCGATCATGAAACCGGTACGGAATCGGTCTATACTGTAGATGCCCCGTGGTGGACTGGAACCCCCTAGACTTTACCCTGTAATGCCACAACCAGGTGCCACTGAAGTTGACCTTGTTTTGGTGGTGGGACTCAGTGATGTAAGTGACAGATTAGGTTTCTAAATAAAAAGATTGTTCAGTGTTTTCTGTCATACATCGATCTAATTAATGTTACAGGCAGAATGGCGACCAGGCATAACTATAATATCCAAGTAACTCATTTAGTAACTATTAAGAACTGAAGTTGAATAAACTACCTCAATGTGTTGTTAAAGTATTGTAGTTGAGATACTTTGCACCACTGATAACAATTCAGGAATGTATAAATAGTCCAGGTTAGAATCTAATCTTCATCCTCCTTTTGTTTCAATTCATATATTCATTCAGTGTACAGTATATACATACAGGATTGTAGTCTAGATACAAATACTTTGTTAAATTTTTGTATTTATACTTACTATACTATACTATTTATATTTAAATGTAAATATATAAACAGGTACACGGTAAAGAGTGTTAATGTAACCTTGAACCCGAGAGGAGGTTAAAACACTCCAGATTATACAGTGTCTGGTATTGAGATGGGAGTGGAGAGACATGACGAAAACATGAATGTAGAAAGTTTCACATTTATAAAACAATTAGGCCTACATTTTATGTGATGGTATTTATTAAACCATCTGTGGTTCTAACATACTTTGTAGTATGATGGAGGTCAGAACCTGTTGTCTATAGCAGACCTACGCTGCCATCTAGTGGTGCTGTGGTGGTAAGGACTCATTGCTCACACATTCATACAACATCTAAAATAAAGGTTTATATTCTTAACTTGTGTCAATTAATGACCATTTATTTCTACATAATTGGAAAATGCCATCATATGTCGAATCAGCATTCCATGACAAATGCATAGTTTGTTATGAAGGTAAATTATGGACTATAAGAATAAGTGCAGAGAAACATAGTTTATGAAGACAAGAGGTCATATAAGTTTAAGATGACCCTGAAATCTGTCTGCTTTTGGATGAATGAATATATGAATGAATCAGTATTTGAATGTATTGGAAAGCCTACACAGATATTTATGCTTCATATGGCTTGAGGTCCACTCTCAAACCTTTGTGTTCAGTAGGCCTATATCATTTTTTGACAACCATATAAATAGCCTACTTCACAAGAGCTTGTACATCTGCTACTTCTGCCGAACGTTTGCATATTTTCAATTGAATAGTATAAATCATTCACCACTGAGATTGCTTAATTGTCCTGCAGCTTTATCAATGAGGGTTAAGCATTTATTTATAAAGCTGTTTTACAAAAGCACCTGGGGGGATCAAATGAATAAATAAGTCAAATTTGTACCAAATAAAACATTTTAGGTGAACTGTTCTGGCCGCATGATGACGTCAAGTTCTTTCCGCTCCGTCCGGAATCACCGGATCAGAAACCCGGAAATGGTATTTACTTTAGTGTCCGGAACTTTTCTACTGTAGTGTGTTGTTGTCAGGCGGACACAGTTAGTGGTAACACGTCGTTCCCTGTGAAGAAGGCATGCCGGCGTAAAGTTATCTTATTGTTAAAGTTTAAAACGTCTAAAAGTGAAACTTACATTGTTTGACGGACTAATTCCATTGCTGTTTGTGTGCGGCTGTCCGTCTGTTGTGGAACACTTGGTTGGACTTTGGATTTGTAGGCAGAACAACGAGGTTTGTTTATTTGAGTTTTGTTTACGTTATGTTTGTGTCATATCATTACATGCGTGTTGTCGTGAGAGCTTGTTTATAGTCGGACGTTGGATTTAGGCTGATATTAGAATGGTGTACTTCTGCGTGTTGCCAGGTGTTTGCACATGGACTGTTGTCTCTATGAGGTTGGTGGATTGAAAGAGGGTAGTAGCTTATAGTATACCAAACTATACTTGTGTAAATGAAATGACTGCACACAAACATTTCATTTCATATTCAGTACACACGAAATGCAATTTGGATCAATGGGATGTCAATGGAGGGTATTGCAACTCTAGATTCATACCATTTATAAAAACATCTAGTATTGCAAATTGCGGCTAGTATATAGCCTGTATTTTTCAGTGTAATATGAATGATGCTATGTACTATATTTTAGTGATGTAGCATGTATTCTTTCTTCTATAGATGATAACATATGACCAATAATAATAAAGTTGGTGTAAGCACAACAGTAATGTTGTCTGTTCTCTCTCCACCTCACCTCAGCCATGGCTGACAACATCCTGGATGCTGCCAGCCAGAGAGAATCACCACAGGCTGCCAAGAGGATGAGACTGGACACTGACCATGTGAGTGACCGTTTCCAAGCATCATTACCAGATCAGCAACATGACTCACAGATTGATAGTGGTTTATTTGTCTGCATTTAAATGTCCCTCTGGATGTTGTTGTTGTCGTTGCATTCAGGAGGACGCCACCAGTGTACCTCCATCCTCCCTGAAGGCGTCGGCGTTTGAGGACCCCCACCATCCCAACAAGCTGTTAGAGGGTCTCAACAGGCTGCGTCTCAACAGGTTCTTGTGTGATGTGATTCTGGTCTGTGAGGGACAGGAGGTCCCCTGCCATCGTCATGTCCTGGCCTCCTTCAGCCCTTACTTTGAGGTAAATGCACACGTGAGCGTCGCAGTCCCACCCCCGACGACAGGCCCGGAAGAGAATTCCCCGTTCATTTTCCCCATAGAGGGAATCCTCTTCCGGGGCTCTCGTCGTCATGAAAGGGAGGTGGGACTGCAACGCTCTATTGACCTGCTGCTGTTAAGGCAATGACATTTAACGTTTGCCTTGGCTTTCACATGAACCGTTACCAAATATCACTCTACTTCTACACCAAATGAATTAATCAATTAACAATGTAAATAAGAAAGAAACTATGGACAGTCCCCAGCCAACCGTTCTCCTTTCCAACGTGCACAGGCCATGTTTACATGTGGTATGAGGGAGTCTACACAGGACAGAGTGACCATCAGTGGACTGGAACCTCAGATGATTGGTTTGCTGGTGAACTACGCCTACACTTCTAAGGTGTCCATCTCTGCTGATAATGTACAGGTAATGTATTTTATTATTATCATAAACATCAGACATTGTCTCCATATAGTCCTACATAACATCAAGCTAATGTCTTAATTTGTTCCAGGCTCTGCTGGCGGCGTCAGACCTGCTGGAAGTCACGTCTGTGCGAGAGGCCTGCTGTGAATACATGAAGCGTCGCTTGGACATAAATAACTGTGTGGAGTTTTACTGCAGTGCCGACGACCACTCCTGTGAAGTGTTGAAGAAACGCAGCCTGGATCACATTCTGGAATACTTCAGTGTCCTCTACCAGAAGGTCAGTGGTTGGGTAGCGTGATATTGGTCCGACCTCACGTTAGATCGACCATTACTAACCCTAACTCTAACCTAAACATAACCGCAAGCACGGGAGCAACGCCTCTCTCATCAACCTTAATCCGGTCGTCTTAACGCACCCCTCACCAACCTTAATCCGGTCGTTTTAACGCATCCCTCACCAACCTTAATCTGGACGTTTTAACGCATCCCTCACCAGCCTTAATCCGGTCGTCTTAACGGACCCCTCACCAACCTTAATCCGGTCGTTTTAACGCATCCCTCACCAACCTTAATCCGGCCGTTTTAACGTATCCCTCGAACCTTATGGCAGCCCCCCAGTGGTTGAGGGTCATACATTTGGGTTGTTTTATTACCATTACTCAACTTCCCACCATCACAACTGACCCAGACCTGGGTAGAAACATTCAATCAGTCACAGTGATTAGATATATGTATATTACCATTAACCACAGTCTTATGTCTATTTCACTAAACAAACCATCTTTCACCAGTGAAAATTTCAGACGAGAAAATGTGACTTCAGTGTGAAGTATGGGAACAGTGTCTTCATCTATCAGCTAATTGTGGGTTTTTTTCTACCAATAGGAGGAGTTTCTCTCTCTCTCCGTGGAAAGGCTGACCGAGGTTCTCTCCAGTGACCATCTGAATGTTCCTGAGGAGGACATGGTGTTTGAGGCTGCCATGCTGTGGTTAGACAAGAGTCCTACCCGCAAGCAGAGCTTTGGACAGGTCAGTCATTTAAACAAGAGTCCTACCCACAAGCAGAGCTTTGGACAGGTCAGTCATTTAAACAAGAGTCCTACCCACAAGCAGAGCTTTGGACAGGTCAGTCATTTAAACAAGAGTCCTACCCACAAGCAGAGCTTTGGACAGGTCAGTAATTTAAACAAGAGTCCTACCCACAAGCAGAGCTTTGGACAGGTCAGTCATTTAAACAAGAGTCCTACCCACAAGCATAGCTTTGGACAGGTCAGTCATTTAAACAAGAGTCCTACCCACAAGCAGAGCTTTGGACAGGACAGTCATTTAAACAAGAGTCCTACCCACAAGCAGAGCTTTGGACAGGTCAGTCATTTAAACAAGAGTCCTACCCACAAGCAGAGCTTTGGACAGGTCAGTCATTTAAACAAGAGTCCTACCCACAAGCAGAGCTTTGGACAGGTCAGTCATTTAAACAAGAGTCCTACCCACAAGCAGAGCTTTGGACAGGTCAGTCATTTAAACAAGAGTCCTACCCACAAGCAGAGCTTTGGACAGGTCAGTCATTTCTTATTCTCTCGCCTTGTAAGACAATCGGAGGTCTCTATCATGTTGATCACCCAATATCCAGTTGGACTAGTACTAATACTTGGTGTTCTGTGTGTTCTTGAAGGTGTTGGAGCACATCCGTCTGCCTCTCATCAGTCCCTCCTACCTCCACACTGTGGTTGAGAGTCTGGAGGTGGTGAAAGAACAGCAGGGCTGTCAGAGGTTCATCTCTGAGGCCAAGGGGGAGCAGCCATACTCTGACACAGCACGCCCACGCAGGATCACAGGTACCCTGCTGGACACATGCATGCATGTTGCACCTGATGATGCTGGAAAAAGCTTATCTGCCAATAAAGAATATGACTGGTTTTCAGGCTTCATAATGGTTATTACATCATGATTCCTTAATTTGGTCTCGTTTTTTTGTGCTTTTATACACGTCAGAATGCACACCAATTGTCTCCTGGATTCATCCAGTGACTACTAATGTAGTGCTGCCTCTCTGGGGAGAGAGTTCCAGAGGGTTGGGGCTGCCACACTGCAGCCTCTATCCCAGAAGGTTCTACTCTCCATGGGGAGAGAGTTCCAGAGGGTTGGGGCTGCCACACTGCAGCCTCTATCCCAGAAGGTTCTACTCTCCATGGGGAGAGAGTTCCAGAGGGTTGGGGCTGCCACACTGAAAGCTCACATACATTTGGTTTCTCCTTCAACTCTTAAATCTACTCTGTCTAACCTGCTCGTTCTCCTCTGCTTGTTGAAGTGATTGTGATGCTGGGAAATAAAGTTGAGAGCTTCAATCCACTGACCAATCAGCAGAAGACTCTTGGACGACTGCTCATGCACATAAAGCTGTATGCTGTGTGTGCATCAGGTGAGTCAAATCAACTTAAGACCTGTAATGCAGTGGTAACCTACCTTTTCAAGCCCAAGGGCACATTTTATTATACCACTAAAATGTGTTAAAAAAAAAAAAAACGAAAAAAAAAAACACAATTGCAATTTCAGACAAGCTCAATGCATGATCACACATCCACACAAAGACAAATATTTTTTTTATAAGAATAAACAGATATAATAAGCTAATAATATCCAATATATAATCAATGGCTAAATAGTAAAGGGATACTTCACCCTTTTTGCAAAAATATATATGTTAATGCGTTTTAGAAGATTTAGAACACTTTCCTGGGGTCTTTTGTGTGTAATACAGTTCTTGGCATCTTTGTAATGTTAGTGTTAGTAAAAAGCAGGTATTAAGAGTAACGTTTGAGGCAGACTAACATCAGTCACTTTTCCATTCACTGTAGTAGAAGCTTGGTGCGGGGAAACCGCAGATGTGTCGTCTCCGCCTACAGGAAATACGTAGGCTGCGACCATGAGACCCGCTACGGAATCGGTCTATAGGGGGAGGGACAATGTAGTCCAGGAAGGAAGTGAGACTTTGGGTCAGTCTTGCACGTAGAATCTGAAGGTGCGTTCAAACCTGAAGATATATTTGTCTCCAGTCGCTTCAATCGTTTCACTTTAATCACGCAGGTCAGCGTTGATAAAAAAAAGTCCCTTTGCTCGGGTTGCGAGCCGATTGGCTGTTGACACTGTGAGCCGATTGGCTGTAGACACTGTAATTTAACTTTGGTAGTGTAACCAAATGGACCGGCTCGTTCACACAAGACAGCTCGTTTCAATATAACATAATTCCTGCCACTATCTGTCATGTATGAGTATAAGCAGCTACTGTACATTAGTTCCTACTATATGTCATGTATGAGTATAAGCAGCTACATTAGTTCCTATGTCTATTATTTTCAAAGTTGCTGAGTCCCGGCAGATGAACGTTGCTCCAGTTAGATTTCTCCAGCGAGGGCGAAGATACCAGGCAGCCGTTCGCTTCGTTGGCAGGAGCCTTTTGGTCAATCTGGGTCCTGGGAACACACTTTACATTCTTGTGAATCTCACAGTGCTACAGGGTCTAGAAGCATTTTTTTTTCTTTTTTTTTTTTCTTTTTTAACCCATTTTTCACCCCTGTGTCAATTATCTAATGTGATCCTGGGCTCTACACACCCTCCGCCAACCTGGGGAGAGCAACGGACTTGAACTCATGCTTCCTTCATGCCTGAGTGTCCAAGTTGCTCCTTTACACCTGACAGGGGGGAGTTTCCCTGGTTGGACGTAGCGCATGAGAAGAATTTATTTTAACAATCAATTAAAACAACTTGTTTTAATTCTGCTCTTTCTCCACCGTAGGTTCCAGTCTGTATTTGGCCGGAGGCCGTGATGATGATGATGACGTTAGCAGAGAGATGTGGCGCTATGATGTTCTTCATAACTCATGGTTGAGGATGGCTCCCATGAATGAGCCACGCTATTATTTCAGTAAGATTGGCAACAGATATTTTATGTAATTTGATAAATTATTCTAGACAATATCAGAAGATTTGATATAATATAGAATTATATGGAAATTCATTAAACTAGCAAGTGGATCCAGTTGATAATATTGTACATACTGTATTGACTGTAATATTGACCTACCAGTAAGATGCCCTGAGGGGCGAGAAGCCTCTGTGACAGCAGACTGCTGGGTGAGTGCTGGCGCTTTGGCATGGGGGGGGTCAGATCAACATACTGGATGGAATTAATTCTGTACTGGCCATATATGGAGTTTGTCTTCGAGTGTACAGGTTTGATGAGGTCAGATCAACATAGGGAATTAATTCTGTAATGGCCATATATGGAGTGTGTCTTGAGTGTACAGTGTTTGATGAGGTCAGATCAACATATGGAGTGTCAGAACAGGTCAGTGCCGTGATCTTCAATTATGGAGATGGCCATATATGGTGGTGTGACGTGTCACGAGACGTGATGTCACGAGGTGTGACCATATATGGAGGTGTGATGTCACGAGGCGTGACCATATATGGAGGTGTGATGTCACGAGGCGTGACCATATATGGAGGTGTGATGTCACTTGGCGTGACCATTATGGAGGCGTGGCTGACGGGAGATGCAGGTTTTCATAGTAAATGCAACCTACAGTCGCAATAAATGTGGATCCATTTCTATTGTTTTAAGTAAATGTATATTCCTGTATTAGTGCAGTGGTGTGGTCAGGCAGCAGTGAGTTAATACTACTTCTATTCCTGACATCACACAGAATGGGAAATATTGGAGGCAGGGTGGATTTAGCTCTTCAGACATGATATCCAGAATCTATGTATGTGTATGAGAATGCCAAATTATAACATATATAATATTTATGCAGTTTCATGTTTATGTTTTCCCTGTTCAACCCCACATGTTCACAGGCCTGGTGATGCTGGATGGATGTCTGTTTGCAGTCGGGGGTCGAGGGAGTGAGAAGAGTAGAGACTCAATGGAAAAATACCACCCGCACACAGATTCCTGGAGGCTCATGGAGTCTGTCGGTGTGGCAGCGCATTACGATGCTGTCAGCTGTAACGTGGTCGCTCTGGATGGACATCTCTATTGTTTTGGTATGATGAGATGAGATTGTGTTTTTCATGTTCCCACTTTGGTAGATTGGTGTATGTCAAGCATAATGGTTCACTGAAAATGTACAAATCCTTTGGTATTATTATGTATCCATGCTTCTCCTGTTGACAGTGAATAATGTTTTGATGTTTGTGTCCTCCTGGACTCTAGTTGGCACTAGAGGTGGCGAGACACGTGGCCAGGTGTCCAAGTACAACCCTAAAACATCTGTGTGGACACAACTCGCTCCTATGCAGATTCCACCATATGCTCAATCAACTGCTTGTGTTCTGAATGGAAAGATCTACGTTACAGGTATCATACCTCTACTTAAAGGCTCTTAGTCAGTGGTGGAAGAAGTACTCTTGTTTTCTTTTTACTCTAGCAATACCAGAATATAGAAATACTTTTATACCCGAGAGAAAGTACAAACGTATAGGCATAAAATTAAAAGGTGTTTGCAATATCAAAAGTAAGAATACTCAATATGCAAAATGGCCCTTTTCACAGTTTTACTATTTAATTGGAATAAGTAATGTATTCATCACTTTAATGTTAGATGTATTATATATTAGGGCTGACCGAAAAGAAATGGATGAATCGGCATTCGTTCGATAAGCACGGGAATCGATCTGGGAAAAAAAAATACTATTCTATAAAAAAAATTAAAAGCATCCCATTTTGTTCCGCGAGCCATGCACCTCCTCCGTCCTCACGTGTTAACGAGGAAGTCAACAAGTGCAGCTAGTCATGCCGTCCACGCAGAAAAAAAAAGTCAAAAGTGACATGGTTTCATTTTAAAATATGCAAAGAAGTCCACGACCGTGGTGGAAAAATAATGTGCCACGTTATCCAAAGTTGGCACCTGTAGCGAAGAGGATTCTATCCATCCCTGATTCTCTGTCGCTGCCACCACAACCCCTTCAGAGCGCATCTTCTCCAAGCCCACAGTGTGGACATTTAGTGGCCCTCTTCATCATCAAAGTTGCCCACCTTTGATATAGAGGTAAATGTGCCTCATATTTCAACAATATAAAAATGCTTATTTGATTTGAGTCGCGCCTGCGAAGCCTCGCGCTAGACAGCATTTCTGTATTCTTTGAAATGGGGGCCTATAGTGTGGTATTATGAGCTACTTTGATGTATTATTTTGATGTATTATTGAATCCCTGTTGTAATAAGTAATGTATAATGTATTCATAAATGTAATGTTTGATCTGGGACCCGTTTCACGAAACTTGGATTAGAGATTAAACCTGGATTTAACAGATATCCTGGCTTAATATATCCTGGATTAGTGATTAACCGGTTTCATGAAAGCTGGTTAATCTTGCCAGATTAATTTTGCCAGTTAACCTGGATATGTTGAGGCTTGATTCGGTTTCATGAAAGCAATGCCACACTAGTTACCATGGAAGCTAATGCCACACTAGTTACCATGGAAACTAATGCCACACTAGTTGCCATGGAAACTAATGCTGTGGACTAAGCCTCCTCCGGACCAGGCTAACAGCCAGGTTTAACCTGATTCTGATGTCTTTACTGTTCATTAAGCAGTCAAGGTGATCACTTATTCAATTATTATGGGTTTATGTTGCCTTATTTTTATTGGTCTGCATTAAAACATATTGGTACACATTGCCATTAAAGGACTAATGTAAGCCCTATATACAAAATCAAAGAACCACAATATCCAGTATAGTCTGCACAACCTCATGACAGCTTGTGAGCTTGTAGATCAGCTACTTTTGGTGAATGTTCCACCAGAATAGGTTTGCTGTGGTGCAAGTGGTTAAGAAGAACACATTTATTTATTTGTAAAAGTGAAAACATTACCGTTACTCATTGTATTTTCTTATACAACAAACATGTTACCATTGTAACATTTTACACACCAACGGCCAAGAAGTGCATCACCCCCAAGCCAGGATGAACCCATGGCCCAGGTTCACCAGTCTGGGCAACAACCCCCTTCACCAAATAATAAAGAATAAACCAGGCTGTACAGAACAGGATTTAACGAGCCTGGTTTTGTCTTAAATCCTGGATTAGTTAATCCAAGTTTCGTGAAATAGGCCCCTGGTACAGGTGTAGTTGCTGTTTAGCTTAATCTATAACAATCATCCATCAGTTAATGTATGTTTAGTATTAATAATCTAAATTTGGAAAGTAGTAAACTATCAAATTGTAAAAACAAAACAAAAAAAACATGCCTCTAACTTGTTGTGTAAAAAAAGACAATAAAAGGGAATCAAAGTAAATTAAAAGTACAGTACTTAAGTAAATGTATTCAGTTACTTTCCACCACTGATCTTGGTTCCATAATAGTCTCACTTAAAGTTCTCTATAGTTTGGGCACATATCACTCACTATCCTGTTCATTGTTGTTTGTCTATATAGGTGGCGTGAGTTATGTTAATAATAATATCACTCACTATCCTGTTCATTGTTGTTTGTCTATATAGGTGGTCTGAGTTATGATATTGATAATGATATTAGTGAAAAGACCATGGAGTGCTTCAACCCCCAGACCGACCGGTGGACCACGTGTGCCTCCATGCAATTCAAACGCTTCTCGCATGGCGTGGCTGTGGTGGACGGAAAGATCTACGTTCTAGGAGGGCGATATCTTTCTGAGTATGACACTGTTACTCCATGAATGTCTGGGAAAATGTGTCTTCTTGTCCACACCAGACATTTCTCTCATGGCTGTTTGTTTGCGTCTTTTCATGTAGGGTCCGCAACATCGAGTGCTACTGTGAAGAGACGGACACGTGGACACATGTGGGAGAGATTACTAATGCTCGCTACGATTTCGATTGTGTGTCTCTCAAGCTGAGGAGGGATCACGGTCAACCCATAGATGAAGATGATGATGAAGAAGATGGTGACTAGGGTTGGGGTCTGGAACCAGAACCAGCATTGAGGAGCTGTTCCATCACACTTGGAACCAGTTTGCCACACTGTCAGAGCTGGTATGTGGACTTCATGTCTGCTAGACAATTACAATAGCAGTGGTTCTCAGGAAGGAATCTGACCGTTAAGAGGGAATCGTTAACAAACCAGAATCCTTAAGATCCTAAAGGTGACATAATAGAGATGTGTATATAATATAATATGATTAGATTAGATTGATATAATGTAAACCATGAAGATGATGATCGAGAAGACTTACTGCTGGGACATCACAGAGAAGAATAGACTCACTGTTTTGTGATGGTGGTGTGAGTTGAGTTGACTTCAGAAGCTCTGCTCAGACCAGCTCACTGTGTTGTGATGGTGGTGTGAGTTGAGGTGACTCCAGAAGCTCTGCTCAGACCAGCTCACTGTGTTGTGATGGTGGTGTGAGTTGAGGTGACTTCAGAAGCTCTGCTCAGACCAGCTCACTGTGTTGTGATGGTGGTGTGAGTTGAGTTGACTTCAGAAGCTCTGCTCAGACCAGCTCACTGTGTTGTGATGGTGGTGTGAGTTGAGTTGACTTCAGAAGCTCTGCTCAGACCAGCTCACTGTGTTGTGATGGTGGTGTGAGTTGAGGTGACTTCAGAAGCTCTGCTCAGATAAAAGAGATCGGGAGGAGAGAAGGTGCGAGCGGCAGGCGTCTCTTCCGGGTTTTTAGACAGCTGGTGATTGGAAATGAAGCAGCTCCACCAACGCTCCAAGTTGCCGCGTGGGTGGAGCTTCATTTCCATCCACCAGCTGTCTAAAAACCCGGAAGAGACGCCTGCCGCTCGTGGCTTTTGTTTTGGCATCTTCGTGACTCCACTGTCTGGAAGCAGTGAGTGAGATGGACACAGCGTCCCATGCTGCTGCTGCTCCTGGCCAGCCTATCAGAGCTGAGGGGCGGGGCCTTCCCTTCCAGTCCCTAAAAAAAAAGAGAAAATACTCAGCCTTGTTCTTTTCATTGTATTTTTTTTTTAGAGTTGCCAGTTATTGTCACCTTTTTTTTTCTTTGTCAAGGTCATTTGTCAAGGTCATTATGCCAATGCCTTCCCCGCAAATGTTGCCACTGCTGTTGTACCGTATTTACCCAGCGAGGAGCCCCCACCGGGACTACATAGTATTAGTGCCTCCCCAGTCCATTTTTAGTCGTAGCACAGCTTCCCTCTCCCAGACACGGACAGTGTGTTGGTATACTGTATACTGTAGATGCCCCGTGGTGGATTGGAACCCCCTAGACTTTACCCTGTAATGCCACAACCAGGTGCCACTGAAGTTGACCTTGTTTTGGTGGTGGGACTCAGTGATGTAAGTGACAGATTAGGTTTATAAATAAAAAGATTGTTCAGTGTTTTCTGTCATACATCGATCTAATTAATGTTACAGGCAGAATGGCGACCAGGCATAACTATAATATCAAAGTAACTCATTTAGTAACTATTAAGAACTGAAGTTGAATAAACTACCTCAATGTGTTGTTAAAGTATCGTAGTTGAGATACTTTGCACCACTGATAACAATTCAGGAATGTATAAATAGTCCAGGTTAGATCTAATCTTCATCCTCCTTTTGTTTCAATTCATATATTCATTCAGTGTACAGTATATACATACAGGATTGTAGTCTAGATACAAATACTTTGTTAAATCTTTGTATTTATACTTGATTTAGTATTTGTCAGCAACAAAGAAACACTAATGTGACTACACTACCAATCTGGTGGTTATGTAACATGTAAATATATATACAGGTACACGGTAAAGAGTGTTAATGTAACCTTGAACCCGAGAGGAGGTTAAAACACTCCAGATTATACAGTGTCTGGTATTGAGATGGGAGTGGAGAGACATGACGAAAACATGAGTGTAGAAAGTTTCACATTTATAAAACAATTGCATTTTATGTGATGGTATTTATGAAACCATCTGTGGTTCTAATACCATACTTTGTATTATGATGGAGGTCAGAACCTGTTGTCTATAGCAGACCTATGCTGCCATTTAGTGGTGCTGTGGTGGTAAGGACTCATTGCTCACACATTCATACAACATCTAAAATAAAGGTTTATATTCTTATCTTGTGTCAATTAATGACCATTTATTTCTACATAATGGGAAAATGCCAACATGTGTCGAATCAGCATTCCATGACAAATGCATAGTTTGTTATGAAGGTAAATTATGGACTATAAGAATAAGTGCAGAGAAACGTAGTTTATGAAGACAAGAGGTCATATAAGTTTAAGATGACCCTGAAATCTGTCTGCTTTTGGATGAATGAATATAAAATATTTTCATACAATAGTTGAATGAATCAGTATTTGAATGTATTGGAAAGCCTACACAGATATTTAGGCTTCATATGGCTTGAGGTCCACTCTCAAACCTTTGTGTTCAGTAGGCCTATATCATTTTTTGACAACCATATAAATATATATAGCCTACTTCACAAGAGCTTGTACATCTGCTACTTCTGCCGAACGTTTGCATATTTTCAATTGAATAGTATAATAAATCATTCACCACTGAGATTGCTCAATTGTCCTGCAGCTTTATCAATGAGGGTTAAGCATTTATTTATAAAGCTGTTGTACAAAAGCCCCTGGGGGGGATCAAATAAATAAATGAATAAATAAGTCCAATTTGTACCAAATAAAACATTTGAGGTGAACTGTGTTCTGGCCGCATGATGACGTCAAGTTATTTCCGCTCCGACCGGAATCACCGGATCAGATACCCGGAAATGGTATTTACTTTATTGTCCGGAACGTTTCTACTGTAGTGTGTTGTTGTTGTCAGGCGGACACAGTTAGTGGTAACACGTCGTTCCCTGTGAAGAAGGAGTAAAGTTATCTTATTGTTAAAGTTTAAAACGTCTAAAATTGAAACTTACATTGTTTGACGGACTAATTCCATTGCTGTTTGTGTGCGGCTGTCCGTCTGTTGTGGAACACTTGGTTGGACTTTGGATTTGTAGGCAGAACAACGAGGTTTGTTTGTTTTAGTATTGTTTACGTTATGTTTGTGTCATATCATTACATGCGTGTTGTCGTGAGAGTTTGTTTATAATCGGACGTTGGATTTAGGCTGATATTAGAATGGTGTACTTCTGCGTGTTGCCAGGTGTTTGCACATGGACTGTTGTCTCTATGAGGTTGGTGGATTACATTTCAAGCACAAACTCAATACAAAGACGGGTTTTGACAAATTGGCAATCAGCGTTCAGCTGGTTCAGTTTGCCCCACAACACGGAGATCAGAGAGAGGGGGCTCTCTCTGACGAGACGTTGCAGTATGACAGTCTGGTAGACTACAGTATGGTACAGCATTGCACAGAACAGTATAGTACAGTATGGTGCCGTACTATGCTACAGTACAGTACAGTACAGTACAGTACAGTACAGTACAGTACAGTATGGAACACTACAATATGGCACAGTAAAATACGGTACGGTACAGTACTGACTGCAATGGGAAGTTCATTCCATAGTTTAGATTGGGAGTGAGTCTGTAGTTCTGACTACAATGTAGCCCTCCAAGCAGAACCCAAATGCTACTGAAGTTTCTGACATTTGTTCGACCCAGTGCATTGGGTCCTGTTCCACGTCGTCCATGCCACCTGATTAAAACATTTACTGGCTCATGTTTACATGTTTACCGCCTCCCCGCGCTCTTTGACGATATTCTTCAGTATGAGGCTTTCTGAATATGTAAAGTATAATTACCCATACATGCCGCTGCGAATATCTCCTGTGGCGCGGAAGCCGTTAAGTATTTTTAATATATGTTTGCCCGATTTGGAAGCTTGGATTCTTCTTTTCCTTCCTTGTTTATTGACACCTCATTGTACCGCCTATCTGGCTAGCTAGTGGCGCTATAGCTATGACACAGCAGATCAGAGGCAGGGACGTAGCCTCACAAGCCAACCGCACACCGGGAGGCGGTACAATAAACGGTAAACAAACAAGAAGAAATAAAGCGACCAAATCGGTCAAACAAAGATTAAAAATACTTAACGGCTTCCGCGCCACAGGAGATATTCGCAGCTGGATGTATAGCTACTTAAAGTTACCGAATTCAGAATAACTCAAGGAAAATAATGGCGTCACATGCCGCGGGTCCTATTTTAGAGAGAATCTCCACTTCCGCATATAGGAATTTCCATACGAAAATACAGTAGTGAGCAGGGACCCAACGTAAAACTCAACAAAATATCAAAAAGTTTTACGTAGGGTCCCGAAAGGGGCTAACTACAATGGGAAGTTCATTCCATAGTTTAGATTGGGAGTGAGTCTGTATTCCTGACTGTAATGGGAAGTTCAATCCATAGTTTAGATTCGGAGTGAGTCTGTATTTCTGACTGCAATGGGAAGTTCATTCCATAGTTTAGATTGGGAGTGAGTCTGTAGTTCTGACTGCAATGGGAAGTTCATTCCATAGTTTAGATTGGGAGTGAGTCTGTAGTTCTGACTGCAATGGGAGTGCTTCACATAAAACAAACAACAAGCAGCGGAATGCCAGAAAACAAAAAGAAAGTCAGTACAAGAGAAAAGTAACTAATGTATTAAAGTCTGTCTCATGTTGATCAGGTGATGTAATGGTGATGTAAAACAAACGGTGCAAACACAAACATTAAACGCCATTAACAATAAAGAGACAATATGACGTAATGAGGCACATTATGACATACATTTTCCCTTCATTGTCAATGGTGTTTACTAAACAAACATTGAACTAAAGACAAACATTAAACCTATGTACATCAAAAATGGTAGGAAAATGTGTAACTGAATGTGAATACAAAAATTCTGAATCCCCCCCACCCCTTTTTCACCTCACTGTATATGTTTCTTTTCCCTTTTTACCTCTTTTATGATGAATTCCTGTTCTGTTCTTTGACTATATAAAAGTGTATTTGTATGTTGTTCATCAATGTTTTGATGAATTGAACAAGGTGGACCCTCTCGTAAACAAGTGTAATGCTTAATTGGGTCGTCCACTCACAGTTAACATTCTTTGTATTGAGTTTGTGCTTGAAATGTACTGTTCTGCAAACTGTTAATATTATATTATGTATAGTTTCATTATATAGATATTCCACTGTTACATTCTTAGTTTATGCATGTTTCATGATAAATGCTTTTTAAGTGATGATGTATTCCCATGCTTTTTTGTTCTTGCTTAATGTAAATCGCTCTGGATTAAGAGCGTCTGCTAAATGCCTAAATTGTAGCAGGCAACTTTAGTCTAATCTCACTTTTATTTGCACTGTTGCAAAGTCAACCTGTATAGTACACACACACTGCCCACGCTTGATGAGCATTATGTGTATCTCTGTACTTCTTTGCAAGCTGTTATTAAAGTATTCAATCAATAAATCAAACAAACCATTAGAAGAATCCCTTCTGTATATGCATGATGCATGAGTTAAGGGACAATGCAGAACTTTCTAATCAAACTTACACGTCATTTAAAAAACTATGCTTTCCCTGCCTGTTTCAGGTGTTTTAGTTAACGACTGAGTGAGCGGCAGACCTTGGCAACCTTCATGGACGCACAGGTCCTTCTGGAGGCGAGGAGGACGGCTGCCACATCACCTCACAGTCCAACTGTCTGTACGTGCGCACGCACACACACACACACACACACACACACACACACACACACACACACACACACACACACACACACACACACACACACACCAGTGTTGATGGTTTAATGTCCCCATCCCAATCACATGGTTTAACCCATTCTGACCTGAGATCAGATTCTAAAAATGTCTTCTACATCCTGACAGTTTTCTGAAAAAGCTATGTTTCTATGTCAGTCGTTCTTCGATTTTTCAAAAATAGCAGACCTACAAGCTCGTAGTGCGCCACTCGGTGGCACGTAAGGTTGTGCGATATTTCGGTTTCGCGGTTTAATACGGTTTAATGATTTCATTAAGGTTTTTTCCGTCAAAACCGAGAAACCGTTTAACCTGACATGAGCGTTGGGTGGCCGTGATTATTGTTTACGGAAACAGTGGAGAATGGCAGCATCGCATGATCCATCCGTCCGTCTGTGTCTGACTAAATTCTTGTGCCAGTTACAAGACTTGCTCTCCCCCGCCCGCCTCCCCTAACGTGCGTGCACCATGACAGGCAACGCTGAAACCAAGTGACACACAAGCGCTAAATAATAAACTGTCTGTGTGTGTGCGTGCGTGCGCTGTATGGTTTACGTCAAGTCACAAAATCACTTGTTGCTGTAGCACAGACACAGAGCTATGCTGGGACAGAACAGATTCGTTGCAGCTCAGCATTGCAAAAATATTCCTAACAGCAACTGGCCCACTCTCTGTGAGGCATGAACTAAACTCAGTTGATCATGCTGAAATAATCTGATGCGAGACAACGGCTGCGTCTCCACTTCCAATCTAGAATTAATTATACGTTGCCGTACTGCGGAGCGCGTGCAGAAAATAGCCGATCTACAAGCTTACAGCGCGTCGTCGCCCATTGTTTATGGATGCGTTCATGACTCGTTTCTGTCACATCATAAGATACTAATGTAATGGGTAAAATAATCACTGAGATCAACTCGGAACAGGTGCCAGGCAAACAGCGTTGCTGGTTGCCTGTTCCTGGGGGCTACACTGCTACAGTATACACTACGGTAGGCAGAGAGGGACAAGACAGGCGAACATGACTGACGAGACATTATAATAGCGAAAGGGGCCATCTTGTGGCGATAGACTGTAATAGCAGTCTCTGATTAACAAAATGAAATAATGCGAACGCATGGCCACGTTAAAATGAATTAGACGGTAAAACCGAAAAACAGGGTATTTTGGCAATAGTAAACCGGGGTTTTAAAATGTCCCAAACCGTCCAACCTTAGTGGCACGTGCTATGAGCTTGTAGATCTGCTATTTTTCAATAGCCTGGGTACCGCCCTGGGTAACCGGCCTGGGTACCAGATTCTAAAAATGTCTTCTACATCCTGACAGTTTTCTGAAAAAGCTATTTTTCTTCCATTTTTCAAAAATAGCAGACCAACAAGCTCGTAGCGCGCCACTCGGTGGATATAGGACTATATAAGACTATATAGTATATATATAGGACTATATAGGACTATATAAGACTATATAGTATATATAAGACTATATAAGACTATATAGGACTATATAGTATATATATAAGACTATATAGGACTATATAAGACTGGGATGCATTCTAAGCATTTATGGACAGTTAGCTTTTATAAATGTCATTTTAAATGTTCAAACAGACGAACAGACTGCGCTGCTGTCTGTTTGAACAGACCGCAGCGCAGGTGGCGCGCTACGAGCTTGTAGGTCTGCTATTTTTGGATTTAGAAGACATTTGTAGAATCGTTCCCGCAGGTCAAAATGGGTTATTTAACCTTTGTTTTGCACCTCTTGCAGGCGACTGCTTGGAGCCGATGAACCAGATGGTGAAGTGTGACCCGCGGCGGGGTAAATACATGGCGTGCTGCATGCTGTACCGCGGCGACGTCGTCCCCAAAGGACGTCACCTCTGCCATCGCTAACATCAAGACCCGACGCTCCGTCCAGTTGGTCGACTGGTGCCCCACAGGCTTCAAGGTGGGAGGAGGATGTGATGCTGGAACATGTACTCACATGTTTTGTTCTGACCTGAGATCAGATTCTAAAAATGTCTTCTACATCC
The DNA here is from genome assembly GCF_964188405.1 of Protomyctophum parallelum. Classification (NCBI taxonomy): domain Eukaryota; kingdom Metazoa; phylum Chordata; class Actinopteri; order Myctophiformes; family Myctophidae; genus Protomyctophum; species Protomyctophum parallelum. Next base: position 1,478,888 of record NC_139714.1, read on the forward strand.
TGACAGTTTTCCATTCTGACCTGAGATCAGATTCTAAAAATGTCTTCTATGTCAGTCGCTCTTCGATTTTTCAAAAATAGCAGACCTACAAGCTCGTAGCGCGCCACTCAGTGGCGCGCTATGAGCTTGTAGATCTGCTACACGCATGTTCTGTGTTTCTCCATCAGAACTATAATGCCACACACATGTTCTGTGTTTCTCCATCAGAACTATAATGCCACACACATGTTCTGTGTTTCTCCATCAGAACTATAATGCCACACAGATGTTCTGTGTTTCTCCATCAGAACTATAATGCCACACACATGTTCTGTGTTTCTCCATCAGAACTATAATGCCACACACATGTTCTGTGTTTCTCCATCAGAACTATAATGCCACACGCATGTTCTGTGTTTCTCCATCAGAACTATAATGCCACACGCATGTTCTGTGTTTCTCCATCAGAACTATAATGCCACACGCATGTTCTGTGTTTCTCCATCAGAACTATAATGCCACACACATGTTCTGTGTTTCTCCATCAGAACTATAATGCCACACACATGTTCCGCGTTGCGGAGGAGTTCTTCACCTCGTTGGGCCTCAAGGAGATGCCTCCAGAGTTCTGGAAGGAGTCCATGCTGGAGAAACCCACCGACGGACGACCGGTGGAGTGCCACGCCTCCGCCTGGGACTTCTACAACCGCAAAGACTTCAGGTTAGCACGGCCACACACGTTGGTGTAAAGCAACTAAGTACTGTACTTACTGTAAGTAGAATTTGAGGCACTTCACTTTACTGGAGTATTTCCAATTTGCTATACTTACGATTTACAATTTAGGCATTTAGCAGACGCTCTTAATCCAGAGCGACTTACATTAAGCAAGAACAAAAAAGCATGGGAATACATCACATAAAAAGCATTTATCATGAAACATGGGTAAGCTAAGAAAGTAACGGTGGAATATATATATAATGAAACTATACATATAAACTATACATACTATACTATGCTATGCTATGACTACATACAATGCAATTATAGTGCTGTCTACATAACATGCTATAAGTCTGTATCAAATGCTATCTAAGTCTACAGAAATGCTTCTACTCCACTACATCTCGGATCCAAATATTGTACTTTTACTAAGCTAGAATTTATTTGAAAGCTTTAGTTACTAGATACTTCAAATATATTTGTATTATTATTACAAAACATACATTAACCAATGCAGCCCTATATACACATTTTGGCCATTTGAAAATGGCCGATCTACAACCTCACTATTCTGACCTTGTAGATCGGCTCTTTTCACATTCTTTTTACAGGCCTACATTTGAAAACTTGAAATGGGACATTCAGCATAATGAGTACTTTTACTTTTGATAATTGAAAGTACATTTTGATGCCAATACGTCTGTACACTTACTCAATACATTTTGAATTTACTTTTACTTAACCCATTTTGGGGCGGGAACCCCTTTTGGTGTTAGCATTATGTTATGCTTTAGCTATTGAAAAACAGCAGATCTACAAGCTCATAGCGCGCGCTACGAGCTTGTAGGTCTGCTATTTTTGAAGAATCGAAGAACGACTGACATAGCAAACATAGCTTTTTCAGAAAACTGTCGGGATGTAGAAGACATTTTTTTATAATCTGATCTCAGGTCTGTATGGTTATGGTACTGTGCATGTAGGATCAAGCAGTGTACCAAGGTGACCATGGACCATTTGTCCACGGTGCATCATGAGATGGGACATGTGGAGTACTACCTGCACTACCAGGACCAGCCTGTAGGCTTCCATGAGGCCATAGGGGACGTCATGACTCTGTCCATCGCCACACCCAAACCTGCAGACCATTGGCCTGCTGGAGTCTGTCACCAACGACCACCGGTATAGCATTCATTAATACATTAACCCATTTTGGACCCGGGAACCCCTTTTGGTGTTTTAAAGATTATGTTGTAATTTAACTATTGACAAATAGCAGATCAATTTTTTTTTTAAGTCGTGAAAATGTGCCTCGAATCTTTGAATATGTATTGTTACAGAGTGAACATTTTAACTTGATTCTTTGCAATTCTGGGTCGGGGTCCCTGGAACAACATATTTTCAGATTGGGGGACGGAGGCATATTATGTACATATAATGTTTTGGGGTCCTTGACATGAAATATTGAGCACCACCGATACAGAAACATGCGGTATTTTGAAGACAGGATTTTGAAGACATTTTTTTAATTTCGACGTCAGGCCTAAATGGGTTAATTAATTTATTATAATTCTTGCTTCAGCCAGTTCAGATAGATAGATGGATAGATGGATGGATGTGTAACAGTATTATATAATTACACAAAATATGACACAAATAAGTGCTTCTACCTGACTTAATTCGCCATGGTTCATGTGTTGGCCAAACCTGGCAACACGGAGGCGCTGCGTGAAGTAGCTGCCTGTTACAGCAGCTCCAGTGTTTTAGAGTTTTAGCGTTTTAGCATATTTTACTGTTTTATGTTTGTTTTTAGCTTGATGTTATAGCAGCAGTATAGTTTTTAGCTTGTACCTGTCTGTTGTGGACATAGTGACACACACACTATGACTGTATACTCAAGGCGACAGCTGTTAGCCCTGAGGAAACCGCACATGAACTACAAACGGCAGAAGTTGAACTTACCAGCTGAACTCATGCGACGATTTCGGGGCTGCAGAGCGGGCGTGAGACGGCGAACAAACAGACGAAAGTTTAGACCGTGTCTGCCGTCCATTGTCATGGGGAACGTGAGGTCACTCAAAGCTCCACATAGGATGGATGAGTTGGCGGAGCTGGCGAAGTCACACTGGGAGTATCGGGAGTGTAGCCTGATGATCTTCACAGAGACATGGCTGCATAAGGACGTACCGGACTCCGTGGTGTCAGTCAATGGATTCGTGACTGTTCGATCCGACCGGGACACAAAGTTGTGCCGTAAGAGCGTAGGCGGCGGTCTTGCGGTGATGATCAACAGCAAGTGGTGTAATCCTGGGCACATCACGGTAAAAGAGCGTATCTGGCAGCCTGACATTGAACTGATGGTTGTTAGTATGCGTCCTTATTACTTGCCCCGTGAATACTCACACGTCCTCGTGTTTGTTGTTTACATTCCGCCCTCTGCGAACGCGGAAGCAGCGTGTGACGTCATCCACTCTGCGATTGCAAGAGCCCAGACAATACATCCCAGTGCATTCATGGCAGTGTCAGGTGACTTCAACCACGCGTCACTCTCCAGGTCCCTGCCCACCTTCTATCAGTTTGTGAGCTGTACTACGAGGGAGGATAGGACACTGGATCTCCTATATGCTAATGTGAAGGGTGCATACAAATGCACAGCACTGCCCAAGTTGGGTGGATCTGACCACAACCTTGTTCACCTCACATCCCTATACACGCCCATGGTCAAACAACTGCCAGTGACCACTATAATAGTGAGAAAGTGGTCACCTGAGGCAAATGAGGTGCTGAGAGGATGCTACGAGGCCACGGACTGGGGAGTGTTCTATGACTCATATGAGGAGGACATTGATGGACTAACAGACTGTATTACGGATTACATTCAATTTTGTGTGGATGATGTCATACCCACCAAAACCGTACGCTGTTTTTCCAATAACAAGCCCTGGGTCACTGGAGACCTAAAGGACCTTCTAAATCTAAAGAAGAGAGCCTTCAAGGCTGGTGACAGGGCGGAACTTAAGCGGGTGCAAGCAGAGCTGAAAAAGAGGATCAGTGAGGCTAAAGACACCTACAGGAGGAAGGTTGAGGAAAATCTGGCACGGAATAATGTGAGGGAGGTGTGGAAGGGGCTGAAGACCATGTCTGGTCACAAGCAGTCCACCAGCCGGTCAGTGGAGGGCAACCAGGACAAAGCCAATGAATTCAACCTGTTTTTCAATAGGTTTGATATCAGCGGCTCCCAGGATAACCTTCCCCATGGCCCTCCAGCTCATATCCCAGCACAAGCCACGTTGCCTTTTCCCCCCTCCCCCCCTCCCCCCCCCCTCTCCTCCACCACCACTGACTGTGACTGCTGACCAGGTGAAGATTGAACTGAAGAGGCTACATCAGGGCAAGTCGGCAGGGCCCGATGGCATCAGTCCAAGGGTGCTGAGGATGTGTGCAGACCAGCTGTCAGCGGTGTTCGAGCACCTTTTCAACCTCTCGTTGAGGCTGAGGAGGGTGCCGAAGAGGTGGAAGACATCCTGCATCATCCCAGTGCCGAAAGGAGCGCATCCCAGTACTCTGAACGACTACAGGCCAGTGGTATTGACTTCACACATCATGAAAACCCTGGAGAGACTGGTTCTGCAGCACCTACGGCCGGTGGTGAGTGAGTCCCTGGACCCGCTACAGTTCGCCTACCGGGCCAAAGTTGGTGTGGAGGATGCCATCATCTACATGCTGCAGAGGGCCTACGCACATCTGGAGAAAAAGGGGAGCACGGTGAGGATCATGTTCTTTGATTTCTCCAGTGCGTTCAACACCATCCGGCCCCCCCTGCTTGCTGAGAAGCTTGCTTCCATGCATGTGGACCACAACCTGGTGGAATGGATTACCAACTATCTCACCCTGAGACCACAGTATGTGCGGCTACAAGGCTGCCAGTCAGAGGTGGTGATGGGAAGCACTGGAGTTCCCCAGGGAACCGTGCTGTCACCTTTCCTGTTCACCATTTATACCTCCGACTTCAGCTTCAACTCGCCAACATGCCACCTCCAGAAGTTCTCTGATGACTCCTCCATTGTGGGCTGCATCACTGAGGACAATGACGGGGAGTACAGGAGCGTGGTGGAGAACTTCATCGGCTGGGCAGAGCAGAACCACCTGCTGTTGAACATTAAAAAAACCAAAGAGCTGGTGTTCGACGCCAGGCGGAGCAAGAGGAGGACCCCAGCACCCATCACCATCCAGGGAGAGGAGGTAGAAATTGTGGACTCCTACAAGTTTCTGGGTGTCCACCTGAACAAGGACCTGGACTGGAGAGACAACACAGAGGCTGTCTACAAAAAGGGACAGAGCAGACTGTACCTCCTGAGGAGGCTCAAGTCCTTTGGGGTGTGTAGCAGACTACTGGTGATGTTCTACCAGTCTGTTGTGGCCAGCGTTCTATTCTACGCAGTGGTATGCTGGGGTGGGGGCATCAAGGCCGGTGAGCTCAATAGGCTCAATAAAATTATAAAGAAGGCCAGCTCTGTTGTTGGCCTCCGAATGGAGAGCCTGAAGTCAGTCGCGGAGAGGAGGATCGGGGTTAAACTGGACTCCATGCGGGCAAATCCCTCCCACCCCTTCAATGAGGTGCTGCGGGATAGGATGAGCACCTTCAGCCGTAGGCTCACACTCCCCCTGATGCGTACGGAACGCTACAGACTCTCCTTCATGCCAACTGCCATCAGACTCTTTAATGCAAAGGCATAAGAACTGCCCCCCCCCCCAAAATGACATATGGTCCTTGGTTGTCTGGTCTTGTGTGATATGTCTTTGTGTCTGTTCTGTGTTGCTCTGTCTGTCCAGTAGTTTTTAGCTTTTTAGTTTTCTATGCACTTTATGCTGTTGTAACACTTCAATTTCCCCTCGGGGATTAATAAAGTATATCTCATCTCTCATCTCATGTATAGGGATACATAGTGCATTAGAGGTCACAGCCCCTTTAAGTCTCCCCCTTTTGCCCCCTGTATAAATGTCCTGCGACACCTCCACCTCTTCCTTCTTTACTTCCGTCTTGGAACGAGGTGGGTGTCTTTGTTGACTTCTCTGTATAACATAATACGAATTGTACTTGCAAATCGATTTATACAGTGTTTGTTTCACTCTGTTTAGAGAGCCATTGCACTACTAAGAACTAACGTGGAGACGTGTGTGTTGTTATTCCTTGTCAGGTATGTTACGTTATATTATTTGTTGTATTACTGTCGCTCTTCCTTCTTTACTTCCGTCTTGGAACGAGAGAGCCATTGCACTATTAAGAACTAACGTGGAGACGTGTGTGTTGTTATTCCTTGTCAGGTATGTTACGTTATATTATTTGTTGTATTACTGTCGCTCTTCCTTCTTTACTTCCGTCTTGGAACGAGAGAGCCATTGCACTACTAAGAACTAACGTGGAGACGTGTGTGTTGTTATTCCTTGTCAGAATAAAACGTGGTTTCCAAAGACAGTTCTGGGTCCGTCTGTCCATACTCCATTCAACACAACGCAGAGAGAGACAGATTACACCGGTTACAGATGGATAGGGTTAGGTATAGTTTTACTGAGGTTAAGGTTAGGGTTAGGTATAGTTTTACTGAGGTTAAGGTTAGGTTTAGGTATAGTTTTACTGAGGTTAAGGTTAGGGTTAGGTTTAGGTATAGTTTTACTGAGGTTAGGTTTAGGTATAGTTTTACTGAGGTTAGGGTTAGGTTTAGGTATAGTTTTACTGAGGTTAAGGTTAGGGTTAGGTTTAGGTGTAGGCTGTCAATCACAGCGACTGGCCAGTCACAGCGCACCATTTACTCAAATGCGAAACGGGAACCATATCAGCCCCACAAACAGTTGCTCTTTAAACCTTTGCATGCGTTGTCTTCGGGTCAAAAAGACTGGCCGCCAGCATGTTTACCATCAAAAGAATAAAAATAAAAATAAATAGTCATCATGTTCTTTTGTGAATGAACTCCCTCCGTGATCATGCTATGGCTTCACGCGAAAGCATTAACCCATTTAGACCCGAGTTAAAAAACATTCACTTTGAAAGAATATATATTCAAAGATTTGCGCCACATTCTTATGATTTTTCAAAAACAGCAGACCTACAAGCTCGTAGCGCTACGAGCTTGTAGATGCTGATGCTGCATTACCTAAGTTTACTGGGGACCCCCTGGGAATCCCCCAAGGGCCCCCGGGGGTCCACAAACACTTTTTTGAGAAGCACTGGCATGCATTCTAAGCATTTATGGACAGTTAGCTTTTATAAATGTCATTTTGAATGTGAAAAGACTGTAGTTCACTGCTGTCTATATACTTTGCGCTACGAGCTTGTAGGTCTGCTATTTTGGAAAAATCTAAGAACCACTGACATAGAAACATAGCTTTTTCAGAAAACTGTCAGGATGTAGAAGACATTTTTAGAATCTGATCTCAGGTCAAAATGGGTTAACCCATTCTGACCTGAGATCAGATTCAAAAAATGTCTTCTACATCCTGACAGTTTTTCCATTCTGACCTGAGATCAGATTCTAAAAATGTCTTCTATGTCAGTCATTCTTGGATTAATTTTTTTTTAGCAGATCTACAAGCTCGTAGCGCGCCACCCGCTGGCTATGTACCTTTGCACCTCTACACCAGCATGCCTGTTAGAGAATGAACCAGACCAGACAGTATTGACATTGAGTGTTTATTCAGTCTTTGCAGATACAGGTATGGCAGTGGTGAATAAATAACAATCAATAATGGGGATAAGTCAGGCATAATACACAGTAGGAAACATAGGCAATACAACGAGTAGGATATATAGTAAAGCAGACTTACATTAAAGCATCATTCAGTATACAGGCACATAGGAGTTGTCTCTCAGTGAGAGACAAATGTTTGTATGCTGCCTAGTTAGGCCTATATATATCCCTCAGGTGTGCAGATTATCAGCCCCACCCACACCACCAACAGGCAACCTGCTACTGCTCCGCCCGCTTGTAGCGCGGCACTATGAGCTTGTGGATCTGCTATTTTTCAACAGCTATTGTGAGGCAGTCAGCGCTGTAGGGCTTCGAACCCTATATCCAGGCAGAAGCTCGGATAGTACTGTACTACCAGCGCTTTCCTTTGCTTCATGTCTTTACTTGCATGTGAATTCAGAAATATAAGATCTACAATATATCCTAATAATTAACCCTATAACCTTAACCCAATTTGCTTTCTTACATGGTCATTACAGGTCAATCCACTTGGACTCAAGCCGGTGTCTCATCAGCCGTGGTCGGGTCGCCTGGAGGACAGTGTCCTGTTGCGAGACGCAGAAACATCACATGATTCAAGATTACAACATTGACAGTACAGGTTTGTGCATCAGCAGATGTTTTCTTTTATCATGCAAGTAAGGACATGTTAGCATGGCCAAAACAATCACCGGTAGAAGGTACTTTCAGGTTTCTGAAATGGGGTTCAAGTCCCTGCAGTGATAGAAGGCTTAATGTTTTACAGCATGTCCTGCTTGTGATGGAGTTGGAACAACTAAGGTTCGGGAGGTTTGGCCAAGCAGAAGACAACCCACCTGCCTGCCATCTCCTCCCTTGCCAACCAATACTCCACCCTTGCCAACCATGCCAACCACTCACCCACTTCCAACTAGCCTGGCCACTCCTACGTCGCCCATCACCGTGGGTACTTAAACTCAACCGTCAAAAAATGCCCTTGTGCCAGTTTCTAGTAACCCACCCTCCCTCCCTTTCTCCATACTCTGCAGGTTCCAGAGGGGGTTTCTACTATATCACTCAGGCCCTCGCCTCGACCCCTAAGCCAAAGTATCTGAGTCCGCCCCCTCGAACCTGACCACACTGCTATTCTGTACCAATGCCTTGGCCGCTTATGACGCACGTCTCATGCCACGCATGCGGCGCGCCCATAGGCGACCACGCTGGCATCACCGTGTATTCATGCCCTGGCCGTCTACACCACGCGTCCCATGCCTCGCATGCGACGCGCCCGTGGACGACCATGCTGGCTCCTCTGTATTTAAGCATTGGTCGTTTATGCCGCGCGTACCATGCTGCGCATGCTACGCACCCATAGACGACCATGCTGCTTCACTATGTATTCCATGCCTTGGCCGTCTATACTGCGCGTCCCATGCTTCGCATGTGGAGCACTCATAGACGACCATGCTGCTTCACTATGTATTCCATGCCCTGGCCGTTTATACTGCGCGTCCCATGCTTCGCATGTGGAGCACTCATAGACGACCATGCTGGCTCACCATGTACTATGTCATGGATGTTTATGCCGTGCGTCTCATGCTGCGCATGATACGCTCCCATAGACAACCATACCCCGCATTCATACTTCATGCATTGGCATTTGTGACCGCAAATGACCATACTCCACCCTTATTCAATAAACCATCTTAAAGGGTTCCCATGTCTGATGTTTGGTCTTTCCTAGTGAATGTTTATTACATGAAATGTTATCATAAGTCATACAACAACATCATTTGTGTGATATTGAAATGCAATTTTAATTGTCAATCGTCTGAGGACAGGTGTGGGACGTTGCAGTACACCAATGCAGAAGTGGGGTCTGACAGATGTGTAGGCAGGGCATGAGAGAGAAGGAGAGAGATATGTATATATATATATGTATATATATATGTATATATATATGTATATATATATGTATATAATTGCAAAACATGGTTACAGTAGTTCCAGGGCTAAATGGCTAAATTGTAAATTGTAGCAGGCAACTTTAGTCTAATCTCACTTTTATTTGCACTGTTGCAATGTCAACCTGTATAGTACACACACTGCCCACGCTTGATGAGCATTATATGTATCTCTGTACTTCTTTGCAAGCTGTTATTAAAGTATTCAATCAATAAATCAAACAAACCATTAGAAGAATCCCTTCTGTATCTCTATGCATGATGCGTGAGTTATAGGGACAATGCAGGACTTTCTAATCAAACTTACACGTCATTTAAAAAACAACATGCTTTCCCTGCCTGTTTCAGGTGTTTTAGTTAACCAGTGAGTGAGCGAGCGGCAGACCTTGGCCACGCAGTGCAGGCGTTGGGCGCAGGTCCTTCTGGAGGCGAGGAGGACGGCTGGCACATCACCTCACAGTCCAACTGTCTGTACGCCTCTACTGTGCACACACACACACACACACACACACACACTGGGAAGCACTGGGATGCATTCTAAGCATTCATGCTCAGTTATCGTCATTTTCAATGTGAAAACAGTCGACTGTAGTTCACTGCTGTCTATATACTTCAAATCACTATAGCTGCATTACCTACGTTTACTGGGGACCCCCTGGGAATCCCCCAAGGGCCCCGGGGGTCCACAGACCCATTATTGAGAAGCACTGGGATGCATTCTAATCATTCATGCTCAGTTATCTTTTATAAATGTCATTTTCAATGTGAAAACAGTCGACTGTAGTTCACTGCTGTCTATGTACTTCAAATCACTATATCTGCATTACCTACGTTTACTGGGGACCCCCTGGGAATCCCCCAAGGGCCCCGGGGGTCCACGGACCCTTTATTGAGAAGCACTGGGATGCATTCTAAGCATTTTTGCTCAGTTATCTTTTATAAATGTCATTTTCAATGTGAAAAGACTGTAGTTCACTCGGTGGCGCGCGCTATGAGCTTGTAGATCTGCTATCTTTCAATATCCTGGGTACCTCCCTGAGTACCGGCCTGGGTACCAGATTCTAAAAATGTCTTCTACATCCAGACAGTTTTCTGAAAAGGCTATTTTTCTTCCATCTTTCAAAAATAGCAGACCTACAAGCTCATAGCGCGCCACCGAGTGGCGCGCTACGAGCTTGTAGATCTGCTATTTTTCAATAGCTAAAGCAGTGCAGCATGGCAAAACACACACCTGTGGGGTCCAGGGACCCTTAGGGGTCCTTGAGGAGATTCCAGGGGGTTCCTATAGCAAAATGAGCGGATAAAACCTAGAAAAATGTAACACCCACCAATCTCTTATCAGGGTCCTCCCTGGCACATCTTTTCAGATGGGGCTCCGCAAGCCAATTGTGTGTCAATTTGGGGGTCCTTGATTGTGAGAACCAACCGTTTTAGTTTACCAAGATCGTTTTGGATACGACCCCCGCATTGTAATGCATTAATACAATTTCAACCGGACCAAATGAATGATAAAATGAATAAAACCCTGCATTTAGGCTAAATACATTTTTTATTTTTAAAAACCATACACATTACTCGACAAGTTTCAAATGTAAATCCAATCACGATAACCATTTAAATTGCTCAAGATAAACAGACATGAAGTACTTATTATTTCCAAATGTTAAAAGATAAAAAATAAAAAATAATCCATAGAACAGATGGATAAACATTCATTCCCGTTACAGGAAGAAGCTACAGAACAAACTCCTTTTTTCCGTTCCCATTTTTCCATTTGTATTTGCAATATCAAGCTGCTTTTTTCATCTGTAAAACACTAAAATTTAAATAATAGACAAATGTTATAACTTATGAATGAACTCATTCCATGTCAGTTTTCTGCCCTAAACCAGTGGTTCTGAGAATGACACTGGGAACCAAATTGGACCCTCACAGGTCTGTAACTCTTGAGTGTTCCGTTTGCAGTGTAAATTCGGCTTCCAGAGATTAAATATAAATAAATAAATGTATAATGCATATGCATTTGAAGCCCTTCCCTTCAAATGAGTGCGTTGTCAGGGTATTAAGCAGAGCATCCCTGTACGACTAACAAAATACTTTGCAACCAATTAGGAAAAGAAATGTGTTATTTTGTTTCTACAAACAAGCCTTTCAAACCATTCGCACCCTGAGAAGAAAATCACACACACGTTTAGTTTTTTAAAGCCTTTTTGGACTGTCATACCACAGGGCTCTATGCTATAGGAGATAGGTTGGCCTTCTGTCTTTGCACTACACTAATATACCTTTGTCGAAAAATAGCCAATCTACGCCATCGGATATTTTCCACAAACGATCGGCCCCAGAATAGGGACTACGTTGAATAGTGCGCAAAACGTCCACCCTAACCCTAGATAATAGACTTTGAGATAAATCTCCCAAAATGGTTCAGTAGGATGGAAGTTTTTGTCATAAAAATACAAAGGTACAATTGTGTGGTTTGTATCAAAATGTTTTCCCAAGGGACGTTATGAAATAAAAGTACCCTGTACAGATACCAGTGAGCCTAGACTTTTATTCTTGAAAAAAAAAAGGTAAAGAAATGCAGCGTGTCCAATCAAATCCTTTAGTGTTTTTTCCAGTACATCAGGTGTCAAAAATATTCTACAAACAAGTCATTTTATTTATTTATGATGGTGAAAGGAGTTTTATGGACAAAGATGAAGAAAAATACAAACTTTTTTTTCGTGTGTTTTAGATTTTTGAAATGTCAACAAAACAGAACTCCAAGGAGAAAAAATAAAAAGTTTTCCCTAAAGAGAAATCTCAAAAAAGATCGAATGAAATATGAAAAGAATCCACTTGCTGTTTGACCAAGACGACAGTTTTAACTACCTAAAAGTTTGAAGTTAAAAGGTTCTCTCTTAATTAATACATTTCCTTTCTTTAAATAATTTTCTATGCCTGAGTAAACAAAATGATAATATTGTACATTGGCAGGGACTGAAGTTAAAAAAAGAAAAAAAATACGTGATGTTTAATGCAATGAACTCCCTTTAACAAAGTGAACCTTTCGAACATCACCAATCCAACAGATGGATGAATGAACCGATGAAAATAGAAGCCCGAACTCCTGAGAGCATCTTCTGAACACAGAACCCTGTTAAAATAATGTCGAGTATTTAATAATGAAGTGTGAATGGACAGAGGTCCTGTCTTTTTCTCTTCTACACAAGCCTTAGTGTTTATCTGTTTGGCTAGAAGGTTCTATTTATCTACAAATATATAACAAATAAAACTTGCAGGCAAAAAAATAGTTTAAGTTTCAATAGAAACACCCCTTTTTTCCTGAAAATACAGCAGTATCTGAAATAAATCCTCTCATTCAATTTGTACTCTGTTCCGTTTTCTGCATCATACGTCAGGAAGCTCTTTTGCCTACAAACAGAAAAAAAAAGTATCTACAAACTTTGTAAACAGACCTGCTTTTTCCAAAGAACATAAATAATTCAAAATATTAACAGCCAATGGAGCAGAAATAAGTTTTTGAATGAGCATCAGGGCCAAAGAGATAAATATACAACACCATTCAGATAAAGAGAAGCTAAGTTTCTTCCAAAATTCTTACAGCCGATCTTCAAGCCACAAGGAAGGGCTCCCCCTCCTCTATTAAAATAATATTAATAATATAACAAAAAAAAAAAGAAACAGGTCACTTCCAATCTGAGTTTATAATCACCCCTCGCTGACCGAGAAAAATGAAAAAGTTATCAAGGAGGGGGTATGGGGGGGGGGGGGGGGGTCGCAGAGGGTTTTTTAAGAAAACAAAATAAAATAAAACAAGCATCCACACCAAACCGTACATTCTTATGAATGTCTGCTGTTGTATTAGTCCAGTTCAGACTCCTCTCTCTCTCTCCAACCACCCCTCCACTGTCTTTTCTCTCTCCTCTCCTCTGTAGCCGTTTTGTCTAAAAGGTGAGCCCCCCCCCCCCAGGCTTGAGGGGGGGGGGAGAGGTTTCCAGGCTGTGTAGGGGGCTCTCCGGGGCCGACGAGGGGCTCAGAGACTTCACCTCCGGCAGGAGGAGCAGGAGGTGGTTCCCGCTGTCCACAGCGTTATTGTTCTGATTGGGCGAGGAGGAGGAGGAGGCAGGGTTCAGCAGAGACTGGGCCTCGGAGGACGCGGCAGTGGGAGGGGGAGGGGTGGCGGCCGGGGGGGGGAGGAGGAGGAGGAGAGGGAGGAGGAGGAGGGGCCATGTCATCGGGGGGGGAGGGCGGGCTGGGCGTGGTGGTGGTGACGTCGCCGTCGCCGCGCGGCGTAAAGGAGGAGGAGGAGTTGCGCTTGGTGGGGGCGGGGTCGTCCTCGGCGTCCGTGTCGTCGATGAGCGGGATGCTGGGCTCCGAGTCCTGGATGCGGAACTCCGGGTGGCTCATGAAGTTGTGGATGGAGCTGCGAGACTCGGGCTTCTCCTGGGCCTCGTAGAGGGAGACGGAGCTGCGGAACGCATTCACCACCCGGATCTGCATGGAGAGAAGGGGGCGACGTAAAGTCAGCGTCCTTTTTACTGACGGAACAACGCAACCTTTTGTTATTGTTGCTTTTTAACCCCATTCTGAACGGGGACCCATTTTAGGTGTCAGCATCATGTTATGCTTTACGCTATTGAAAAATAGCAGATCTACAAGCTCGTATCGCGCCACTCGGTGGCGCGATACGAGCTTGTAGATCTGCTATTTTTTGAGAAATCGAAGAACGACTGACATAAAAACATAGCTTTTTCAGAAAACTGTCAGGATGTAGAAGACATTTATAGAATCTGATCTCAGGTCAGAATGGGTCAAATAGCGAACACCACATACAAAAACCCATTTAACATACATTTAACCCATTCTGACCTGAGATCAGATTCATACGAGGTTTCCACTGGGCAACACACTGGTCTGATTAACCCATTCTGACCTGAGATCAGATTAAAAAAAAATTCAGTCATTCTTCGATTTCTTTCAAAAATAGCAGACCTACAAGCTCGTAGCGCGCCACTCTGTGGCGCGCTATGAGCTTGTAGATCTGCTATTTTTCAATAGCTAAAGCATGACACGATGCCAACACCAAAATGGGTTCCCGTTCAGAATGGGTTTAAATAGCGAACACCACATACAAAAATGTAAGACTTTGGAGGGTTTTATTAGGGACGATAGTAAGTGGGGACAAGGGGATGGGATTGGGGACCCCAAAAAAACACTTTTGTAAGGAGGGGTCAGGGGTGGGTTCAAAACTCTCAGGAGGACGTGCAAGTATGCAGTCAGTGGTGTCTATAGTAGTACAACTCCCAGTCAGTCCAGATGCTTGTTGCTGTTAAAACGTTCCACAGAGTCTGTGTTGGCCTTACCGTGGGGCTTAGCACGATAAACTCAATGGCACCATGGTGCAAAAACCCCATGGAGGACCGTTGACAAGTCCAAATGCAGTAGATTTTTTTTTAGGGAAGAAGTAGTGTAGTAGTACATACAATGAATGAATAAATGAATGGACCAAAGGATTTGATAAAGGCCTGTTATTCAAAATGCAAAAGGAGGAGGAACTGAGACACTTGTGAGATGTTCGTTTAAATGGGAAAACAGCTCCAAAACAGTGGAGGACAGACGCTGGACACAAAGGTTATAGTTGTTGGTCATGCTCAGAGAGAGAGAGAGAGAGAGAGAGAGAGAGAGAGAGACAAACAGAGAGAGAGACAGACAGTCAGACAGCGAGGGAGAGACAGACAGACATAGATAGATGGGGACAGGGGAGGGAGGTAGTCAGTTATTGATTATGTTTGTGGATATCAAATAAACAACAAGACGCTGCAGCAGCCAAGCAGAACCTCTACAAGCTGTGGAAAACGTGTGTGTGTGTGTGTGTGTGTGTGTGTGTGTGTGTGTGTGTGTGTGTGTGTGTGTGTGTGTTGGGGAAAACGGCACAAAAAGAGGAAAGACCTCTCACAAACGAGACTATAGACTGAACCCATGCAGAGCGCCAAACTACCTTGTGTTCAACAGTAGTAAACCTTTGAGTATAGCCCATATCACATTTCACAGAATCTAAAGGAGGAATATTGTATGAAGTCAGTTGGTGTTATTCATCTCATTCTCTGCTCAACAGTTGGATTGTGGGACATGTTCTGGTGACAAACAGAGCTCAGGGCTGGGCAATATGGACACAAATCAGACATCACAATATGTTGGAGCAAATACCTCTATATAATACATGTTCTTTTCTATAGAGGGTATGCGTATGCATAAAGTGAGTGGCAAACTAACGTCATTAAATGCATGTAATGCAATCAAATAGGACATTTCTGTGTGGATGTTTGGGCTGTCGAGGCCAGAAAGTAGTTTTTTGCCACTCAGTAGGTGTTCCTGCATAACTTCCGGGTATGATGATGACGTCACGCGCATACCCTCCATCATTTGCAAAGATTACAAAAATAGCACATATGTTCAACATTCTGGACAAGCATATTTGAAAGTATAAAATAAAGTGATTAGAACTTGGAAAACACAGCACTCAGCCGTATTAACGGCAACGTTTATTGTCTCCACCAGGCCGAAGGCATGTGGGGAGAGTATGTTTTGCACTCCGTCCGTCCGCGTGTCCGTGTGTGTGTGTGTGTGTGTGTCCGTGAACAGCTAATCTCGGCCACCGTTAACCCGGTCGATGCCATATTTTGCACACACACTCCCTGGATGCCAACCATGAACCTCTGCCCCA
The DNA here is from genome assembly GCF_964188405.1 of Protomyctophum parallelum. Classification (NCBI taxonomy): domain Eukaryota; kingdom Metazoa; phylum Chordata; class Actinopteri; order Myctophiformes; family Myctophidae; genus Protomyctophum; species Protomyctophum parallelum. The sequence goes on from NC_139714.1 coordinate 1,494,983, forward strand.
AACTTTCCAGAACGGCCTGTTATAGCGCCACCAGGAGGCCGCTTTGTGCAAAACAAGTTTTTCAATGCCATATTTTGCACACACACTCCCTGGATGCCAACCATGAACCTCTGCCCCAAACTTTCCAGAACGGCCTGTTATAGCGCCACCAGGAGGCCGCTTTGTGCAAAACAAGTTTTTGCACAGTACACCTACAGATTTTGTCCAAACATCACGCAAATTGGTACACAGTCTCTCTAGAGCCATTCAACGAAACGGGTCTTTCAGATTTATCAGACTCCATCCTGATTGGTTAAGATTGGCTTCCAAAGTTCACAGGAGTGCTCAGTTTCAAACAAAATGCTGCAAATCATGAACACATCGCGTCATTTCCCTGAAATTGTGCACCCACATTCCCACTAGGCCGAGGACGAAATGCCACATGAACAATTTCAACTCAGCCTCAAGGTGGCGCTATAACTGGCCGAAAAGTGTTTTTACCTCTAACTGCACGGATCTGTGGATAACCTGGTGGAGACCTGTGCCCGGAAGGGCACTTTTTCTAGTTTTCTTCTGTAATACAATTCAAAAAGTGAAACTTTCATATATTCTTAATTCTTTGCGCATAAAGTGAAATATATAAACCCTTTTTTTTGTTTTAATCTTGATGATTATGTCATACAGCTCATGAAAATCTAAAAAATCCTATCTCAAAATATTAGAATATATTTACGAGACCACTAAATTTTTTATTTATTTTTTAATCCAGAAAGGTTTAATCCAGACTATGTCTGCAGTCAATACTCTTGACAATACAACCTAGATTCTCCATGGGTTTGGCCAGTTGGTTGGTCAATTAAGCTCCATGGTCATTGGTCAGTACACCAGTTACTAGTAGTCTTGCTTTGTGGGCAGGTGCCAAATGGAGCTGGAAAGGAAAATCAGCATCTCCATGAAGCTTGTCAACATACGGAAGCACAAAGTGTTCTAAAATATCCTGATAGATGGCTGTGTTGACTCCAGTGTGACATTTTCATTGTCAGTGAGGATTTGGGGTGCCATGTCATCAGTGGCAAAGCCAGTTCTGAAGTTCTGGGTGGGCCAGGAGTGGGTGGGCCTGCATGCATGCACGCACGTGACACCACACCACATTATTACTGTATTTATTCATTATAAAAAACTATATTTTTTGGGGGCGGGACATCTGGCTGCATGTCATCTGCTGGTGTTGGTCCACTGTGTTGTATAAGGTCCAGAGTCAACACAGCCATTTAATATGTTAGAGCACTTTGTGCTTCTGTATGTTGACAGGCTTTATGGAGACGCTGATTCTTGATGAAATCATTTGCTCCAAAGTACTGACTGCATACATTAATGCACTTTTCAGATGGTCGACATTTCTGGATTAAAACATTTGTATTAAGTGGGGCGGCTCGCCGGAATCGGGGCGGCACCCTGTGGGTCTGGAACCCCCCGGGGACCCCCACACGGAGTTGCACCACTCACTTCACACGGGTGTGATTTTGTAGTAGTCTTGTAAAATATTTTTAGATTTTCATGAGCTGTATGCCAGAATCATCAAGATTAAAACAAAAAATCACACCCGTGTGAAGTGAGTGGTGCAAATCTGTGCGGGGGGGGGGGGGGGTCCCCGGAGCTGCCGGAGTTACCATGTGGGGGTCCCCGGAACATCCAGACCCCCAGGAACGCGCCAGTGACACTTGGTTGTGAAAACCAACCAAACGCTATTTTCGTACTCTGACAGACCCAGGCAGCCAGCCAGGAACACAGACACATAGCTCCGTAATGGGAGTGGTTGCACCACTCAAATTGACTCAAATTCACTTTATGCGCAATGAATTGAGAAAAATGTGAAAGTTTCACTTTTTAAATTATATTACGGAACAAAATCAACTTTAAAATATACTTTTGCAGAATATTCTAATTCTTTGAGATGGAGCTGTATATAATCCCAGACCATATCCAGACTCAAATCATCATTGATGGATACATTACAGTTAATTATATTACTGCCCAGCCCAGGTTCAACACAACTGTATCACACTTTCCAGTTCCTGAATAATAATCATCTCACCGTCGGAGCACCTGAAAGGAAAGGATGTTTAGTGTGAAGCAGAGTATTCATGGACAAACACAGCCTATTAGACTAGAGCAGTGCTTCTCAAAGTACCCCCAAAGTGACATTTGGCACTCCCATCTGAAAAGGTTTTGTGCCAGGGACCCCATGAAGAGAAGATTTGTGTTATCAAATAGATAAATAATGATAACAAAAATATTCAACACGATTGCTATTTTTGAATAGCCAACGTATAATGGATAAAAGTGGATAGATTGTGATTGTGTATTAACACATTTTGCTGGGGACTTCCTGGCACCCCTCCCAATGACCCCTGGAGGTCCCTGGACCTCACTTTGAGAACCTCTGTATTAGAGCATGATGGATACATGCATTGCAAGTTTGCTCCTTGGACAATTTTGCCACATTTATTTGTGCAGAGATGAGCGGCCTGGATCTGCTGTTAATGCATCGCTCTGCAAACGTTACACGGTCATCACATTCAGGCAGAGGGTCATTTTTTCCCTTCAAATGTCTGCAAGACATCTGTTAACCGTCTTCCTGCCATTGCCGAAGCCCTTCGGCAATTGAAGCATTAATTTGATATTAACGCTTGCTGCCATTGCCGAAGCCCTTCGGCAATTGCGCTTTTATAGTGAATATGATTGATCAAGCCATAATGCTACTCACGTTAGCCGGTTAGCTAGCAATGTTGTTAGCACTGCACTGGATCGTTCATATTAATTCACCGTCGCCATAAGAATCCATTCTATCCGTTTCTTTCAATCGCCTGTATCTCCTATTCCTTGTCCCAGATGGCATTTTTGGTCAAAACAGCGTTTCTTTGACGGCACGAGCCGACGTTGTGGAGTGCTAAAATGTACCGGCATGATTCGATCATGTAAACAAAGGTTGTCTTGGCAACGTAAAGCTGGCAGGGATAAGCTCACTTCCGGTTGAGGCAAAATGTGGCTTTTCAAAATAAGAGCTCAAATTAAAAAAATGCTGGCATGAATTAGGTCCTAATTTCTCAATAAATGGCAGCAGTAAAAGGGTTAAAGATGAGAGAAAAAAACACAGTGGCCCGCCTCTGAACCTCTGAAAGAGAGGCCCGTTGAGTTCACGCACGCACGCGCACACACACACACCACACACACAGTGCACACACACACACACACACACACACACACACTCTTGAAAGGGAAACAGTAAAGCGGAAGCTCTTAGTCTAAGCCGGGGATCACCACAATATGCTGCACTGAATACAAGCAGACTATTCCACATTGCACTTGTTTTGTACACGTGTGCACGCTGTGACACGGCACCTGCGTGAGCGTACACACACACACACACACACACACACACACACACACACACACACACACACACACACACACACACACACACACACACACACACACACACAGTTGTCCACCTTAGAATAGACTAAAGGACTTCACAGCCAGAGCGCCCTCCTTCTTACAAACAGTCTGAGAATGTTCCACTTGGTAAAGCCCCCCCCCCCCCCTCCCCTCCCCCTGTGTGTGAAAGACAGAAACAAGCAACAGCAAAGAGAGAGGGGAAAGGTCGTTATTGTTGCAGCGCTGTTGGCGTACAGTACAGTACAGTACAGTACAGTACAAGACACCCCCTGACTCTTTGCCGGGTGTTTTTGCGGTTGACATTTCTTTGGATTTTGTACTCGTGTGACCATGGGCATATACTCAAAATATTTACCCCAGCTAGAGGATCTAGAAAGCTGCCACACACATAGAAGGGCAGAGCGCAGACTGAGGCAGCAACACACAAACCTGGTGACTTATCAATTCAAAATGATACCAATAAGAATACACTCCCCTCCGCTAGGTAGGTGGTTCTACTGTAGGTCTGTCACAATTATTACATCAGTGGTTCCCAAACATTTTCATGTCAAGGACCCCCAAATTGACTCTAATTAGCCCACGGACCCCCATGTGAAAAAGTTATGCCAGGGACCCCGATAAGAGAAGATTTCTACGGCTCTAGCAGTGATTCTAAACCCGTTAAATGTAAAGGTTTCAAGGACCCCCAGTTTGACATGCATTAGTCTACGGTCCATTTAATGGCATTTTTCTTTATCTTACTGATTTATATTGTAAAAATCAATGTTAATTTAATTCTGAGAGTGTACAAATTTGTATCACTCTCAGAGTTACAGACCCATAAAAGGGTCCATTTTGGTTCCTAACTATCATTTAGCTGGGGACCCCCTGGAACTCCCTCAAGGACCCCTGGGGGTCCCTGGACCCCACTTTGGGAACCACTGTATTACATAATCACCTAATCGCAATTATTTGAGATAATCACAAGCATTTTGCATAATCGTCATAATAGTTTCCATGTGTAATAATTTTCATAATATTTAATATAACATTTAAAAAAATAGTTAAAATAGCAGCTTGCAGATCGGCTAGTTCTACTATTAATGTTTCATTGAAAGTCATTTTGTTGTGTGTTTGCTGTTTGTTATGTCTGCCCTAAAAGCTAAAAGCCCAGCAGAAATACAATTTCTATTCCTAATTTCGTGTGACAGTAATCATCACGTAACATGTCCTAATCGTGACAGCCCTATTTGTACCACCTTTCTATTACTGACCAAAGCAGAAGCAGAACAGAACGACATGATGAGACATGGATAAAAACCCCTTGGTTACAGACAGTACAAGTACATCGATAATACTGCGGCTGTTATCCAAGCAACATGGGAGATGTGATTTGTTGCTGTGTTTTTTTTAGTGGAGGAAAAAACATAAGGTGACATTAGGAGGAGTATGAGCAACGTGTCAACGTTAGGCGAAGAAGAAGATGAAGAGTGGAAGAGGAAGATGTTAGAAAGAGGGACAGAACTGAGGCCAATATAAAGGTCAATTCATGCTTTGTGCCGAAGCGTCGCACAGCGGAAGGGATGCCAAAACTTCATGGAAATCATGTGGACCACATGAGACCAACGTTTCACTTATGGAATGGGTTACCTGCAAGCATTAAGGCAATAGTCTGTGCACAGCAGCTAAATTGGAAATTCCTTAGTTACTTCACATGGCTTACCAATTAAACTGATAAAAGAGGGAATGTCGCGTTGAAATTTGTTTAGCTAATATTGATGACGTCACGCAGCAGATACACATCCCCCCCCCGTCTTCTCTGTCTCCCCTTGGCTCGCTCAGCCTAGCACCACTAAACAAGGAAGTGACTTTACATGAAAATGTATTTTATTTCTAAATGTGTGCATATACAATTTATATTTCCCTTCAAACAACTTAGTTTTACCAACATTGTTCGTGTGAAATAGTTTGTTAAATGCTTATTCATTGAATGTATGAGAAACGCTACGCTATGGGTGTCCCGTGGGGACAGAATTCTCACCTCAAACAGAGGAGATCTGCGGGAGAAATACAGCAGCTGGCTGGCGCATGTCTTGTCTGGTCGTTGTGTGCAAGCCTAAGATTTAGACTCTGAAATGTCAGAAACTATAAAAAACATCTACGACAGTCTAAATCTTAGGCTAGTCTTGAGCCAAAGTTGAGTTTGACTGGCTGGTGGAACGCGCTGATGATACCACAGTCAATTCCATATTCGCCATACGATGGTGTCATGCATTGGAAATATCAAATCTACACACTCACAACACATTGCAGGGCACCGCGTTGTGAACTTGTATGTCTGCTATTTTCACGTGAACTGACACACCCCCATTCAGACTCAGAGGGGACCACGGGCATGGGACTCGAGTGCGATATATGTGATTATGCAACGGTTACCCCCCCCCCCCAAAAAAAAAACACGTCAACCTCAATTGCATTGTACCTAAGATAGTAGATATAAAATAATATTTTTTGATGCCGTATTTAGCTAGTACAAACGCAAATATGCCATCCAAATGATCAGACTGTTTTCAGTGAGACCACAGTATGATAATGATATTTTATTGGTAGTTTAAGGCTCTGTTCCATTTAGTGTAGCACAGTGGATCTCAAACTTTGGTAATTTCAAGGACCCCTACAACTCTGAGTGTACAAATGGAACCAAATGGACCTACGCCAAGGGCCATTTGGAACCCCCACAAGGAAGCATGAGGGTCCCTGGACCCCAATTTGAGACCCACTGCTGTAGCAGTGCGTTTCCAGTGAGCCAATATGCACAGTGGCAGCACCCTGACCTTTGACCAGAATGGAACAGAACCTTCATTAGTATCATTGGTGACACTTAATTTTTTTATTTCTTTCGAATATGGCTGTTGTGCATAGCCTTTTACAGTTAATGCATGTACTGTGCAGACGTGCATTTTCCTTTTTCTTTTGTGGCGAGTCACAGAAAACTCAAACGCCAAAACCCGTAACACGGCGAGACATGGGCGCGTGGTGTCGCTCAGCGCTGGTCTCCCGCCCAAAGCATAGCTTGACCTTGATGTCACCATGCACTATATAGACAAAAGGTATCCTTTCTCCAAGTAGTACTGCTTGTCAAAAATGTGAATTGCAGACTTGAAAAGAAAAGAATCCAAGGCACTCATGCACTAGACAGAGGAGGGAGAGGGTAATCGATCACATCCATTTGACTCACTCAGTGCCACAGGACGCCTTATTAAATAATATAAAACGTAAAAGGGGAAAACGTTTTGGAAAGTCTTTTCTTTCTTCAAAGATGTCTAAAAATGTTCAGGAGTTCAAAAGTGTTCAACACGTTGTCAGCTTGCGGATCGTCCGTTTTGTGTGTTTCTGCGCGAAACCGCTGTGCGACAAAGCACAAAACAGGGCGTAACACTTTATGATCAACTCAATCTGAGCTCAATTTCAATACAAAGAGCTTTTTGGATTCACGCTAGATGGGGACCCGTGGATAGAAAATAACCCATGACGTCACAGACGCTGAAGAGATCCGCTGCCTGGTGACGATCGAGGTAAGAGCCGGTAAAATTGACTAAATTGATTAGTCAATTAAAATATTTTACTAAAAATGTACTACATAAATCGGTAGCATATCGTAAACGGCCATATAAATGCCATATCGGTATCGGATCGGTCTCAAAATAATTCAGATTATTTTCACAGATATTGATGACGCAAAAATAATGTGACCGTCAATGGCTCTGTCGCTTTTGTTTTGTGTACTTCTAATGTTTGAATGCAGCATAATCCGTATAATATCAGTATCGGCAGATAATCCAAATAATCTGAGGTCTGTCCTAATTTCAGAAAAGAATATGATTCGATTTGATAAATATATTTCTTTCTAAGAATATAATCGATGGTTGCAGCCCAATAGAAATCAAAGGAGAAGGAGGAAAAGAAGTCAACAAAACATACACACACAGCAAGAGGAGAGAGAGAAATAAAGCAAGGGCAACAATAATCATAGGAGAAAAAGAATAATAATTTAAGAGGGGGGGTTCCGGAATAGTAGTTAAAAGGGGGGGGGGGGGGGGGGCATGTCACGTGATCTACCTGCACAGCCTTTGTGACCTACTGGTAGATCACGATCTACCTTTTGGGCGCCCCTGATTGTAGAGCCTTTGTTCTGCGCTTCCCGGCCAACAGTAACACTCCCTGCTGACGGGTGCTGCTCCAGCCCGTAGGAGTGTGTGTATTATAACTCGCCCCGTCCGGCTCCCCTGCCATTGTGTTCTATAGGTATTGGTATAGAATACATTATCGTTTAAAAAAGGTTAAATGACGAAATGGCGTTCTGTCATTTCATGATTATTACAAGTTGTTAGGGTCAAGGTCCTTGACGTGAAAATGTTCTGGTCTCTGGTCTTGATTATAAATCACTGTCCCAAATCACACATCTCTGGGCAGAACAGAGCACCAGGAAACTGTGGTGCGGTCACCCATACTGGTGGTCTCGCAACGCTACAATAGGCTCTGGACAGCAGTCATATTGGAAAGAAATTGAACCATTTCACAGGTCTTATATAAATGACACTTCTTTCCAATATGGCTGCTGTGCATAGAGCCTATTGCACCAAGCCAACTCCCTCCACATGGGGGCAGTGTTTTACCACTTTAATCTAAAGCAGGTCTTTGGTTTCTTACCTTGTGGTTCTCGACCTATAAAGACCTAGTGAAATTAAAAATACCCTTTTCCACACTTTTAGACCATATCCGTCATCGTATGGGCATACCTAACAGTGGATGCCAAAACAATGGGAACATTTCCATTTGTGTATTTTTATATCAAAAGGTACATTTCTTTAAATTTTAATTACTTCCTTTGAACAAAAACGTGATGCCGTCTTGAGTGTCGAGTGAATAAAAATGATGCTTGATTTCATTCACCTGTTTTATTCCCATTACTGAAACTTCAAAATAAAATGCCTGTATTTTCCATTATACTAGGACCTAGGTCTTTACCAAATTTCTTACAACCCCATCCCACCCCACGTCGCCACAACAATTTAGTATGAAGGCATATTAGTCATTGCCGTTTTATTTTATTAAAATAAACATTTAACATTGATCATGTTAAAGCCGGATTTACACTTAGTTGTGCACAGCCGCCGATAAAAGAGTACCGGTATTTTAAGATAGATTTAGCCAACGTACAATATTTAATTTATTTATAGTCCTTGGCCAAAACTCAAATGCGCCTCGAGCTTGCAGATCTGCTACTTTTGATGCTTTCACGTGACTCTGTAGAGTGCTCAAGTAAAGTAGGGCGATATGGAGATAAGAGTGCCCATTTCAAACACTCACCTGGCCCCACAGTAGACTGCCGAACCCCAGGAACGAGCACCACAGCCACTGGTCCACGGGCAGAGCCACGCAGCTGAAGGGTTTCCCTCCCCACTGCACGATGACGAACTGGAGGGGCAAAATACAGTTAATACAGCAAACTCATTTACCGCCGACCACTTCCAACATGCCCATTCTTATTGTGGGCATGTCATTCTTATTGTGGGCATGTCATTCTTATTGTGGGCATGTCATTCTTATTGTGGGCATGTCATTCTTATTGTGGGCATGTCATTCTTATTGTGGCCATGCCATTCTTATTGTGGGCATGTCATTCTTATTGTGGGCATGTCATTTTTATTGTGGGCAATAAGACCTTCCATTGTGGTGAGGTCGTCGGACGGGACGAACTCCGGGTAGGCCGTGTTGGGGTCCAGGGTGACGGGGCTGTAGGACACCATCTCCTTCATCTTGTCCCACACGCTGAACGCCAGGTTGCCCAGGTGTCGGGCCTCGTCGATCAGCGGCTCCGAGACCGCCTGCGGTTCCGCGTGGGGCTGTCGGAAAGTCGATGACACGATTTCATTGGTCACACAGATCATTGCCGATTAAACAAGCTCATAGCGCGCCACCAAGTGGCGCGCTACAAGCTTGTAGGTCTGCTATTTTTGAAAAAAACGACTGACATAGAAAAATAGCTTTTTCAGAAAACTGTCAGGATGTAGAAGACATTTTTAGAATCTGATCTCAGGTCAAAATGGGTTAAAACATTATACTTGCCCTCTATAACTAAAATTAAAAACACTTGAAATATTGTATTTCTTTCCATTTTAGATCCCCTTGACATCTGCGTTGGTCTATGCCGTGCATGCCGGCGAGGCCGCCTCCAGTACGTCGTAATGGATACGGCATGCCGCATAGACCAGACCTCTTTTCAGGAGGGGGGGGCTTTTAACTCCCGGATCACATAACGGACCTTCCTAGAGACATCGGTGTTACTTTCTATGTTGTCCGGGCGCGTATAAATATGAAGCACATTAATCATAAAAAAAAACAATAAAACGCTTTAGAGCGTTATGCGCAGACGGCGTTCGATTTTAATAAAGCGCTTTAGAGCGTTTTGCGCAATCGATGTGTTAAAAGTATAAAAAGATAATCATACTATAATTCAGTCAATGTCTGTCTGTGTGTGTGTCTGTCTGTCTGTATGTGTGTGTGTGTGTCTGTCTGTCTGTCTGTGTGTGTCTGTCTGTGTGTCAGAAACACCGCCATATCTCCTCACCGCCTGCACCAATCGCTCCCACTTTTCACACAGGCATTGACCATAATAATATGGAGGTCTTAACGAAGCCCTTTTTTCGATTTGACACATTAATGATTAATAATGAATTTATTAGTGGGGGGTACTGCGCCCGTCTCACAACGGGTAAGGGCTAGTGTAGTAAATAGTGACGGGCCCATATTATTAGATACCTGCCGGGTGAGCCGGACCCGCTCCATCATGGTCCCGTAGTTCTTCAGGAAGGAGACGTGGTCCACCTCGGCCCTCAGCTGGTCCTCCACGGCGCTGATGGCGTCCGAGAGAGACGCCACCTCCCCGTCCAGCTCCGCCCCCCTCTCCGCCACCGTCCGGCTCTTGGCCGCCTGCTCCCGCCGCAGGGCGGAGATCCTGGCCCCCTCTTCGTCCTTCAGGAACCGCCGGAACTCCTCAAACTGCGCCTTGATCTGTGTCTCCGCGCTCTGCGCCTGCAGCAGGATGTGATCTCCCGTCCGGTCACATATCGCCTTCGCCCTCTGGAAGACCTCCAGCTTCAGCCTCAGCGGCTTCAGCGACTCCCGCGCCGGCTCCTTGAGCTGCCCCGACGCCTCGTCCACGGGCGAGAACCTGTGCCCGGCGTGCCTGTCGGAGTCCCGGCACACCAGACACGCCAGACACTCGTCATCCCGGCAGAAGAGGCGGAGCTTTTCCCCGTGCACGGCGCACACGAGGTCGAGCTCCTCCGAGGTCACGGCCGCCGATGACGCCGCCGCCGCTTGGCTCTGGCGTTTCTCCTCCAGGTATTTCTCGCACAGGTTCTTCAGCACCAGGTTGGTGGGCGGGCGTTTCGCGGAGGACCTCTTCGTCCTCTTCTTGCAGACGGGACACTCCTGCGCGGGTCTCTCCGTCCACCACTCATGCAGACAGCCTCTGCAGAAGCTGTGGCTGCAGGTCAGCACCACGGGGTCCTATGAGAAGGATGGAGACATTAAGCCATTCTGACCTGAGATCAGATTCTAAAAAAGTGTCTTCTACATCCTGACAGTTTCATTATTATTTCATAATAATTATTTCATTATTATTATACCATTCTGACCTGAGGTTAGATTCTACAAGTGTCTTCTACATCCTGACAATTTTCTGTGTCGTTCATAGACCCCCAAAGATATATTAAATTGGCCCGCCGACCACCATCTGAGATTTGCGCCACATTTTCACGATTTTTCCAAAATAGCAGATCTACAATGCTTAAAACGCCAACAGGTGTTCCCGCCCCAAAATGGGGTAAGAGTCTAAAAAAATCCCATATATGACAATATGGTGATTTGCCAGCAGATGTCACTGCTGATGAGGCCTGTTTTCACTGCAGCTCAAAAAGCTTTAGAACACACAGAGAAAAACGTGAGACCGCAGAAAGTCCACTACATGTTCAAAGTTTACGGTTGTGTGGGTGTAATAATTGGAGGTCATAAAAACCTAAAAATAAATAAAAATAAAACATAAATGAAACTTAACCCATTCTGACCTGAGATCAGATTCTATAAAAAGTGTCTTCTACATCCTGACAGTTTCATTATTATACCATTCTGACCTGAGATCAGATTCTAAAAATGTCTTCTACATCCTGACAGTTTTCCATTCTGACCTGAGATCAGATTCTATAAAATGTCTTCTACGTCCTGACAGTTTTCTGAAAAAGCTATGTTTCTATATATGTCAGTGGTTCTTCGAATTTTCAAAAATAGCAGACCTACAAGCTCCTAGCGCGCTATGAGCTTGTAGGTCTGCTATTTTTCAATAGCTAAAGCACAACGTAATGCTAACACCAAAAGGGTTTCCGCCCAAAATGGGTTGCCAGACCTTGAAGACGTCCCAGCACACGATGCATTTGAGCTCCTCTTCCAGCCGAGTGAAAGGAGACGCCATTTTCGTCCGCGGTCACACTCCGCGATCTCTCTCTGGAAGGCTGCCAACACCCGGAATAGCAGGAAAAAACAAAGGAAATGGTGCATTTTATATAGAAAATGGTTAAATGGTAAATGGTGCATTTATATAGCGCCTTTATCCAAGGTGCTTTACATAGATACTAGTGCATTGCATTTGATTACATTAACACATTCATACACCGATGGCGACGCAGACCATGCAAGGCACCGACCAGCACATCATCGGGAGCAATTTAAGGGGTTCAGTGTCTTTGCTCAAGGACACCTTCGACACTAAAGGCTCATTCATAGTCACTTTTACCACATTTGTTTTGTTACAGCCTCGTTACTTGCACAAGCAGAGCGCGCAAGTATGCACTCGACAGAGTGCAGTTCTAGTTTTAAAAGGGATTACAGTTGTTTTTTTTCCTCATAAATCTACACACAATACCCCATAATGATGGAGGGGAAAATGTTTTTCAAATATTTTGTTAATTTATAAATAAATAAGAATGTACATAAGTATTCACACTCTTGACTTAGTACTAAGTTGAGGCACCTTTGTTGCAATTACAGCCTTACTCGCTTTTGAAATGAGGCTGTAAGAAAACAAAATGTGGTAAAAGTGAAGGAGTGTGAATACTTTCCGGATGCACGCTCGGTGCGGCGATTCTTGTATTATTTATTTTGTTTTACTGAGAATTAGGTTAGGAATAAGGTTAGGGTTAGGCATAGTTTTACTGGGGTTAAGTTTAGGTAGCCTATAGGGTTAGATTTAGGCATAGTTTTACTGGGGTTAAGTTTAGGAATAAGATTAGGTTTAGGCATAGTTTTACAGTTTTTTTGATTGATTGAAATATTTATTAACAGTTTGCAGAATTACAGTACATTTCAAGCACAAACTCAATACAAAGACTGTTAACTGTGTGAGTGGACGACCCAATTAAGCATTACACTTGTTTACTGTAACTCTGAGAGTGTACAAATGGAACCAAATGGACCCTTACGGCCGGTTCTAGTTTGTCATCAGACCATGTCAACTTCAGTCCGCGTCAACCGTCGCCGTAGAGACGGACCCAAACGACAGATGTTTTTCACAGCGAAATAATGCGTAGCTGTCCGCGTCAATGCCTGTGTTTCCCCTTTATTTTAATCACAATTCCAAACAACATAGCCTAGTATAAGCCTACCAATGTGATTATTGTCTTAAGCGTCGGGCAGGCATTGTGTGGAGTCTGTGGACCTTCGCCAGGTTTTGTTGTTGTTGACAGTCACGGGAAGAAGGGGTTGTCCGACTCTTCCTGTTTCTTAAATGATCCATTAGCTTTTATACATTCTATTCTATTCGCCATTGAAGTATGAGTACGTGTCACGTACATTAACCATGTAGCCCAGCATGTAGTGCGTGAAAATAAACGCATTGATGAATGAAGGAATACAAAATAAAATAAAACCTTTCTGACGGGATTCAAACTTGTCCTGTTCACCTGTCTGGAGCATAGTCCAGTGTGCCTATCTATCCACGACGTTTAGTAACCGCAATCACATCATGGAGTATGGAACCAGCCATTAAAACACAGCCTTTTGCCCAGGCCGTGGCGTAACGGTCTGGGCACCGGACTGGTAATCCAGTCGCAGTGTGCCGCGGGTTCGACTCCCGAGCCCGACACGGCCTTTACTGCATGTCATCCCCCCATCTCTCTCCCGTTTCCTGTCGGCCTACTGTCTGTCCCTTCAAAAATCAATAAAAAGGCGTAAGCCGCAAAAAAAAAAATCTAAAAAAAAAAAAAAAAAAAAACACAGCCTTCATGGTCACTAGGATAAGTTCAGACTTTAGACCTCAGTCACCACAATGGTTTGCAACATAGCTGTTTAATTTAATACCAATTTGTTTCTAAAAACATCTCTCACCATCATCACCTAAATTCCCCTTAAGAGTAATTATGTTATACAGGCTACTTATGGAATAGGGACTGATCGTTATTTATTAGAAATTTTAAATATATGAAGCATTATAGGTAGACAAACTGTTTGTTTTAGATACAGCATAGGTGGTCATTAGGGACATCTGGGCACCATATGGAAACTTTTTTAGTTAAGATATTTTTTTCTTCATTTCAGAGCGGTGCCAACTGCTCCCATGACTGACTGAGTTTGTATGTCTGTATGTCTCCATGTCTGAGCACGACCTAATGACCCATTGACCCCTGGTCTCTCACACACACACACACACACACACACACACACACACACACACACACACACACACACACACACACACACACACACACACACACACACACACACACACACACACACACACACACACACACACACACACACACACACACACACACACACACACACAGTTCTGTTTTGCAGTTTACAGTGTTATTTGCTACTTTCTATATGTGAACTAGGTGGCCACTAACCTGACGCTGCCAGATCCAAGAAGCTTGCTACACAAATTTGTTTCACAGCTTATTGGGATCTGGGATCGCGGAAGAAAATTCGATGACGGGGCTGTTCCTTTTTTTCAAGATACTTGGTAGATGATTGGATGGGACCGTCTGTCTATCACCGTGTGGGCGTGCAAACACAACCAATCATATTGACGTGTCTATATAGCTTCACGTCCGGTTTCGCACATATCCCGCCCTTAGCTCACGCTGATTGGTCCGGTACGGAACGGATTTTTGTCAGCTCAACTGCCTGAGAGATCCCAGATGAGTGCTGTGTTGGGGAACATGGTTACCCAATACCGCCCTCATCTGGCAGCGTCAGGTTAGGTGGCCACTGGGTGCACCAACTCTGGGGGGCATTTCTTTTGTTTGTGTTATTTTAATAACTATTCGGCTTGCCAATCCCTTCAGGCCCCCTAAAATATCCAACATAGGAGGGCATCAAATAGTCTGTCATGAGGTCTTCTCTCTCTCAAAAAAAGGGGAAAAATATATAATAATAATAATAATAATAATAATAATAATAATATTTTTTTCTTTACATGGAGAGCACATTCTTTCTTTAATTTGATTGATTGAGGTATTCGTTAACAGTTTGCAGAATTACAGTACATTTCAAGCACAACTCAATACAAAAACCTAACTGTGAGTGAACTTTAACTAAATACATGAATAACAATGTATTCATGTTCTTTCAGATTCAATGCTCCTCTTGTGCCTTATGCCGGTACCACCAATTGTGCGTAGGCATTATAAACCATCAGGATGAGGAGTATTTGTGCCCAGCCTGCATTCCCTGCGCATAAATCACTGCCCTCGTTGGCCAGCCATCATTTTTATTTTATTTATTTTTTGTTTAAAAACACACATGCATTGAAGGATGAGTTCAGTTTGGGGCTCTCTCCAGGTTGGCAGAGGGTGAGTAGCTCCCAGGATTACATCTTAAGAAATTGGCACTGGGTGTAAAAAGTGTTACAAAATCATGGGAGAAAAGAAAAGATGGCCTGTCTTGTTGCTCTTGGCCTAGTCTGGATGACCATACTACTTCTGCAAAGATTCCAATTCAATTGAGATGGAATGCTATTTAGATACTAAGCTATATACTATCCTATAGTTTCAATGTGTAAATTATTTGTAATCCTGGTTTACTGAGGCAACATTTGTCTCTCTGCATTTGATGCATGTTTACCTTGCTTATTGTAACTTGTTAGTCACTCTGGATAAGTTAAAGCTGCTGAATGCCTAAATGATAAGTTCAACCCTAACATCTAGTATGGTGAATTTCTACACTGCCAACCAATGTCACATGCTCCATCAACATGGAAAGGTTACAAACTGATACAGAGGAGCTGCAACCACTGTCCTGATGTGATCAGGAGCAATCTGACATCAGACAGTGTGCCCTTTTGTGGTCATTTTTGTCCCACACTGTAGAACAGTGGGCAAGGCAAGAATGTTACTCTTGTGTACTATGTATGGGATGTGCCAAATAAAATAACTTGACTTTTAAATCATGTGGTTGGCTGATTTACTTGGCCTCTTTAGTGATCTTTGTTGTCTATGAGGTCATGTTATAAACACACCGTCTACCCTATAATGATTCAATTATTTACAATTTCCAAGTAGCCTGTACAACATAATGACTCTAAGGTGAATTTAGGTGATGATGGTGAGAGATGCTTTTAGAAACAAATCGGTATTAAACAGCTATGTTGCAAACCATTGTGGTGACTGAGGTCTGAACTTAACCTAGTGACCATGAAGGTTTTGTGCGTTAATGGCTGGTTCCATACTTCATGATGTGATTGTGGTTACTAAACTTCATGGATATAATGGCACACACTGGACTAAGTTCAGACAGGTGAACTTATGCTGAGAACAGGACAAGTTTGAATCCCGTCACGAAGGTTTTTTTATTTTATTTATTCCTTCATTCATCAATGCGTTTCACGCACTACATGCTGGGCTGCATGGTTAATGTACGTGACACGTACTCATACTTCAATGGCGAATAGAATAGAATGTATAAAAGCTAATGGATCATTTAAGAAACAGGAAGAGTCAGACAACACCTTCTTCCCGTGACTGTCAACAACAACAAAACCTGGCGAAGGTCCACAGACTCCACACAACGCCTGCCCGACGCTTAAGACAATAATCACATTGGTAGGCTTATAGGCTATGTTGTTTGGAATTGTGATTAAAATAAAGGGGAAACACAGGCATTGATGTGGACAGCTACGCATTATTTCGCTGTGAAAAACATCTGTCGTTTGGGTCCGTCTCTACGGCGACGGTTGACGCGGACTGAAGTTGACATGGTCTGATGACAAACTGTAACTCAAGAGAGTGTACAAATGTAGCCCTGGAACATGACTGCCATGATGATTATCATGACAGTCATGCAGAAACTTTGCCCTGTTTTTTGCGCTCGCTGCATTTACAAGATTTCCGTATATATAAACATTCAGATTTCAAATATAAAGTACTCACAAAGTGTCCCACGGGTGTTAGTTAGTAGCAGCGCCAGCGATTAGAATTGCTGCGTCCCGCGTTGTTTAATAAAAAGCATTTTTGTCCGAGCTCCCCGTCTACTTTTTTCAAACGGGGTTCGTTTGGGAAATCCACAGTTGCACACCGGGAGCGCACTCGCCTATTAGTCTGTATTGGCAGGGCGGTCAGCGTACCTATATCGAACACACCGAGTGCCACCCTCCTCCCGACCGATAGGGGCGCGTAGTTGAAAGCCAATGGCAAAATAACACCTCGGATAAAAATGCTTTTTATTAAACAACGCGGGATGCAGAAATTCTAATCGCTGGCGCTGCTACTAACTAACACCCGTGGGACACTTTGTGAGTACTTTATATTTGAAATGCGAATGTTTATATATTTTAATTATTTGTAAATGTAGCGTTCGCAAAAACCAGGGTGAAGTTACGTCATGACTCTCGTATTCATACGAGAGTCATGACGTAACTTCCAGGGGCTATCCCTGCACATTAATTGCTGCCACATTGCCATATAATTGGCAACAAAAGCACCTGAGCGGTGCTCTTTCATAATATGGCCTGCCTGACCCGATAGCTCATGTATTAAAGCATCGGGTTACTAAGCACCCGCCTCTCGTTTCCCATCTCTAAATCTGGACAATCCACAAAAACTGTCAACAAGGCTCACAGACGCTTGTGGTCTCACTGTGGAACTTGATCCACTTATAATTCCCTTGCTCCTTTTTAATTCAAGTCGAAAGGTGCTCGCCTCACGTAGTGGCGAATGGACCGTCCTGGCCAGTGCAAATATTTTGTTTAGGCCGCCTATAAACCCTAAAAAAATAACATAGTGTGTGTGTGTGTGTGTGTGTGTGTGTGTGTGTGTGTGTGTGTGTGTGTGTGTGTGTGTGTGTGTGTGTGTGTGTGTGTGTGTGAGAGAGAGAGAGAGAGGGGGGCGATGCGGTGCGTGCCAAGCGATGTTTTTTCAATCAATCTGTATGTTTACATCAGTTTGTATGTTTCACTTTCAATCAATCTATGTAGCCTGTCTGTCTGTCTAAGAGCAGGACTGCAGCCTGCAGGCTATCACAAATTACTTTGGACAGATGGAAAAAACTTTAGTTAAACTTGCAGAGTGCCAGATTACTTTACCTGGGTTACATCTTCTGATAGTTGTTCTTGAATGCTGTATCAGAACATGAGTCACATTTTCATTCGCGCGACGGAACGTGACAAAATAGGCTACAGCTGATCTTTGTTGTGCTGCTGCGAGCTGAGCATGAACACATGCAGTAACCCACGCGTTGAAACAAGGCTGTGGTAAAGATACTAAGGAATGGTCAGTGATGTCACTGGTATGCAACACGGAAGTAGTATGGACTTCAAGCTGTTTATAAACCAGTCAGTCAGTGACATCACTTTTGCATCCTTGGTGTTACTGCATAATTGGGGTCGTCCACTCACAGTTAATATAAATTATTACTTTCAAGGCTGTGTGGACCAGCCAGGAGATTGATGAACCAAACTAATTTTCAATAAAGTTAGTATGATAGTATATTTAATTTAGTACATTTTTATTTAGATTTTGATTGTTCTCAATGAAAAAACATTACTAGTTCTGCTTCTGGTGAGTTGATACATTGTTTATCTCACTACATATAGCTGTGTGCTCACAGTGCTGTGTGATGATCAGCGCCTGGCCTGTGACACAGTGAAGATGGTTTATGCACCCTGGATGTAGAGATCAAAGGATTACAACAGTAATTTCCATGAGTTAAACTTCTCAATTTTTTCTCTGACCCAACTTGACCTTGTGCGTTTGTTATGGTTGTTTTCAGGAGCAGACCCCCATGTTCCCACCTACTGTATGATGGACTTCACAAGCTGATGTGACATGGCAGTGCAGAGCAGTGGCATTTCCCCCGGGAAATATTGGATGACAAAATATTCAATAATTATTTTATATTAAAAAAAAAACTTAAATGAATGATAAAACAAGACAAGTATTTGAATATTCTGAATCTGTGTTCAACTAATTATTGAGCTGGGGATATCTGCTTGGAAGACACTGACAGCGAGAAAGAAGGATGTGAATGCCATTTGGCGTATGCCATTTATTAACAGAAAGTCCACAAATAAACCAAATAAATTGGTAACCGCTTGCTTGCCATGGTTAATGTTGCGGCTGTAGGCTGTTCAAAAGCCGTGAGCCGAGGAGCTAAGCATGAGAGTATTAAAGAGACACTTGTATGACGCGCACGCAAAGGAATCAGATCCAGTCCAAGCTGCCAGTTTGACAATTTATTCTTCTCCGTAGCACAGGTAAGATACAACAGTTCCCAGCTAACTATTATATACTACCGGGCCGGCATGGATGTTAAGATGCGTTGTTGCGGTCAACAGAAAATGTCGACTCCCAGCTCACCCCCTCTCCGTCCAAGTTCCTCAACTCTAGTGCCAGGTAAACGCTGTGTAGTTATTAGCGTGGCAGCGCCCAGCCCCAGTGATCACGCCCACCACCACTACCAGTGCAGTGCCCAATCTGTCCATTAACATGACTCATACTCAAAACGCATATAGATCACATTATGGCTCCTACAGTTAAGTTCCAACTTACAACATCAGAACATAATTTATGATATACTGTATATGTATCAAGACAAGCTTGGTGTGGTGTACAACAATATGTCGGTGTGGTAGGCCCCGGTCTCACTGTATGCACCAAAGACAAAAATTGGTCTATGAGCCCAACCAGCCACAGTACACATAACAACCCCATTACTTCTACTAAAATATCTACTGTATAAAAACAGTTTAGGTGAGAACTGGGCTTCTTTATTAAATGAGCTTTAAGAGCTGATGTCTCAGATGAATGTGTTGAATAAACCAAGTCTAAGTCCATCCATGACCCACCACAAACATGCACTGGCATAAAACACACAAACCAAAAACAACCAAACCAAGAACAAATATAAAATGTTGAATTAACATGAATTAAACAGCTATACTCAAGCTAAACTCCCTGTAAATTTGCTTTAAGTTCTGTTGTGAGTCTCTTGTACTTATTTGTTGTAATTGTGGAGCAGGGAATTGCACTCTTTCAGGGTGGTTTGAAGAAGAAAAAAAGCATTCTTCTACAGCAATCAATTTGAAAAGGAACATGGTGTCATCGTGTCAAGTCCAAGTCCCTCATTTCCCACCTTCCATTTAGTCAGACCTGCAGGGAACTGCTCTTTATTTGCCTGGTTTAAGAATAGTGGAGGATATTAATGACATGATCGTTCACTTTATGGTACAAGCACCAAATTTGGTACACAAGTGCTTCAGAACCTACTCTCTCAGAAAAGTACGTTGTCCACTTGAAAAAACTAAATGGCCACCATTTTTCAAGATGGCCGCCAAATGAAAAGGGCCTTTTGTGGCGGTTCTGGACAACCGTGGGTCCGACCGACTCGAGACCGGGCACTGCACTCCCTGTGGGTGTGTGGAACGTGTGTGTCGAATTTGAAGTCGGTGGGGCGAACGGTTCTCGGGTTATGTGGATTACAGATGTACAGACACACACACACAGACTTGAATATATGTCAATGGGCAATGCCCATTGGGTTTTTTTTTAGATGATGGGTAAGAAGAGAGAGATGTGATGTCAGGTGGTGTGGGCTAAGAAGTGGTCAGGGCTATTTGAGATGTACAGTAAGTGCAAAGAGAGATGGTGAGGGAGGGAGAAAATTATTTGTACCAATTGACCAGACAGTAGACAGTAGTGTAACAGGTTAAGGTGAGTATAGAGATGGAAATGTTCTAGCAAGAGAAGCCAATGTATTGAGAATATGGGACATAGTATGGGTCAGGAAATATTTGTGACAGAAGGCTACCAGTGAGAGGGAAGATGTATACGATGGTAGTGAGACCAGCCATGCCGTACGGTTGGAAACGGTGGCACTGATGAAAAGGAGGCACAGCTGGAGGTGGCAGAATTAAGGATGCTATGGTTCTCATTAGGAGTGAAAAGGAAGGACATTATCAGAAATTACTGAATTTGAGGATCAGCCCAGGTTAGAAGGTTTGGGGATAAAGCAAGAGAGGTGAGGTTGAGATGGTTTAGACATGTGAAAAGGAGGGATGAGGGTACATTGGGAGAAGGATGCTGAAGATGTAGCTGCCAGGTAAGAGGATGGCCAAAGACGAGGTTTAAGGATGCTGTGAGAGATGACATGAAGGTGGCAGGTCACAGAGGAAGATGCAGAAAACAAAACCAAATGGGGTCCATGTGTGGTCCAGCCCTATGGAATGTAAAATTCAAGCATGTGCTAATGAAAAGTATTTAAAATATATAGTTTTGATGCTCATCCTAGATCCTACTACTATAGGGGATGCAAAGCAATATGTCCGTTTATCCGTCCGACTTCTCCTACCAAATCACTCCGTTAGCACACATCTCTCTATGCACAAAAAATGATGCATGCCACAGAAATCCATCTGCACTACATTGCATCCATGTCATATTTACTGTACAAATATTGCTTTTGTATGACATACTGTTATTGCACAACATTTCACTGTGACACAAATTACATTACAATTTCCACATTAACCGACCCCTCCCCTTTTCCCTGCACGTGCACACACACACACACACACACACACACAGTACTGTACAGTACACTATAGTATGTTACAGTACAGTATGGTAAAGTACAGTACGGTACAGTAACGTGCGGTACGGCATGGTACAGTATGATACCATAAAGTATGGTACAGTACAGTATGATGCCGTACAGTACAGTACGGTACGGTACGGTACAGTACAGTACAGTACGGTACAGTACAGTACAGTACAGTACAGTACAGTACAGTACAGTACAGTACAGTACGGTACAGTACGGTACAGTATGGTACCATGCAGTACGGTACAGTACAGTACAGTATGGTACAGTATGGTACAGTATGATACCATACAGTACGGTACAGTATGGTACCATGCAGTATGGTACAGTATGGTACAGTACAGTACTGTACAGTACAGTACAGTATGGTACAGTATGATGCCCTACAGTGCCGTACAGTATTATACAGTAGTATGGTACAGTACATCACAAAAGTATAGCCAAATATATGCTGAAATGCAAAACCAGTCTAATTTTGGTGGCCATCTTGAAATATCACCGCCATATTGGATTTTTGGATGGCTCGGTTTAAAAAGTTAAAGAGTTGACCAAAGGAATGTGAAGCGGCAAATGTCACGCTTGTATCACCAAGCGAACAACCGTTCCAATGATCTGCTTATTGCACAAATTCTGTGTGTGTGTACGTCTGTAATCCACGTAACTCGAGAACCGTTCGCCCCACCGACTTCAAATTCGACACACACGTTCCACACACCCACAGGGAGTGCAGTGCCCGGTCTCGAGTCGGTCGGACCCACGGTTGTCCAGAACCGCCACTTTCATTTGGCGGCCATCTTGAAAAATGGTGTCCATTTTGTTTTTTCAAGTGGACAACGTACTTTTCTGAGAGAGTAGGTTCCGAAGCACTTGTGTGCCAATTTTGGTGCTTGTACCATAAAGTGAACGATTCTCATGAAATATTGACTTAATATCCTCCACTAGAAAGCTTGTTGAAGGAATCCTTCCTCCTCCTCTTCTCCTCACCTACGTCTCCTCCATAACCTGTTAGGTCACAAAAGTCACCATCAAACCCAGTTGATTGGGCTGAAAATATCCTTGCTGTAGGTCTACAGGTATCATTCGATACAGATTGATGCTACAAAAAATAACATCCTTGATGTCTTACTGTCTAAAGTAAGGCCTGTGAATCTATTATTTTACTTTGTTTTCGTTCTTCAGTTAGTAATACTACTTGTGGGAGCTATATTCAGTAATTTTCTATTTCAGTATTTGTTATATATTTAATGCATTTCTTATTTTTAGTTTAATTTGCTTTGCTTAATTGGTTTGTTTACAGCCATTATTTATGTTGCAGGTAAAGCTTTTGTTTTGAAGTTGATGGGCAGTTCACAGCTGAGTCTATTTAATTAAGAGAGCACACAGGGAGTCAGAGAGCACTGGGAAGGTCCACGGTTTTTTACCAGCAGC
This sequence comes from Protomyctophum parallelum, assembly GCF_964188405.1. Lineage (NCBI taxonomy): Eukaryota > Metazoa > Chordata > Actinopteri > Myctophiformes > Myctophidae > Protomyctophum > Protomyctophum parallelum. The sequence goes on from NC_139714.1 coordinate 1,517,981, forward strand.
TAGGGAGAGCACTTTGACATATTGTATCCCATACTATGTCTGTCTGGATGAGCAAATAAAAACACCATCAAAATTGGCTGCCCTGACTGGACATTGGTCTTATTCCTGCAACTGCGTAAGATTCGCTGCCCGGTGCTTTTAGTGGCTTTTAAAGTTTTATTGTTCATGGTGTTGATTAGCCACTACACTACTCTCTTACCGTCACTCGGCAGTGGACACACCCTGCCAGAGCCGAAGAGTTTGATCAATCCTCAAGGAATGGATTGTCATAGCAACACATATGATGGCTTGTAGGAAAGGTGAGGTTCTACTGAATCCAGCAATACCAATTGTGTAAATGTAGCTTGCATAATCGTGGAGTTATGCCACAAAACGTATATGGTGTCCCAAACGGGGGGAAATAAAACTAATGAAATCTACAGTATCACATTAGTTTTATTTTTACTTCACTTATCAAGGGTGGGAAAACATAAACAAATCACTTGAGTAGAAGTCCCTAAAATGTATGAAATGTCTCAAACTTGAGAAATGAGAAATTGTGAAGAAATAGATGCCGCTTCAATAGAGAAATATGCAAGCCTACAGTGGAACTACTAACTATTATTGTTGCAGCACATGACCTGGATGTTAAATAATAATAATATAATATCTCAAACTTATATAGCGCTTTTCTGAGTACCCAAAGACGCTTTACATGGGGGGGGTTACAGAGGTAACAACAAATTAAAAACCAACTTTAATAGAAAAAGGACATTAAAAGACCGTGAAAAGGGAAGGCAATTTTGAAGAGGTGGGTTTTGAGGGTGGATTTGAAGGTTTGAAGGGTAGGGGCATCTCTGAGTGCCTTAGGGAGGGCATTCCACAGGGTTGGGGCAGCAAAGGCGAAAGCCTGTTCCCTCATCAAGCTCAAATCTCAATATTATCCTCATAAATATAAATAATCAAGTTATTAATTTCTGTTATTTGAGTTATTTGGTTACAGTCAATTTATACTACAGTATTTGGCTCCACCTATGTGCATCTTATGTGATCTTATAATGTGAAGTGTATCGGAAATCGTGGCCGATCATGACATTTTTAAATGATCAGATCAGGAGCACAAAAATGTGATTGGGACATCCCTAGTATCAATATGATATCCATATCATGATATTAGACTGTATATTGTCCGTGATTTGGGATATTGTACTATTGTGATATTGGAGGAGTTGCATAAAAATATAATTTTCAGATGGGGAAAAATCGGTATCGGCAGATACTCAAAATTAAAATGATCTTACTAAATGTTGCTCAACAGAGAGATGATGATGTTCATAAAACCGTGGCTCTATATACAGACAATATGCTGCAGTAATGAGCAAGTTGCAAATGTTGAGTGAGAGCATGCCTGCACCAGTCTCATCAAGAAGACTGAATAGGGTTGATACAACATTGTTTAACATACAAAGATATTTTTAATTTGTGTGAAGACCAGTACAAGACCAGAACATCTGACAGCCATTATGGCTGGTACTGGTATGTGTACCAGAGACTTAAGGTCCTTCATGCAGCATCAGAAAGGTTGATGAAGTTGTACATCATCTGCTCCTCTCGTACCCAGATCTGTTTGTGTATGATGACAAATATACAATATACAGTATAATACCGGTAATATGCCGAGGCGGCAGTGCCTCAGGGATAGAGTGGCCAATAGAGCGGCTGGATGGAGAACCGTGAGGTTCGCAAGACAAAATCCAGTGTGAACTAACAATATACCGGTAGTACTATATCATACCATATTCTCAGTTCGATCCAGGGCTCCCCCAGAGTTAGACTCTGAACCCCTAATTGATCCCGATGTGCAGGTCTGTGTCTTGTATGGTTTCCTCTGCCATCGGTGTGTGACTGAATGTGTGAATGTAATGCACAATCTATGTAAAGTGCTTTGGATAAAAGCTCTATATACTGTAAATGCACCAATTTCCATTTACGGTATATAAACTCCTTGACTGTTATGATGACATACAGAAGACACTGACTCTGAGGAAGAAGATGATATTGTCTAAATACAAACCCTGGAAACATACAGCATTATAATTTGTAGAACATGGAAAGTCTGATGTTGCATGCTCTAAAAGTGTGCCCATGGGAAATGGGCACAATGAGAGAAGATGCAAATCTCCAAGAAAATCCAGAACTACTACATAGACCTGCAGATATATCGATGAAGAAAACCATGGACCAGTGTCTTCAGTATGTCATAACTCTTATTTATTGAAAGTGATGACTTGTCATCACTTTCATTTATTTAAAGAAAGATGTTAACTACTTCAGTGAGATTAATAAAACCTTTGACATAGATACTGGTCTGCTGTTCTAATTCTTTGTTTTATAGCTGCTATATTTCGTTTAGATATTTAGTGTTTTAGGTAGCATTTATGATATTTGTCATCATATGCAAAGAGATCTGGGTACGAGAGCAGCCGATGTACAACTTCATCAATCTTTCTGATGCTGCATGTGAAGGCCCTGTCTCTGGTACTCTGACCAGTGACCATGTGAAGGCCCTGTCTCTGGTACTCTGACCAGTGACCATGTGAAGGCCCTGTCTCTGGTACTCTGACCAGTGGCCATGTGAAGGCCCTGTCTCTGGTACTCTGACCAGTGACCATGTGAAGGCCCTGTTTCTGGTACTCTGACCAGTGACCATGTGAAGGCCCTGTCTCTGGTACTCTGACCAGTGACCATGTGAAGGCCCTGTCTCTGGTACTCTGACCAGTGACCATGTGAAGGCCCTGTCTCTGGTACTCTGACCAGTGACCATGTGAAGGCCCTGTCTCTGGTACTCTGACCAGTAGTCCTGGTTTTGTCTATGAACTGATTGCACAAGACCGCAATGACTTTTTTGTGCTATCCCTTTTGGACTGATTGTATGACTGTACTCTGTTGCTGTTTTTACATTTATGTCTAATAAACTATTAAATCCATCAATCAATCAATCAATCAATTGTGCTGGCCTTCCCACAAATGAAACAATATATTTGTATGTTAAACAGTGTTGTATCCTATTCAACAATGTTGTACCCTATTCAGTCTTCTTGACGAGACGGCATGCTCTCACTCTGGTCTTACTGGAGTAGTTTTCTCAACATGATACAGTATATGATGAGGAGAGGAGAGTATTGAATTTGGGTTTGCCAGGGTTTTATGAACATCATCTCTCTGTTGAACAACAGTTAGTATGTGTTGAAGGTCTTCTGCCGTGGGCTTTATACATTATGGGTCTTGTTTCGTGCTTTTTTCCAACTGTTTAGCAAAGATGATACAAAGATTTGGATCCAATATTCCATTTTGGTAAAATTTTAAAGACACACTTCAGAATTTGTACAGTATCTATGTTGTGCATTACGCGCACTATTTTTAGGCTATAGTATATGTGCAGTAACCATATTACAAGTGATACTAATTAAGTCTATTTTCCATTCTGGTGAAACAGTGTCAGGGCAGGGTTCTGCTATTGTCAGTGTAGACTGGACAGGCAGTAGGCTCTGTTACACTAAAGAGAACTAAATGCTAGGTCACTCTCCACTCCAGTCAGCTAAATAGCTACTTGATTTGACAAGGTTCATCTCATCTTTTCACATTCCAAAATATGTGAAATGATTTTACCGGTCATTTTATGAAGAAAGCCACATACTGTAGGCAATACGATGCAGGTGGAGCCACATACTGTAGTATAACTTGACTGTAACCAAATAACTCAAATAACAGAAATGAATAACTTGATTATCTATATTTAGGAGGATAATATTGAGATTTGAGCTTGATCCAGGTCATGTGCTGCAACATAATAATAGTTAGTAGTTCCAATCTAGGCTTGCATATTTCTCTATTGAAGCGGCATCTATTTGTTCACAATTTCTCATTTCTCAAGTTTGAGACATTTCATACATTTTAGGGACTTCTACTCAAGTGATTTGTTTATGTTTTCCCACCCTTGATAAGTGAAGTAAAAATAAAACTAATGTGATACTGTAGATTTCATTAGTTTTATTTCCCCCCGTTTGGGACACCATATACGTTTTGTGGCATAACTCCACGATTATGCAAGCTACATCTACACAATTGGTATTGCTGGATTCAGTAGAACCTCACCTTTCCTACAAGCCATCATATGTGTTGCTATGACAATCCATTCCAGAGTCACTACAAAGTAGAGAAGACATCTACATAGATGTACAATTCCGCCTACTGTAAGTATGTGCTCAAATGACTATATCTCATATTGACATTCAGATATTGACATTCAGTCTTTTCTAGAATGTAGAGGTATGTTCTGGCTTCAAGTATGCCAAGTTTTGAACCTCTCAGAGCTTCCATTGTGAATCTACATGCCTTTAAGTGCCTCAACCACCAGACGGACAGGCTTTATTTTTAGTTTGAAGTGTATAACTTTAAATGACAATTTCACCACTTTTGCAGTAAAATATTTTTATACAAGAATCCATTTCATGTATGGGAGGCCTTAGAGATGAGGAAAAACTATGTTGTGTTTGGTCCTAACTCCGGTAGGGGTATGCCGACTTCTGGGGGCCATTGTCGCAGTACTATGAGGACTTTCAGGACTATATTATTATTATTATGAGAGAGAGAGAGAGAGAGAGAGAGAGAGAGAGAGAGAGAGAGAGAGAGAGAGAGAGGGAGATCATAGGCGGCGGGTGCGTTTTACCTTTGGGGAGCGAGGCCGCCGCCGCGGATTTATTTATTTATTTATTTCCCAAATGGTCTAAAAATGAGTTCTTTAGCATACTTTTACCAATGAATTAGCCTATACACAGACAGCGACTGATCAGCCTATTTTGGACGATATGGGTCTTTTCTCGAGTCAGTGTGTACTGTGTAGTCTCACTAGTCTGTGGTTAGGTCTCTTTGGTGAATTATTGATCAGTGTTATTATGTCACGCCTCAAGAACAACTACAAAAGAAACCCGATTAGCACTTTTTAACACCTCTTGGACGGCCGGTGTCTCTCAAGACAGACTGTTGCCTGAGGAACAACAGGGGAGGCGCTGTTTTCCCGAATATTTGACGATGGGATTCTCAGATTGCCGGCGGAGAGGTCCAAAATGTTCGCAATTCCCAGAAAATATGTAATGTAAATGTAAAATGTTCACGAAAATCTTCATGGGGGCCGAAAGGGGCCCTAGGATTCTTCATGGGGGCCATGGCCCCGTGGCCCCCACAGACTCTACGTCGCTGCACCCTGCAGTTCAGTGGGGGGGGTTTCGGGTCTTCTTCTTAGCAGGACCTTCATCAGCATTTAACTGTAGACTAGCAGAATAATGCACATTAAAGAGCATAATAATTGACAGAATATGGAAACAATCTTACACTGAATATTATACTCTCTTAAATACTATAGACACAAATGCGTCTTAATGATGAACTAAGACTGTTCTAATTCGATACATAGAGAGTAGAACAAATACTTATTGGAATGCCAGGCCAGCAATGTTATTAGTGAGTGAATCTAGGATGTTGTATAATTGTATAAAAAATTAATTACCTGCTGCAGGAAGCAACTGTGGGGTCAACAGTGGTTCCATCAACCTCCTTATCCTGCACTGCATCTGCACCTGAAAGACACATCAAGGTCATTATAGTGAATGAAAAGTAAAACAGAAGAACTGTCTGATTTGTACACTAAATTAGGATGAGCAACAATTCTGTTTTCATAATGCTTTAGGAATACTTTATGATGAAGGCGAGCTGTAAACAACGAGAAGAATGAGATGGACCAAGATGTTTAGACAACACAGAGCATTGTCATTTACATTGAACACAATGCCTCCAAATGTGTCCGTTTGTAAGCGTCTGGTAACTTCTGTGTTACAGAAAATACAGACGGAAATGCGACATAATATTACTGTTGTGCACAAGATCAGAAGAATGGCATTTGGGAATATTTTGAGTAGTTTAAAAAACGCAATACAAACAAGTTAGTGAGATAAGTTTGTTTTGATTTAATTCGGTCATGTTGACATAATCAGATGTTTGATTCCTCTGCTTTATTATTATTGAGGACTTTTCACTGTCATATTAGTTTACAATTTATGTTTGTTCTGTATGTGATAGCATGTGTCAGCTCAGATAATTTACATGCAAAATGCATGTATGCTGTTCACTTCACAGATGTATTTCTGTATGATAACCCATTTATGAAAGGTTGCACAAACTAGAGGGTAGAACGGGTCAGAAACGGCACAGAAAAGGATTATTTGGATCTGTTCCGAAACAGAGACGAGGCATATTCCAGCTGGGTCCTTACAGGCAAATGCCAGGCAAATTCATTCTCAGTGCGGCTCTCTGACACGTGCTACCCTCTAGCAGCTAGAGGGTAGCACGTGTCAGAGAGCCAGTCTAGCACAAACTACAACACTTTCTTTCCCTCACCTGTATTACTTTCCCTCATCAGATTACTATTTTGACTGAATCTTTGTTGACAAACTGTACAAGTATAGGGTTTTTCCCCTGTATGAGTCCTCATGTGTCTCTTCAGATTACCATTTCGACTGAATCTTTGTCGACAAACTGTACAAGTAGGCCTATAGGGTTTTTCCCCTCTATGAGCTCTCATGTGTCTCTTCAGATCACCATTTAGCCTGAATCTTTGTTGACAAACTGTACAAGTGTAGGGGTTTTCCCATGCATTATGAGTCCTCATGTGCATCTTCAGACTGCTATTTAGCCTGAATCTTTGTTGACAAACAGTACAGGTATATGGTTTTTCCCCGTTATGAGTCCTCATGTGTCTCTTCAGATCACCATTTTGACTGAATCCTTGTTTACAAACTGTACAGGTATAGGGTTTTTCCCCTGTATGAATCCTCATGTGTCTTTTCAGATTCGTGGAACTAAAGCCTTTGTCACAAATGGTACAACTAATTATATTGTTCTCTGTGTGACTCTTCATGGATGGAGTATGTTTCACTGATTTCAAGTCAAGGGACAGCTTGTTGCTTAAAGACAATCTTTGTCCTTCCACATGTTGTGTCTTGAGTGATTTCAGTGTGTTTAAAGCCGACTGGTGTTGCCTTGTCTCCTCCCACTCATCACTGTCTTCAGTGATGTCAGTTTCTCACTAGTTGGCTGCGATTCTGAACAGTCGGCAACATCAGTTGTAGTTTTCATGTGTTCAGTTGAGATGCTGGATAGAAGCTCTGTGTCTCTGTTTTCATCATAATTTTCAACATTGACCCGGCAGCCTCCTCTGGTATTATAAGTAGCTCCGCGGGCTCCTCCTCAATCTGGTGGGGTTCTGGTTTCTCCTTGACCAGACTGGGGATCCTCTCCTGCTCCTCTTTACACACAGGAAGGAGTGTGACATCTAGGAGGAGGAGAGAGGAGGTGACATCAGCATCGCGCTGGTGGTTCTCTCAAACAGAGTATTGGAATCACTGGTTATTACTAAAACAGTCTGATGTGTTTCACACTCAATATGGTCAATATAATTACAGCAGGTTGTTTCATAAGCACTGGACTCTGGCTGGACAGACGTACATTAAAACATTTCCACTCAGCTACGTCATGTGTGAACATATAACTGGTCTAATTGTCCTGTTTTTAGTTTAAGTTACATTATTTGGTGGTTAACAAATCAATGATAAATTAAATAATTGGACACCGTTGGCAAATACAATAACTTGTTCGTATGGATTGGACCAGGCCAAGTCACATGAAAGATGTGTGTTACTAGTTATACGTATATCTTTGCCACACTTGGTACATATTGTAGATAACCTTGTTTTATTACCACACTAGGTGTTGATTCGGATACACAAGCAGCATGAGTCATCTCATGTGCAACTGGTGTAGAAACCACTGCCTTATTGTAAAAATTGTCGTCAGTTTATGGAGCAAAGATGATGATATTGTTCCCCCTTCTTCAGTCTCCAAGCCATTAGACGGCATACACAGGCTGCACCACAATCTCATTAATTTCCTCCATTAATAATTTGTTGTTTATCTGATGAAGCTCAATTAATAGATCAAAACATCACCAATGCAATTAAGTTACGTGAAGTTTTTACCTGAGAGATTGTCTCCCCTTTTCCTCATGTCTGGTAATGTCACCGTTGTCCCGTTGTTCTTCTTTAATCTGTGGAGGTTCTGGTTTCTCCTGGACCAGACTGGGGCTCCACTCCTGCTGTTCAGGGGAAACCTCCTCTTTACACATAGGAAGGAGCGTGGGATCTAGAAGGAGGAGAGAGGTAACATTAGGAGAGAGCAACTCAATGCATTTTCTGTTGGAATCAGATTTTTTTTTTAAATTACTTATACAGCCCTAGAATGTCTCTGTTTTTACATACAGTTGGTACAGTATTCCACATACAGGAGCCATAGAACAGTGTCCTTGCGGTTGCAGCGGCAGAATGGCGGCATAAATGTGATAAATACTCCGTTTGTACTCACCCATTAAATTATTCCAAAGTCAAATATCTCCACTTTTTCACGAGCTGCACCCGGGTGAGGGGCCCGGAATGATCGATGGACTGAATTTACCAACAATTCCTGTTGATTACCACAAACGTCATCACAAATTGTTCAGGGAAGCACAAATGTTTGGGGCACACAATTGGCAGGTGGTGTGATTAATTACCCAGCACCTATCGCAAGGCACCTGCCAATCGTCATTCCGGGCCCCTCACCCGGAGAGAAAGCCGTCCGGGTGCAGCTCGTGAAAAAGTGTAGATATTTGACTAAATACACGTTTCGTGCCAGAACTTTCACATGGATATGAAAGTAGAGGATAATATCTTACTCCACGTCTTTGGAATTATTTAATGGGCGAGTACAAACGGAGCATTTATCACATTTAATGCTGCACATGTTGCGCCGTAACCAGAAGTGAACCAGGGTGTTCTATGGCTCCTGTATGTGGAATACTGTACCAACTGTATGTAACAACAGAGACACCCGGGCTAATACACAGTAGTGAAGAGGGGTCCTATCAGGACAGGCTTCAAGCACACTCTTGAGCAAGGATAGATTAAAAAAGCCTTCATTATCTAGATCTATTATCTAGACTAGGCTATTTTTTTCTTGACTTGTACAGCACTTTGACAGTCGTTTTTAAATGTGCTTTATAAATAAAGTTTGATTTGATTTTGATTTGATACTTCTTTTTTTAAGCCTGTCTCGATGGCATCCCTCTTCAATACAAACTTATTTCTTTTTTTTTTACTTTGAGCACCTCATCACCACAAGGACTGGAGTCTTCACCTTTTTTGTATCTCAGCAGCCTGTTCTTTCATTCTTCTACTTATTGATTTGTTATTTTCTTTGGTTAAATACGTGTTAAATAGCTATATTCTGACAGTAATCAATGTGACAGTGTTTATTCAGTAGTAGGAGTATCCATGTCTTTCTTTATTAAACAGAAAATGCATTTTCAGGTCAGGATATAAATTCTATCCAAATCAGGACAGAGAACTCAACTCAGTCAGGATATAGATTGAATAAGTGGAATTGGACGTGATGACACAAAGAAATAATTATGCAGACAAACTTGGAATTGGAACACTATAAAAATTAAGCTGATCCTACTCTCTCCTGATTGGTTGAACCTACCTGAAAATGTATGTTGTTTATTAAAGAGTTGGAGAGACAGCTGGGAGACTGCCGTTACTGAACAAACACTCTAGTCTATAGCAATGATTACTATCAGAAAATAGTGCTTTAACTTTTAATTAAAACCAAGACATGTCACAAACTACATAGGCCTATCTGATGACAGTAACCTATAGGCCTAATTCAAAAAATGGAATACAAATAAAATAAAAAACATTTTCTTCTGTGATTATTTCTGGTTAAGTGTAGTAATGGTACCAACCTGCTCTGTACGTGTAGCATGATGACTGGTTGTAAAAGCAGATCCAGTTTTCTTTTGCTGGAGGCAGACATCTTCTTCCTCGTATTCTCTGATAGTTCTGTTAACTTCAATCAATGTAAAAAGTTTAATTTGCACATTAAAACTACAAATTAAGCATTTAAATGATGCTATATAAGAGCTCATAAGACGGAGTACGGAGCCCCCTAGGGGACATTTCTAGGTAGATTATTTAAGAGATGGTGGTTTATGTTTTCTGGTATGGAAAAACATTTTAGATGTTGGCAGGAAAAAACAAGGCTATAACATTTTTCTTTTAGGAGATGGAAATGTTTTGAAAGGGGAAAGATCTTTTTTTTGGAGGGGATGACAATTTTCGAGGGGGTGACAAAAATAAATCAAGGCTGTGACTTTTTTTTTTAGGAGATGAAAATGTTTTTAAAGGGGAAAGATATATTTTTTTGAGGGGATGACAAATCTTTTTTAGGAGATGAAAATGTTTTTAAAGGGGAAATATATATTTTTTGGAGGGGATGACTTTTTTTTTTGTTAAAGTTTTTTTTTTTTTCACTTCCAAGTTTTCTTTTCAAACTTTGAAAAAAAAAAAACTTTGAAAAAAAAAAAAAACTTTGAAAAAAAAAAAAAGTCATCCCCTCCAAAAAACATTCTCATCCCCTCCAAAAAACATTCTCATCTCCTAAAAAAAAACACCTCTTTTTCCAAATGGCTATAAATAGAACAACAACAGAAGCACATGGCTACTTGACCCCCAGTGACTCCCAAATGGTAACTCTGTCATTCCTCTACCGTTTTGGACGGGGGTGGGCTCATTTGAATCGTGTCGCCCCCCTGGGGGCGTCTTTGGGGGTCTCAAGGTTCGGGGACCCCCAGGGACCCCCAGGGACCCCCAAATGGTAACTCTGTCATTCCTCTACTGTTTTGGACGGGGGTGGGCTCATTTGAATCGTGTCGCCCCCCTGGGGGCGTCTTTGGGGGTCTCAAGGTTCGGGGACCCCCAGGGACCCCCAAATGGTAACTCTGTCATTCCTTTACTGTTTTGGACGGGGGTGGGCTCATTTGAATCGTGTCGCCCCCCTGGGGGCGTCTTTGGGGGTCTCAAGGTTCGGGGACCCCCAGGGACCCCCAGGGACCCCCAAATGGTAACTCTGTCATTCCTCTACTGTTTTGGACGGGGGTGGGCTCATTTGAATCGTGTCGCCCCCCTGGGGGCGTCTTTGGGGGTCTCAAGGTTCGGGGACCCCCAGGGACCCCCAGGGACCCCCAAATGGTAACTCTGTCATTTCTCTACCGTTTTGGACGGGGGTGGGCTCATTTTAATCGTGTCGCCCCCCCGGGGGCGTCTTTGGGGGTCTCAAGGTTCGGGGACACCCAGGGACCCCCAAATGGTAACTCTGTCATTTCTCTACCGTTTTGGACGGGGGTGGGCTCATTTGAATCGTGTCGCCCCCCCGGGGGCGTCTTTGGGGGTCTCAAGGTTCGGGGACCCCCAGGGACCCCTAAATGGTAACTCTGTCATTTCTCTACCGTTTTGGATGGGGGTGGGCTCATTTGAAATGTGTCGCCCCCCTGGGGGCGTCTTTGGGGGTCTCAAGGTTCGGGGACCCCCAGGGACCCCCAGGGACCCCCAAATGGTAACTCTGTCATTCCTCTACTGTTTTGGACGGGGGTGGGCTCATTTGAATCGTGTCGCCCCCCTGGGGGCGTCTTTGGGGTCTCAAGGTTCGGGGACCCCCAGGGACCCCCAGGGACCCCCAAATGGTAACTCTGTCATTTCTCTACCGTTTTGGACGGGGGTGGGCTCATTTGAATCGTGTCGCCCCCCCGGGGGCGTCTTTGGGGGTCTCAAGGTTCGGGGACACCCAGGGACCCCCAAATGGTAACTCTGTCATTTCTCTACCGTTTTGGACGGGGGTGGGCTCATTTGAATCGTGTCGCCCCCCCGGGGGCGTCTTTGGGGGTCTCAAGGTTCGGGGACCCCCAGGGACCCCTAAATGGTAACTCTGTCATTTCTCTACCGTTTTGGATGGGGGTGGGCTCATTTGAAATGTGTCGCCCCCCTGGGGGCGTCTTTGGGGGTCTCAAGGTTCGGGGACCCCCAGGGACCCCCAGGGACCCCCAGGGACCCCCAAATGGTAACTCTGTCATTCCTTTACTGTTTTGGACGGGGGTGGGCTCATTTGAATCGTGTCGCCCCCCTGGGGGCGTCTTTGGGGGTCTCAAGGTTCGGGGACCCCCAGGGACCCCCAGGGACCCCCAAATGGTAACTCTGTCATTTCTCTACCGTTTTGGACGGGGGTGGGCTCATTTGAATCGTGTCGCCCCCCTGGGGGCGTCTTTGGGGGTCTCAAGGTTCGGGGACCCCCAGGGACCCCCAAATGGTAACTCTGTCATTTCTCTACCGTTTTGGACGGGGGTGGGCTCATTTGAATCGTGTCACCCCCCTGGGGGCGTCTTTGGGGGTCCCTGGGGGTCCACGAGTTTGAAACTCATGCGAACGAGTTTGAAAATAAAATGTTGAAGAAGAGGAGAAAATATTCATCTAGCAGCACCAAAAAAAACACCTCTCTTTACACCGGTGGACGATACATTTTATTTTGAAGGACAGGCCTTCCGCTCAAGGAGTTCCGGGAACTTAATGAACTGTGATAGGTATATAGAGGAAACAATTTACAATTTACAATTTAGGCATTTAGCAGACGCTCTTAATCCAGAGCGATTTACATTTAAGCAAGAACAAAAGCATGGGAATACATCACATAAAAGCATTTATCATGAAACATGCGTAAGCTAAGAAAGTAACAGTGGAATATCTATATAATGAAACTATACATACACTATACATATAAACTATACATATTTACTACTATGCTATACATATGTACTATGGCGTGCTATGACTATATACGATACAATTATAGTGCTGTCTACATAACATGCTATAAGTCTGTGTCAAATGCTATTTAAGCCAACAGAAATGCTATCTAAGGGTTTAGGGTAAGTGCTATGGGCCATGATGGAGTCTGAAAAGGTGAGTTTTCAGGCTACGGCGGAGGATTGGGAGTGATGCTGCAGTTCTGACTGCAATGGGAAGTGCATTCCACAGTTTTGGAGCCTGAAGGGAAAGAACACAACTGAACCCACCTCACCCCTGCCCACTTTGACAGGCTGGGATGGCTTAGGGTCGACGACAGAGTACAGCATCTTGCAATGGGTCTGGTCCACAAGATTCGATACACCACCAAGATACCCATGTACCTGTCTAAATACTTCCTTAATGTAAACGAAGTCCACACCCACAACACCAGAGGGAGTGCAACAAACCATGTGCAACCCAGATTGGGCACAAACAATTAAGGGACTAAATTATTTTCACTCCTATGCCACCAAAATGTGGAACGCCCTACCAACAGTCATTAAGACATGTGAATCCCTTGACTCCTTCAAAACCGCTCTCAAAGGGCACCTACGGATGGCTGCAATTCGAAACTGGCCTCTGTAAAATCTGAATCCCCCACCCCCCCCCCCCACCCCCATTTCCCCTCACTGTATAATGTATCATTTCCCTTTTTTGCTTCCTATATGATGAATTCCTGTTCTGTTCTTTAGCTACATAGAAATGTATATTTGTATGTCTAAATGTTTTGATGAATTGAACAATGTGGACCCTGTTGTAAACAAGTGTAATGCTTAATTGGGTCGTCCACTCACAGTTAACAGTCTTTGTATTGAGTTTGTGCTTACAATGTACTGTAAATTCTACAAACTGTTAATAAATATTTCAATCAATCAATCAAGGACAAAGTTAATGATGCAGCACGGGAATGGGATTTGTCAGGGATCCTTGGAGCAGAGGGAAAGGGTGTAGCTATGGTGAGGAAGGCACTGTTTACATTTTTATACACTACAAACCTTTGAGTAGTAGGATATAAATAACACTAGAAAATTGAAATGTTACATACTCTTGTAAAGTAGGTGGCGGTATGCATCTTTATGTTGGTTGCGATCCGCAATAAAACTCAGAGAAGAAGAAGAAGAAGAATAAGAGTTCCGGGAACTTCCCGCGTAACACGTCACTTCCTTCCAGTCCAACAGTCAGTAGTAGTACTTAGTAGTAGTAGTACTACGTCATTGAGTGCAGTTTACCAGTCTGTTAGAGCGAATACTAACTTTCAAGGGCAAAAACACAGAGGCTGGGTGTTATGGCCAACGGAAACAAAACAATTCATATCAAGACACTGGCTAGGGGAGAGGTGTTACTGTCAGTGGGACAGAGGGACATCAAATGTCAGTCACAGGGCAATTCATAATCCATGATTCTGCAAAACCATAGGGAACACCGGGTCATAGATCACATAAGAACCGTCATCCACCAAAATAACAGATCTACAAAAGAAAAATACCTAACAGACGCCCCCAGAGGGGCGACAAGATTCAAATGAGCCCACCCCCGTCCAAAACGGTAGAGAAATGACAGAGTTACCATTTGGGGGTCCCTGGGGGGCCCTGGGGGTCCCAGAACCTTGAGACCCCCAAAGACGCCCCCAGGGGGGCGACACATTTCAAATGAGCCCACCCCCATCCAAAACGGTAGAGAAATGACAGAGTTACCATTTAGGGGTCCCTGGGGGTCCCCGAACCTTGAGACCCCCAAAGACGCCCCCGGGGGGGCGACACGATTCAAATGAGCCCACCCCCGTCCAAAACGGTAGAGAAATGACAGAGTTACCATTTGGGGGTCCCTGGGGGTCCCCGAACCTTGAGACCCCCAAAGACGCCCCCTGGGGGGCGACACGATTCAAATGAGCCCACCCCCGTCCAAAACGGTAGAGAAATGACAGTTACCATTTGGGGGTCCCTGGGGGTCCCTGGGGGTCCCTGGGGGTCCCCGAACCTTGAGACCCCCAAAGACGCCCCCAGGGGGGCGACACGATTCAAATGAGCCCACCCCCGTCCAAAACGGTAGAGGAATGACAGAGTTACCATTTGGGAGTCACTGGGGGTCAAGTAGCCATGTGCTTCTGTTGTTGTTCTATTTATAGCCATTTGGAAAAAGAGGTGTTTTTTTTTAGGAGATGAAAATGTTTTTTGGAGGGGATGACTTTTTTTTTTTTCAAAGTTTTTTTTTTTTTTCAAAGTTTTTTTTTTTTCAACGTTTGAAAAGAAAACTTGGAAGTGAAAAAAAAAAAAACTTTAACAAAAAAAAAAGTCATCCCCTCCAAAAAATATATATTTCCCCTTTAAAAACATTTTCATCTCCTAAAAAAGATTTGTCATCCCCTCAAAAAAATATATCTTTCCCCTTTCAAAACATTTTCATCCCCTCCAAAAAACATATCTTTCCACTTTAAAAACATTTCCATCTCCTAAAAAAAAATTGTCATCCCCTCCAAAAAACATATCTTTCCACTTTAAAAACATTTTCATCTCCTAAAAAAAAAAGTCACAGCCTTGATTTATTTTTGTCACCCCCTCGAAAATTGTCCTCCCCTCCAAAAAAAATATCTTTCCCCTTTCAAAACATTTCCATCTCCTAAAAGAAAAATGTTATAGCCTTGTTTTTTTCCTGCCAACATCTAAAATGTTTTTCCATACCAGAAAACATAAACCACCATCTCTTAAATAATCTACCTAGAAATGTCCCCTAGGGGGCTCCGTAGACGGAGACCTATGGGGCAGGTTAAAGTTAAACACTTCCTGGTGGTGATTTGACCCATTGATGCCAACACCGCCACCTTCTGATGAAGAGCTGCACAACAGTCTTCCAATGGTTTTAAATTGTATAACATTCAGAACGCGATGGAGCAGAGAGCTTCTTGAAACTATAGCTTCTAAGAAACAGGGAGAAGAGGGGATTTTTGGTAGAGGCAAGAGGATGTAATTTATAATACTTGAATGAGAAACAAAAGTAATGAAACAGGTGTTATTATTTAGCAATCAGGAAATTGGAGAAATACATATTATATTCTGTAGGCTATATTATTATTAATGTTTGTCTTTAGTTCAAAGTTTGTTTTGTAAAAGCATTGACAATGAAGGGAAAATTTACGCCATATTTGTTTACGTCATGTTTATGTCAATGTTTGTGTTGGCACCGTTTGTTTTACATCACCATTCATCACCTAATCAACATGATTATCACACGGGTGTGATATTTGCCATACATTCTCTCATTTGCAATTAGTGGTGACATTTTAGTTCATGCCAGAAGTGGATGAGAGAAACGAGTGAGCTCAAACAACCACAACAGAAGTTTTAATGTTTTTGGTAGGCTAAAGCAGATGATGATGTATTCTAAGATAAGATAATATATATATAGGCCTAATAATTTCCCCACAGGGTCAATACCCCGTGGGGAAATTATTAGGACACACAGTGCTGCTAATTAAACGGTGTGTGTGTGTGTGTGTGTGTGTGTGTGTGTGTGTGTGTGTGTGTGTGTGTGTGTGTGTGTGTGTGTGTGTGTGTGTGTGTGTGTGTGTGTGTGTGTGTGTGTGTGTGTGTGTGAGAGGGTGTGTGTGTGTGTGTGTGTGTGTAATGAAATGAAGGCTGTGTGTGTGTCTTTGATGAAATGAAGGCTCTGTGATGTTATCATTCCAGGAAACCGGTACGATTTGCAGTTCCTCTGACCTTTTCAGCTGTATTTTATCGATTGAGTCACCAAAATCTATTTTTAAAAGCTTTTATCATCAATTGAAATGTTCCCTTTAATATTGTGTAACAATTATGTGGATTATATTTTCAAATCAGAAATTATCTTGCTTTCTTTCAGTAGACACCCCCTATTTTGTCCATTTTTTCATGTCCCCAATGGCCTTCGATGAAAGTGGACTTGAGATATGACTATTAAAAATGTACAAAAATCTATAAATTATGCCATTCACATATACATCTATCTGTGCTTTATTGCTGGCCATGTTTATTTTTTCAATAAATAGATTAGTAATAATTAAAATAGCATTAAAAAGCTCTGTCCCCCAGTCACACTCAACCCCGTTACACAAGTCATTCCCCCCTCCATAAAATGTTTGGACTGGCCCTTTAGTGACATCACCAACCAGGAAGTGACATCTACAAGTCTTCTGAATAACATGTTACAGAGACAGGTAACTTGAGGAGCCACTGGGCAGACACTGGGGAGGCACCATGGCGGACACTGGGGAGGCACTGGGCAGACACTGGGCAGACACTGGGGTGGCACTTGGGGAGACACTGGGGAGGTACTGGAAATTTCATATCACACACACATGATTTTCTTTTTGTCAGTTTGGGTACCCCCTGGCTATGCGTCGCGTACCCCTAGCCCGCGGACCCCACTTTGGGAACTGCTGCCATAAAGCATTACACTTGTTTACAATAGGGCCCACCATTTTCAATTCATCAAAGATATATATATATATATATACACACACACACACACACACACACACACACACACACACACACACATATATATAGGCCTATATATATATATATATATATATATATATATATATATATATATACATACTAACAAATTATCCTAACAAAATAATTAAAGTTAGGCAGCTTTAAAGTGTGTGCGAGACAGTGCGATCGTGCGTGCGTGCTTCGCGTGCGTTGGTGTGACATTTTAGCGTGGTTTAAATTAAACTCTAATATTAAATAACGTAAGGGAACAAGGGAACGCCCTTTTCTGTTTCCGTTTATCTGTTTCCGTTTCCGTTTTTGTGTTTCCTCTACTCTGGTTGATGTGGACTTGCCCCGCCTCCGCCTCCGCAGCCACTTCCTGGTCAATCAATCCTGGTCTGCAGCCAGACACTCTTGGGTAACTTCCCACATTCTTTTACAATGTTTTATAGTAATTTAAAATCTCATAGCGTGGTCGTAAAGCATAACCAGCTCAACTCCGTTACATGAAATAAAGATAGAAAACAATTATTTGTGAAAATTATCTTTGTTATTTCATCAATATATCTGATTTCTTAATATCATGCATACCAAGTGGTCTCCTCTGAATCACCACAAGTAGAGTAGTGGCCATTCTGAGTGAAAAATCACAACTCCGTCACACTCAACCCCGTTATGATTGTCATCATAACGGGGTTGAGGGATTGTGACGGGGTTGTGTTTTTAACACTGGTTGTAAAGTTATCATATTATTTAAATGAATTATAATATTCCATCAACATCCTTGTACTACATGCATATTATATACTTGATAATGTCTATGCTAAAGGTGGGTTTGCTGTTATTTCTTTACACAGTCATACACAAATAGTGTATAAGAATTGGAAAGGATTTCTATTCTCAATATATATCTCAAAGTTTCTGCCTATATAAATCTTCTCAAAGTATATTTGATTTAATTATGCTATAAATATTTACAGACATCTATGAGTCCAAGATGGCACCAAAAACAGCTGCAGAAAGGCAGAGGGAGTACCGTGCCCGGCTAAAAGCTGATCCTGCAAAGAGAGAGCAACATCTCAACCAACAACCAACCAATCCAACAAGAACTGCATGTATGACGAGTGTGTGGACTGCAAGGACAAGTGTGTGCCAATCTCCAGTACATATGACGGTACAGCAAAAGTGTCTTTCACTCAGTGGGTCACAGAAGATAAGGAGATGGATAAGAAGAATGAGGGAGAAAATAGGTCAACTGTAAAGGTCACCATCAAGAAGTCTGTGGAAAGCACACAGGAGGACCTCACTGAGTTGTTCCACACCTTCCTCCAGCGGTTCAAACAACATCACTTCAACATCAAGCAGCAGTATGACTTCTGCCGTGAATTGAAGAAGAAGATGTCAGTGGATGAGGCCTTGATACACATCGACTTTTCGGAAAATTACAGCTGCAAATATAGCTCCCAGATTCAAGCAGTGCACTTTGGGGCTTCACACCAGCAGGCCACTCTACATACAGGGGTGTTGTATGTGGGTGGAAAACCAGAGCCTGTGTGCTCCAGCACCATCTCCCCCTGCAGACATAAAAGCCCTCCAGCAATATGGCAACACCTCAATCCAGTGCTGGATTATCTTCAGGCCACACATCCACATGTTTCTGTGCTGCACTTTTTAAGTGATGGCCCCTGTACTCGGTACAAACAACGGGGAAACTTCTTCCTTTTCAGCACAGAATTGTACAGAAGAGGGTTCATGGCTGGCTCTTGGAATTTCTTCGAAGCTATTCACAGCAAAGAAGCACCAGATGGTGTCGGGGGAGCCTTAAAACGATCAGCTGACATGATGGTGGCGAAGGGCCGTGATATCCCGGATGCAGAAGCGCTGTATAAGGCCTTGACTGAGGCAAACACAACAGTGAAACTGTTCTTTGTGAAGGGTGAGGATGTTGAGGATGCAATGGAGAAAATGTCAAAGAAAATACCAGCAGTGCCAGGCACAATGAGAATCCACCAGGTGATTATGCTGGCTCCAGGAGAACTGCTATACATCGTGATGTCAGCTGCTTTTGCACAACACAGAAGCAGTTTAACTGCAACTGCTTCAAGACCCAGCGTTTTAGTTTCGGCCAGATGGTAACTGCTGTGACTGTGCCACAGCCAGCCAGTGAAGAGAACACGCAGCCACAGCCAGCCAGTGAAGAGAATCCACAGCCAGAAAAGGAAATCCAGTGGGAAAGTGCAGAGGTCATTGGGAAGTGGTGCATAATCCGCTATGATAGAGGCCTGTATCCAGGCATCATTCTTGGCACTGAAGAAAGTCATGTCCAAGTAAAATGTATGCATCGTGCTGGGATTAACCGATTCTTCTGGCCGAATCGGGATGATGTCCTCTGGTACCTGTTCGACGATGTCCTTGAACTCATTCCACCCCCACAGCCCGTGACAAAGCGTCACGTAGAGATCTTGAAAGCGGTGTGGGACAGACTGAATTCACAATGAATGAATCAAAACATGAGGCACACACACACACAC
Source organism: Protomyctophum parallelum (assembly GCF_964188405.1). NCBI lineage: Eukaryota > Metazoa > Chordata > Actinopteri > Myctophiformes > Myctophidae > Protomyctophum > Protomyctophum parallelum. The sequence continues at coordinate 1,537,787 of NC_139714.1, forward strand.
ACACACACACACACACACACACAATGAATGCCTCAAAACATGAGGCATGCACACACACACACACACACCCTCACACACACACACACACACACACACACTCAAGTGTATTTGACAGAACGAAGACACATATTCATTGTTGTCTTTATTTGTGTTCTTAACTTGTCAGTGTTAATAAAAGTCAGTTCAATGAAATTGTCTATTGTTCTTAAATGGTTCCTAATAATGATATAATAATTATTGTTGAATTTGAGATTTTAAAACGACTATTCATGTTAAGCTGTATTTGTCTCTTCAGTACTGTTTACCACCTTCAACCCCGTTACCCTAGGCTCAACCCTGTCACGCATATGTTTTTTGTGATTATTTCTTAAGGTTTTATGAAAATGTAATTAATGGTTATTGAACTATGTCCGAAATGTTTAGAGCAATCATAAAAATACATTTTTTTGTTTGAAGTCAGATGCTATAGTCGATTTTGTATCCATTTTTGAGAAAAAAGTAGGTCCCCATCAAAAAATTGCCACATTCAGGCTGTAGTATAGCAAAAGTGGGAAAATGTATGTACTTTTTATATTTCAATTTTTTGTATTAGTGTGAGGGCCATTTGATGAATAGAAAAATGTTTGTGTGTGTGTGTGTGTGTGTGTGTGTGTGTGTGTGTGTGTGTGTGTTGAAATGAAGGCTGTGTGTGTGTGTGTGTCTCTTTGATTAAATTAAGGCTCTGTGGTGGTGCGTGTGTTTGCTTTATGTATACTTATTTGTTAGTGTTTACTTTGTATTTTATGTAAGCACATTTTACTCATTCATTTTTGTCATTATTATTTTTGTTAAACAGTATTTGAAGCTGGTGTATTTACATTTAATGTGCAGCTTGAATAAAATGCAGTGTATTATAACTTGTAACCTGGATTTGGTCTTACTTTATTTGTTTGCAATATAGTATACCTACGACCTACCTACCTAATCAACATCCATCCATCTTCAACCGCTTATCCGTAGTTGGTTTGGTTCGCGGGGGCAACAGCTCCACCAGAGTGCTCCAGATTTCCATCTCCAGAGCAGTGACTTTCTCCTGGGCGATCTAAGGGAGATGCCAGCCACCCGTCGAAGAAAACTCATTTCGGCCGCTTGTATTCGCGACCTTATTCTTTCGGTCATGACCCACACTTTATACTTAATATATTAGTGCCCCTCACTTCACACAGGTGTGATTTTTTAATACCATGGGACCCTGGCTGAAATTCACCAGCAAGACCTAAGCCTAAACCCAAAACAAACTATAAACTGGTCACCAGCTAAAACCAGCATAAACTGGTGACCAGCATAAGCTGGTGACCAGCAAAACCATCAAAATACCAGCTAAAACCAGCATAAACTGGTGACCAGCATAAATTCCAGCTACCAGTTTAAACCAGCATGGACCAGCAAAACCTAGCTGGTCAGTCACCAGCTAAGACCAGCAAGATGGCATCCAAAACACACTCTAAAGCTGGTCACCAGCTAAGACCAGCAAAAGGTGGTCACCAGCTAAGACCAGCAAGAAAGTTGCTGGTCCAGTTTATGCTGGTCTATCCTGGATTTTTCAGCAAGGGCGCCACGGCCCATCCACACCCACTCTGTGGACAGACATATATTACATTGGCAGTGAGATTAGGACAGCGCCACGGCCCGTCCGCGCCCACGGCTGGAAAGGGTACTGCGCCCGTAGTGAATTTTCACTACCATAGAGAATGCATTGGAGAACGGTTGGGCTAGGGACCTCCAGGACATGCAGTCTATACTGCCGCCGCGTGGATCAGGTCGGCAATACACCATGTTAATGTACACTAGCTGTTCCATCTGTGGAATGAATTAATATCTAATCACATTACAAAAGGCAAGCAGCTATATTAATATTGGACCAGATATGAACACAACTTCTCTCTCTGCTATTATACTTTATAATACTGTATTATAAAGTATATCAGCAGAGAGAGAAGTTCCGATTTAATATATGTGCTTAGGGTGTCAAAAAACTTGAACGAGTCTGGGGTTAAATGTCTGGTCTTTGTGTCAGAAACTATATTACAAAGTAAGATGAAAGTTGGAAGCATGCAACGTATACGTATATATAGCCTACACTGTAGGCCTATATGATTTTCCCCAAGGCATGCATTGTTATTTGTGCATACATATTAGTATCGAAGCAATATGGTTTTCTATAAGAAGGCAATTAAAATGCATGCATGACATACTTCTTGTCAAACGAATAATGGAATACTTCTTGTCAAACTGTGGCTTGAGTCTCGATAGTATAACCATTACCATATAGTCAGACACAAACAATACATTTCATACATAGGCCTATAGTACATTGGATAGACCTTTTTCTTTACTATACTAGGGGGGGGATAGCTATAGCTAGCTGTTGTTAACTCTGACTCCAAATATTAATGAAACATTAGTTAGGCTAAAGCAAAGGCTAGGCTATATAGCACTGGCCTATATTAGGCATACCATATTCTGAATGACCAAAAAGAGGACACATGCGCGCGTGCATGTGCGCGTGCACATGCACATGCATGTCGTGCATGTGCATGTGTCGTGCGTGCGCGGTTCTGTTTGAATTCAATTAATTTGTCAAAACAGTTTGGCTCCTAAATTTGATCAAATATGCTCTATATTAGTTATGTATTTATTTAAAGCAGTGGCTCTCAAAGGTGTGATCCAGGGACCCTCATGGTTCCTTGGGGGGGTTCCAAATGGACCCATTATAGGTCTGTAACTCTGAGAGTGTAACACATGGACCCAAATTGACCCTTACAGGTCTGTAACTCTGAGTGTACAAATGGAACCAAATCATGGACCCTTACAGCTAGGTCTGTAACTCTGAGAGTGTGATACTGTACAAATGGAATAAAATGGGACTCTTATGGGTGGATGGATGGATGGATGGATTTTATTTTGTCATTAACGAAATTAATCTGTTGGCATCAATCCAAATGCAATACAAAGAAATGGTCATATAGTACTGCAATAGTTGTTAGTATTGGCAAGAGTAAAAACAGTAGGAAAAAATACAGTTTATGTACAGTCAGGCGTTCATATGTTGACCTGGGGGTGGGGGGGGACAGACTATCGTTTGCTTAAAGAGTTCAGGAGAATAATGACTGAGGGGAAGAAGCTGTTTCTGGATCTGGATGGGTCCATTTGGTTTTACTCTCAGAGTTATGGGGGTCCTTGAAATTAAAAAGTTTAAGAACCTCACAACCTGTATGCAATGGCTTATCTCTTGTAAAAAGAGAGACCAGCCTATTCTCCAAACCATTATCTTATGCTTTGCTAGGTTGTACAAAATAATATTGGGTCAATTTAATTTGCAGGACTCACCTCGCGCACAGCTGCCTTGTCTGTGTTGTTGACATGACATGGGCTTGCAGGACATAACTTTTATTTGTGAGTTGTGACAGACACATAGTTCCTTTGCAGACAATACAATCTGCTTCTCATTGGTCAGTCACAAAGCTAAGAAAACAGTAGCCTACTTTTTCTGCATGTCAATGATGATGAGATAGTTCTTTGGCATTTCAATCTTTCCTCACGGAGAGCACAACAGTCTATCTGCAGCCTGCGGTCGGGAGAAGTGCTGTCAGCGCGCAGCACATGCAGACTAGAGTTATGAATAATACACATTCCGGGGTTCGGGCTGGAAGTCCACCTCTCACAGTGTTTTTCCACTACGAACCATTGAACGTGCATTGTAATACACATTGAGCGTAGCGATACACAGGGCTGGTTCGGAAATAACGCACTGAGCGCACTGTGCAATGCAAACTAATGGGCGAGTGCGCTCCGGTGTGGTATTTCCCGAACGTGCCCATACAGGCGATACGTGTAAAACCCCGGACATTTGAAGGAATTTATAAAACCCCCCGGGGCTGCCCGGACAGCCCCCCAAAAGAGGACTTGTCCGGGCAAAAGAGGACGTATGGTAAGCCTATATGAATGTCACACCTCAGCTCAAATAAGAGTTTAAATTGATTAAACTTGGCCAAAAGACTTACCACATAATTTACTCATAGCCACTTGCTCAGCTCTAGGACTAGTAGTGATGCAACACAGGCATAAAAACTAGTTCTCGTCATAATTGCTGCTCTGCTCAAAATGCACGCCCAAAAAACTCCCACTGATCGAGCTCGCAGTCGCCATGACGACCAATGTAGGTAGCCAATCCCAGAGCAGTGTACTCTGAGTACAGTCACGCCCCTGCTTCTAATTAGCTATAACGTTTCCACCTGTGACATTACCCACAATGAAAAGCAATAACGCATCGACAATAAAATAAAACAAAAAAACATGAACAACAACTTTCAGGACCAACGTTCCTTTCTATGTAGAAACCGGTGTTTGCTCGTTGTTGAAACTATGCAAAAAAATATTTTTATTTTTTGTTAAGGGTTGCACCGTGACAATCAGGGTGAGCACTACTGACACCTATATATACCCGGTGGGCCTGCTGACTAATGTATGGGTGAAATGATGAATGATCCCGCGGTGCAGTCACCTTGCCAGCTCATTAAGATGTGTGTTCCTGTTGACCTAGTACGACACTGATAACCCTGTGTCTAACAGGTGTAAGGTGATCTGCTAGGACCCTGACGGAGCACGCGGGCTGGTTGTGAAAGTGACTGAGAAAATTAAACAGTCTGATCCCCATCCACAAAATTTTATTTGAACCTGCAATTCAGCCACAATTTTCAAATCGGCCCCATGGTGGCGCTATAAGCCATTTCTCTACTGTAACTGTGTCACTGCAGCATAAAGGAATATTATTGCACTGTTTTATTGATATTATAGTTTTATTTCAAGTGATTGTTATTTTTGTTGGTTTATTTGTCATATTACATGTATTCAGGAAGAACTGTCACAATATGCTCGCAGCAAAGTGCCTTTCAGATGGTGATGGGTTTGATATATATTTTTGATTATATTTGTTATCATCAATGTTTCGAAACTGTTGTTTTCAAGTCTGCGGACTCCTCAATAATCATATTTGAAATGGTAACCGACCCCCCAACTCTATTTATTTATAAAAAAAATAAAAATCATATTTGAACTGGGGACCTCCCAAAATTGTTATATTTTAACTGTGACCGGGTAAGTAGAGCTTGTAGATTCCCTATTTCTTCTACTTTTGTGTCACAACACCATGTAACATGATACCGTATATGACAAAAGTTAAAATATAAAATGTCAAAAAAGTTGAAATATGGATGGTTGCCCCACAGCAACGATCACCATCACTTTATCTACAGGCTAAAAATACATTGATGTGTTTTCTTGTTATGAAAATAGCCTTGTTAAATATTAAATGGTTCTCACAATTCATATCTGGTTTATCTGTGTTTATGATATTATGTATACCAGTATGCCAAACCCTCTGCTGCCCCACAGCAGAATATCCTAACATGTTTACAGCATTTCTGTGATCTGTACATCCTCAAGTTCAGTTCATGTTTCCAATAAACTGAAAATCACCCTATATGCAGGGCTGGACTGGGACAAAAATTCGGCCCGGTCATTTTCGCACAAATTTGGCCCAGACGGCCCACCACAACCCGTGCGCAGATAGCAGAAACTCCGCTCCGTCGACGCACACAACCAAACAAGCCCTTAATACCACCACTTTTACGGAACAACATAAATGATACAAACCAACAGACAACTACACAACCCTTTGTTGCTCTCACAAGAATGCTGGCAAAACGATTCAAGATAGAAGAGGGTATATAATAATATATTGTTGATTATATTATTTATTTATTTATTTGCCCTCTGGTGGTGGTGTTCTGTAAAATAATGACGTCTGCTCTCTGCCCACTGCAGGATACCTTATAAGGAACTGTGTGTGACAATAGGGGCGTGACAGACTGGATCCCTGTGTTACTTTATTTGTTTACAAGTTTAAGTTTCCCGTTTTTTGCATCCCCGTAAAGGAAGATAAATAAACAACTTTGATTTAACACCGAAACCAACCTGGAATGGACATTCTATTTTATTCAAACAACAACAACAAGCAAGCGTCTTTAGTATAGTAGGATCAGTCTGCCCATGAAGTGGCTCACACAAAGGGAGAAAAGTGTTTTTAACAAAAGGATAAGTGGTCACTAGTACTACATTAGTCAAAAGACTCGCTTTGGAGTTTTCCATTGGAAAGGAAAGGATTGCTGAAGAGGAGCAAATGTTTGAACGGCGGACAGCGTGGCTGAGAGAACAAAGGACAAGATGGTGGTGCGGTACAAAGCGGTAAATAATACAAACTTTAAAAAAAATCATAACGAAGAAACTATAAGCTGACACTGGAAAATGTGAAGGGATTGGTTAAAGGAGGACTTGAAGTTCATTTAGGAGCGCATAAAAGTGACATTTGGTGCGCATTGAGAGACATTAATTTATTCAATTTAATTATTCTTCAACTGCATGATTTAAAAAGTGCGCTAAACGCCGCCCCTCTGAAATGCAATGATTAAATCATATCTTGCAATGGATTGGAAACATAAAGAGTTTGTAGGCTATATTGCCATGCCTTTGTGTTCATAAAACTTGAAACTTGGAACTTAATGCAACATTGATGGAAATGTATATCAAACAATGAAATGGATGGAACTGAACAAAATGTTGCGGTGCCACTGCTCACCGTGAGTGAACCCACTGAACCTGAAGTTTCTCAAATGGACGGAGAACACATTGCAAAAAAAAATACAAACTCCCCACTGACACGGAGAATGAACATTATAAAGGAATTGATGAAAGACAATATGGCACAGCTGGTTACCTGACTGAACTCTACTGGGGAGATGGTTTGACAAACATGAAAAACAAAACATAAAGAAAATGTTCAAGCCATGGCTGACCAGCTCTGCATTCTACCTATCACTATACGTCTATGATCTAGGACAGGGGTAGGCAACCTTTATTATCAGAAGAGCCATTTTTGGCCCAAAAACGTATTACAATTCTATCTGGACCAGCAAAATATATTTGCTTTAATAAAGAAAACTTTAATTATTCGTGTTTTTTCTGGTCTTTCAATAAAGGTATTTCTTTGCCTGCATGCGTGGTGCGCACAGTGAGCGCCCCCTTTGCTTTTTTTATAAGTATTTTATTAAATTTCCACAAAGTTACAAGTCATCACATTTCATATATCAACGTTTGGAGATCCATACAGAAAATATGCTGCTTGTCATCATATAAATACATCACATCAAATATACATACATCATAATACATATACATACATCAAAAAGCACAGACACATAGGCGCCAGAGAGCGCAGCACCATGCTTTGGTGCCATGTGTACTATCCGCAGCACCCCCTAACGCCCAAATGCCTGCACCTGCATGTGCTGTTCTGAAGGTCTCGCCACCCGCCAACAAATAGCACCATGCTTTGGTGCCATGTGTGTCTATCCGCTGGCGTGCAACAAGACCCCCAGAGCCACACACTCAGCATGAACATTTAAAAGTATAAAACATGTAGACGCAACCGGGAGTCCTCACCTCAGTATACTACTCACTGTGGCAGAATAAGGGCAAAAAATATATATACATTACATTACAGTGCCAAGGTGGGCCAGTTTAGGTGCGTGTGCAGTCTCTTCAGGTCCATTGTTTTTTTCCTTTTAAGTTCAGTTTTAATTTGTTTAAAAACAGTGTTTGCGTCAATTACCACGTTGTCCATTGACATTTTGCACCGAGTCTTCCAAATCTTAAAAATGGTCACACAAATACAAACTCAAAATATATCATAATTTTCTTTTCCGCAGTTAAAAATACCGTACAAAATGTCTCTGTGGCCTGGCACCCTCAAACCTATATCGTGCATCTTGCTCCAGATTGCTTTTGACCTATTGCAGTCTATGAGCAAGTGCCATATGGTCTCTAGCTCTTCACAGTCTGGCATGGGGCATTCCGTTGTGGTCACAAAGCAACTCCATTTAACCACTGCTCTAGTTGGAAGTCTACCGTCGGCAGTTAGCCACATAACGTCCTGCATGTTTCCAGTGACGAGGCCGCTGTTAAAATTATTTACTAGGTTTTTACTTTCGTCAAAGGAGCAGTGTTTAAAACGTACCATACCTCCATATATCTTATTACTTATTAAATTATATATTATTTTATTTGATTGGGTTCCCCAGTTAATATTTAAATTGCTATGTTTTGTGGTGAAATCCCCATATGCCAATTTATAGTATGGCAGTGACAGTCTGCCCCTGCCCCTCTGTTTTCTCCATGTTTTGAGGTCTCCTACCCAAGCTGCTCCACACAGAATGCCCCTATCCACATTTTTACAGAATGCAATCATTATTTTGCTGCCGACGTCCATTGCGCCAAGGCCTCCCTCTTTGACACTTTTAAACATAAAAATCCTTTTGGTAACCTCCCGGTTGTTTCCCCAAATCAAACGTACACACATCCTATTAATTCTTGTTATGCACTTCTCAGGTGGCGGAAAAATGGTGGCCAGGAACAATAACTTTGATAAAATAAATGTTTTTACAATCCCTATTCTCGATTTATAAGTTGTGTCCCTAACTTTCCATTTTTCAACTTCGGCATGTATTTCAGTTTCTTTTCTGTCCCAATTATTTTTTAGCACAGTCCCTATTAGCAAAGAAAATGCCAAGTATTTTAATTTCCTCTTTCACCTCCATGAGCAGGGCCGGCCTCCGATCCTCCTCTCCTATCCAAATACATTCCGTTTTGGTCTCGTTTAGCTTGCCCCCCTGCTTGGCGACCTGCTCTAGAGGTGAAAGTGTTCTCTAACAAAATCAAGTTCTCTCTGCGATTTTATAAAGGCAGTTACATCGTCCGCGTATGCAGACACCTTGGCTGCCGTTCTATTAATCCAAACTCCTTGTATTCGGTTATCATGTTTTATTTTATTTAGTAATGGGCTGATGGCAAGAACGTAGAGCGCTGCGCTCAGAGGACAGCCCTGTTTCACCCCTTTCTTTATGTCAATATAATTAGACGTCCTTCCATTTACTTTGACCGCCACCTGAGATTTTGCATACAACATTTTAACCATTTTAATAAATACTTGTGGAAACCCATATTTTTCTAAAACACCCCATAAATATTCTCTATTTACAAAATCAAAAGCTCTCTTTTGGTCAAAGCCAACAATAAAAAAGCCAGGCTCATGACGTGAGTGTATCATCTCCCTGATCCTATTTAAGTTGTCCCACATCATACGTCCTTTAATGGCGCATGTCTGTTCTTTTTCAATTATTTCGTTTAACACTGTATTTAGTCTCATCATTATGATTTTGGCGAGTATCTTATATTCTATATTAGTTAGTGTGATCTGTCTCCAATTATTTATATATTTTTCATCCCCTTTTTTAAAGATCATAGAGATGGTACCTTGATAAAACCCGTCATGCATAGACTTTTTAAAACACCCGTCATTAAATGCAGAGGCCAAAATATCAGCAAGTTCGTTAGCAAAGACCTGATAAAATTCGGAGGGTAGGCCATCCGGGCCGGGAGACTTCCCTCGGTTTAACAAAGAGATTGCTTTTTTTTACTTCCTCGCTTGTGAAATCACCTAGGAGTGTGTCAAAGTGCACTCCATCTATTTTTTTCACCTCTGATAAAAAGGCCTCTGCATCCAACAAAGCACCATCACCACAATACATTTCCTTAAAATGCTCCACAATCAATTCCGTTATTCCATTATCATCATTTACAATTTGACCATGTTTATTTGTCAGTGCATTTATACAGTTAAACTCTCTCTTTATATTTCTCTATAACTTTACGTATGTTTGCTGGTTCGTCCATATCAAAGCCTGCTTGTACTTTAGCTGCATTAAAATAATCGTTATTAAAAATCATCAAAGTGCTAGTAATGTCGTCTAATTTCTTTTCATCTTGTTCTGTTAGTGAGCTACCTTTACATTTGAGTTTCACATATAGTTGCGTTAGTTTATTATACTCTTTATTTCGTTCTATATTTAAGTATTTACATTTTAAAATTAGTTGCCTTTTTACGCATCTCTTCATCTCTTCCCATAATTCGACATTTGATTCAGTAAGAACCCTTAAATCCTTTACTCGGTTTATCTCATTTTTAACAATCTGTATGAACTCTGGATTTTTAAAGCAATTTATGTTAAGTTTCCAATTGTTTACTCTGGGTCTGGTGTGAAAGCTAATAGTAGCTCTCACTGCCAGGTGGTCGGAATTAACCCAAGCCTCAGTTTTATACGTGTTCACATTAATGTCCTTTGACACATAAATTCTGTCTATCCGCGTCTTGACCCTTGCGTCAAAACGCGTATAGCCAGTTGCATCTGGGTACAACACCCTAAAAGTGTCTCTCATTTCTAGACTTTCGCAGGTTTCCTTCAAAACTTTACTCGCTCTATCATATAGGCCTGTGTTACTACCGTTTGTAGATATTCTATCTTTAAGATCCGTTATAGTGTTAAAATCACCGGCCAGAATTATACACTGCCCTGCACAAGACTTCTCTTAACTTATTAAAAAGCCGTATCTTGTCGCATCGCTGCGGGGTTGTATAATACATTAATAAGCCGCATTTTCTGTTTCCGTAGGCTACTATACAGTCTAAGACAAGAAGTCGGCCTGGTATTATTTCTCGTTTCCTTTGAATAGTTAAATTTTTTGTGTTAAACAAAATACCGACTCCATCCACGTGGTCACCACCAATTGAAAATTCCGACCACCCGTGGGACCAGTACTCTCTGACAGTATTTACATCAGCCAGTGTTTTTAGCCGCAATTCTTGTGTAAAGATAATATCAGCTCTAATATTTTTCATTATATTAAGTTTCTCCTGTCCAGTGCTTTCTTGCTGTATTCCCCTTACATTGATTGTGGCGATATTAAACATCATGATGGCGAGTAGTGGGCCTACATATATCATCAGTTTTAAAGGGCTTTTTCAATCCCTGGCTTTTAGATTTTTTCCATTTTTATGTAGGTCAGGAGACTGTCTGTCTCTCTTGCCTTGTAAGGGAGGGAGGTTCTCTGTGGACACCAACAAGGTGGGTACAGGGCCCCGCTCCTCAGACTGTGATCCGCACAAAATATCAATCGCGTCTTCGAGAGCGGTTTGACCTTCGTTAGTCTCTAAATCCCGCAAAATGTCGCTTATTCTGTCCTCTGTGTCTGCATCATTCGACACTTGATAGCTGGGAAGACTGACCTGCGTAGCACTCTCCATGTCTGATCTGATCTGATGGCTGCGGTGCCACTGCTCATCGTGAGTGAACCCACTGAACATGAAGTTTCTCAAATGGACAGAGAACACATTGCACAAAAAATACAAACTCTCCCCACTGACACGGAGAATGAACATTATAAAGGAATTGATGAAAGACAATATGGCACAGCTGGTTACCTGACTGAACTCTACTGGGGAGATGGTTTGACAAACATGAAAAACAAAACATAAAGAAAATGTTCAAGCCAGCTGACCAGCTCTGCATTCTACCTATCACTATACGTCTATGATCTAGGACAGGGGTAGGCAACCTTTATTATCAGAAGAGTCATTTTTGGCCGAAAAACGTATTACAATTCTATCTGGACCAGCAAAATATATTTGCTTTAATAAAGAAAACTTTAATCATTCGTATTTTTTTCTGGTCTTTCAATATTACATTTTATTGTTTGCTAATTTCAAGTCAAGTATACTGTACCAGTAAGCCAGCAGCATTGGTGGTGAAAACAAACAAAGATGTCTTATCATGAATACATTCTTCTGTTTTCCTTCATTAAATGTGATTCTTATTTTTATCTGCATGGTGTATAGGCAACATTGTTTTGCAATATCAAAATTAAAGAATAACTTTATGCCTACTATACAAATTCAATAATAAATTATGATTAAATGTAAAAAAGAAGAAAAAGAAAACCTCTTATTCCTTTTCATACTTCTTTGCCGTAGCAACTGGGAGCCACGGGAGAGGACCTATAAGAGCCACATGTGGCTGTTATTACGGCCTCAGGCCTATAGGTATTTCTTTGCCTGCGTGGTGCGCACAGTGCGCGCCCCCTTTGCCTAACCCCTCCTTGTAGATCAGTCAGCGCAGCCATTGGTGGGGAGTATTACCGTCGCTCCGCTGTTGGTCGCCCGCTCCGCACCTCGCTCCTCCAACCGGCTTCTACACCTGCGCCCACCTGACGGCATAAAGCCGTCCTGCAGCCTTCACTCACGGCCGCTGTCCAAACAGTCACTCCAGAGTGGAGCAGGGCAGCAGCCAGCAGGCTAGAGGCAGCGCGCCCTCCGTGCAGCGAGAGAATGCACGGAGTAATATTATGGACACCTCCGTATATTGCAAGAGTTGCTGTGCGGGATGAGTGTTGTGTAACCCGTTATAATGTTATCACCTGTACTATTTCTACATTCTGAGCACTGGGCCACGGAAGCCTGCTTTTTGTACAGTTTGATAGATTAGATTAGAGTAGGCAATAGTAGGGCACTGTTGTCACTTTATTTTCGTTTTTTAGGTTAGTGTCTAAAACTCAAGAGGTTAGTTTTAGTATGCTTTTGATTATTTCCCTTAGTTTCTCCGTGTGTCATTTATGTTTGAAAATGTATAGTAATTCATATTGAATACATACCTGTAAATATATATATATTGTTCCTATATAATTTGTATGCCACAGAGAATAATAAAGAACTTTGGGCATTTTACCACCTTGCCTTATTACAATAACCGTCCTATGACTCGGTGAGTCGTAACAGTGGCTCTAGAGCCACAGGTTGCCTACCCTGGTCTAGGAGCATAAACCTGCTCACTCACAGTAGCCGGCCAGCTGAATTGTAACCGGTACAGTACGCTCTCTCAGGATGACATATTATTCTATCAATGTTGTCACAATCATTCAGTCCACTGAGATGTACCAAGCTCAGCCTTGCCCTTAAGGAGTTTTAGCCTTTAGATGACTAGATAGTTTATTGCAATTATGCAGAGACCAAAAAGGAGAAAACACACACACACACACACACACACACACACACACACACACACACACACACACACACACACACACACACACACACACACACACACACAAATGAGGCAACAGTATTGGTTGGAAAAATGTTGCTCAGTCTGATATGCATTCTCTTTCAATCCTAGAGATGGAGTTGTACAGTTTCATCAAATTAATGTTCGGCAGAAAGGAGAGGCAACAAATGTGAGGGTACAAAATATATTTACAAAAAATACAAGTCAACAATGTACACCATAATAAAACACAATCCACAACTATAAATGCCAAGTCTCTGTGTGTACGTCATGTGCAATCCACGTAACTTGATCCACAAATTCGACACACTTTCCACCCCACCGCAGGGGGTTCAGTGCCCGGTGTCGAGTCGGACAAGGCCCCTATATAGAGCTGGCCTGTTCTGACCTGACAACACTCCATATTTGGGCATGCCTGACACAGAACTCCAATAAAACACCACACCATTACAATAAAATGTAAACAGAGCCCTATGTGTGTACGTGTGTAATCCACATAACTTGAATACCGTTCGCCCCACCGACTTCGACACACGCGTTCCAAAAAGGCCTGGGCTCCGGACAGGGTCTATATATGGATACGGCCCACAGCTCACGGAACCTCTTGATAAGGAAGAGAGAGAGGGTGTGACAGGGGGGAAAAATGTTTGGACACGCACACGCGTGAGTGAGGACGGCAGCAAACTGTTTTTTGACCACATCATTATAAACAAGACACAATACAAAGAAGAAATGGGAGAAGAATAGTTTTGTTTGCGTTAGCCGAACTCTTGCACTTACACTGATTTACATACATACACACACACACACACACACACACACACACACACACACACACACACACACACACACACACACACACACACACACACACACACACACACACACACACACACACACACACACACACACACACACACACACACACACACACACGCACGCGCGCGCACGCACACACGCACAGCGATCGTTTTGGAGTTTGTTTTTGTGAACAACGCTGTGTGATTGCAAACAATAATGGAATGTGCGTCTGAACTACACCGTCTCCGAGCCAGGCGACTTGAAAATTAAGGTAGGACAAGTCTCCATAACAACAGTATAAGGAGAGTTGGGCACGTACATATTCCCTTCCCCCCCTCCCCCCAAAATGAGTGGAAAATAATATTACCAGAAACACAAATATATAGAAATATATAGCCCTGAATAAACTGGTCTGTAACTTTGAGAGTTCTCAAATGGAACCAAATGTGATTCCATTTGAACACTCTCAGAGTTAAGGGGGTGTAACGATCAAAGTAAGAACATTATAATGGTCTGTGGCAAATATTTAGATTTTCTGCTTTACACACCAAGTCTTTGCCACAGACACATTTTGTCCGTTTACGGACATGGTTGTGACCCCTGCTTCCCTGACTCACATGTCTAAGGCAGACATTCGCATTGCTGTAATGTGCCAGCTGCCTCCAAGCGTTCCTTTAGGTAGGGGGAAAAGATAACCACATGGATTACAGAGCTTACAGAGTTAAACAATAACTTGACAAAAATATTAAAATTATTATTTCACAATGATAATCTTTGTTTTTTTATCCCACTTTTAATGTTTTAAGCTCTGTGGATATAGTTTTGTTTCTATTATTCTTATACATACAAATGTTATCACTCTGACCTTTAACCCTCAGGACGCATCTGTACACACCTGGCACCAGGTAGGCATATTCTGCGGCTCCTTCCTCCACATCCACCTCTTCCTCCTGACTGCTGGGATGTGTCATACCTTGAGGAAGAGGTAGAGTTTTAGGCCCGACCCGGCTTTAACATGTCGGCCCTTTTTATTTCTGGGACTGCAATTTTCACTTTAATATTAACAGTGTTAAATGTTTTAATACAAATGGAACCAAATGGACCTTTTTGGATCCATTGTTCATTGTCCCCATAACACTTCGATATTGAACATTATGAAGTGTGCTTTAATAGGAATAGTTTCAGCATGCACATATTCTCTCCTTTTTAATTAGACATATTGAACAACTACTGACTGGTAGTTGAGTGAAAAGGTATATGTAAGCACTTCTTCCAACATGTGTGGCTTTTACAGTTAATATAGATAATTAAACAGAACTACTGCAGAAAAGTAGCATGTGGCTGGTCAAACTAGGGGGTTTTCATGATGCTGAATCTTTGCCAAGAACAAAATAATTGGAATTGACCAGGACACTGCCAGTACAACACTTTCCATCGACAGCCACAGAAGACACGTTGCCGCCGCTACTGTCCTGTAGGCTACAAAATGCAGCCCCCCCCCACTGCCCTAGGGACCTCCAGGACATGCAGTCTATACTGCCCCCGCGTGGATCAGGTCAGCAATACATTATGTTAATGTACACTAGCTGTTCCATCTGTGGAATGAATTAATATCTAATCACGTTACAAAAGGCAGGAAGCTATATTAATATTGGACCAGATATGAACACAAAGCGGCAGTATTATAAAGTAAAACAGCAGAGAGAGAAGTTCCGATTTAATATGTGTTTAGGGTGTCAAAAAACTTGAACGAGTCTGGGGTTAAATGTCTGGTCTTTGTGTCAGAAACTATATTACAAAGTAAGATGAAAGTTGGAAGCATGCAACGTATATGTAGACTATTATGTATATATACACTGGGGCGGCGGTGGCTCAGGGGTAGAGTGCCTGGATGGCAACCGTAAGGTTGCCAGTTCGAACCCGGGCTCCCCCAGAGATACTGTCGAAGTGTCCTTGAGCAAGACACTGAACCCCTAATTGCTCCCGATGTGCTAGTTGGTGCCTTGCATGGTTTCCGCTGCCATCGGTGTATGAATGTGTGTGTGAATGGGTGAATGTAATGCACAATCTCTGTAAAGCGCCTTGGATAAAGGCGCTATATAAATGCACCATTTACCATTTACTGTATATGATTTTCCCCAAGGTTGGCAAGGTATGCATTGTTATTTGTGCATACATATTAGTATCGAAGCAATATGGTTTTCTATATAAGAAGGCAAATGGATAAAATGCATGCATGGCATACTTCTTGTCAAACGAATAAGGGACTGATCGTTATTTATCCACCAGGGGGGTGGTGGTGCAGATGTGATTTCATTTTTTTTATTTTTCCTCATCTCCCCCCCAGCCTCCAAATATGTTTTCGGGACCCCCCCTCAGGGACTGGAAGAATATATATGACCCCCCCCAAACACCATAGACTACATTTATTTTATATTCACACCAACAGTATAGCAGCATATAAAGTAAACGCTGATCGTTTATTAGGCGGCGGCCGTCTGGGGTTCATTTGGTTCCATATCCGTCATTACATTATGGTCAACACTCAACACTGATGATATGCCATTGCATTCTTCCAACTAAAGATTTAAATATAGAATATGCAGATCTACAAGCTCAAAACAACACGCTGATGACGCGACACAAATTTGTGAGCTTAGATTGGCTATTTTTGAGGTGAGTCTCGTGCGTAAAGTCATTCTATAGCCAAGCTGCCAAGGCAGTGGGCACCCCTCGCCTCTGTGCCCAAGCCCAGGATGATGAAAATGAATGAATGCTAAATAAATATGTCACGCAGTCGCATACCATAATACAGCGTCATACTCCACAGAGAAAAGCACAATGTGCGCAACACCAACGTTCAACTGCCTGCTCGGCTCATTTAGCCAGCCAGGCACCACCGAATAGTGTAACTCTTTCTTTAATCTATTACAACCACATACGCAGACAAAAGTACATGGCACCGCGGACAAAACACAAGTAGGCTACTGTGATGCACACACCAACAATCCACCATTGCAACGCGAGTGCGCAAAGATGCACATGACAGCTGCTAGACCTAGAATGCCTGTGATCATTTAATTATACTTCGTAAATGTTCATGTACTGTACATACTGTATGTAACAACAAGAGCCGTTCTAGGGCTAGACAGCCGCATGCTTTTAGACCAGCCCTACCTGCCTAAACTGACCATGGAGAAGTTCACTGGAGATGTGAGTCAATGGCAAAGCTTTTGGAGTCAATTTGAGACAGCAATAGACAAAAACACGAGTCTCAGTAAGTCTGATAAATTCACATATTTAAAGTGAGTATTCTTAAGTGGCAGAGCGGCTATATAGTCGCGGGATTGGTTTATCAGACCAGAATTATGACAATGCCATTAAAATGCTATAGGCAGGCTGCATGTCGCGCGTAATTGTAGAACGCAGGGCATTCACTCTGAAGAGTGCGGGCGCAGACACCACAAAACAGTTTGCAACCAAACAGCCAGTCAATATACAGCGCATGATAGACGCGCCGACCACGGGGGGGGGAGAGAAAGAAAAAAAAAAACGTTTTTTTTTCTTATCAACTAGTACCAACAAGGTCGACTAGTGGATTTACTAGTCAACTAGTTGAATAGTTGACTAGTGGATTTACTCGTAAACTAGTTGAATAGTCGACTAGTTGAATAGTTGCTTAAAGCCCTATATAGATGTATTTAATGGACAGACACAATAAACAATACATATTCATATCTGTGGACTGCAGTTGGAAATGAGCATCTTTGCTAAATACCGTATATTCACGTTGCATTTTTATGTAATTGTACATTAATATGCACTGTCCCGTCAAAATAAACAAATACAAAAAATGATACTGATTGATTGGTCTTAATTATTTCTTTCTCGGTTATATGTCAACAGGTTTGTCCTAAAGCTTAATCTTATAACTCTTGACAGAAATGTTCCTTAATGTTGATCTGATGTGTTATTGACCACCTGGTCTGTGAGCAGGAGGAAAGAGATTCAATGTATAGGATGTCATATTTGAGCCCAAAATACTAAAATATATATATATTCTCCCCCACCTCATAGCTGACTTGTCATACAGGTATTCATATCCATATAAACACTAGCCTATTTAAAATATTATTTTGGGTCAGGGTTTCATAGCTCGTTTTCAATTATAAAAATGCATTTCCTAAAATGAAGACAATGGTGAAGATATTCTAGCAGTTCCAAACTTTTGTGTTCTTATTTCTTTGTGTGTCTGGTACTCACACATGCACCATCTGTCACCCTCCAGCTGCCATTCATACAGAAGCCAGGTCAGAGGTCCAGGTCTCAACGGGCCTGAACGTTAAAGGGACACTTGACACTTCACCCTTTTTGCTAAAACAATATATGTAAATGACCTTTAGAACACTTTCCTGGGGGTCTTTGTGTGTGTAATATGTGGTTTTAGATATTTTAGATTGTAGCAGTGAGCCCAGTGTCTCTGATGTCATATACACTGGGCTCACTTGACTTCCTTCCTGGACTAGATGTTGTCTCAGTAAGACAGCCCTCCCCCTATCCACAAGGAGGAGCAGTGCACCAAAGACTTATGGGAAGTGTTGTCCAGGAACCAGTGTCCATGACATCAGAGACACTGGGCTCACTGCTACAATCTAAAATATCTAAAACCACATATTACACACACAAAGACCCCCAGGAAAGTGTTCTAAAGCTTCTAAACGTCATTAACATATAGGTTTTTGCAAAAACGGTGAAGTGTCCCTTTAAGGCTGTATGAACGGCAGCTCCAGGGTTAAATTAAGGCTGTACTTTTAAAAAGAATCACACCTGTGTGAAGTGAGGGGCGTTCTTACCATCCTACATCATCCATTCATTGTCAATGGGAATTTAATTTACAATTAACTTTGTGTAGGACAAAGAAATCACACCTGTGTGAAGTGAGGGGCTCTAATACAGTATATAAAAGTCTAACTCATGTTGATTATAGCCAGGTGATGTAATGGTGATGTAAAACAAACGGTGCCAAGTGGTTAATATTAATCATGCTATGGAAGGTAAATCAGAAAGGATAAAGATGGTATTGGATGTGGAACCTCCTGGACTCAGAGCAGTGGTTAAACCCTTTCAGACCACGACCCCCAAAAGGATCATATTTGAACTGGGGACCCCCCCAAAATAATCATATTTTAAATGGGGAACCCCCAAAATGATCATATTTGAACTGGGGACCCCCCCAAAATGATCATATTTTAACTGCTCCCCCGCAGAAAATAAAATAAAAATAAATAATCATATTTGAAATGGAGACACCCTCCAAAAATGATATTTTAACTGGGGACCCGCCCAAAATAATCATAGTTGAACTGGGGACCCACCCCCCCCCCAGCCCCACCAGGACAAACAATTGGAATTGTAGGAGGCATTGACTCACTTAGTCTGATGAATATTGTGAAAATAGCCGATCTACAAGCTCATCTATTTTCACAATGTTTGCCTCTTCCTTATCTTATTTGACACAACCGTGGGGGTCTCGACCCACAGGTTGAGAACCACTGACCTAGAGGACATAATCAGGAGAGGGGGAAGGGTCGCACCATCTCATACCACTGGGTGGTAGACCGTCTACCACCCAGCTATACCCGGTGATCTGAGATCAGGGTATAATAAAGGTCCTTCTAGCAGGTAGAATGAACTGAAGAATATAGCAAGGGGATACCTATGGTGGTGCCCACCACTGTATATCATTATTTTGCACTGAGAATGAATACTAAGTGAGTCTCAACCTGTGCGATGCACCAATGTGCCGCAAGGCATCCAGTCATACAGTAGGGGGCGGTATACACTAGTAGTAACCCGCCATTTAAACCTGGGCGGAGAGTCAGATCCTTTGTTCTGGCTGTATGTAAGGCAAGCAGCTGTTAGCACTGTTCTGTTCAGTGTTGGTCTGGGAGAGTTTAGTCAGAGCAGAGGACTGAGTCAAGAAAGACCACAGCATGTCAGCGAGTAAAGTCACATCCCAGACGGTAAAAGCGGGCCTTAAATCAGAACCACCAGAGAGGACCGAAGGAGATGGACTGTTTGGAGTTTTTAAAAGAGAGATGTCGTCCGACAGCTTTTCAGCTGAGAAACAGCGGCAGATCTACCAGGCAGCCATGATGCTGAAGCAGCCTGTGATAAAGTTACACAGAATAGAGAAGGAGCAGATCTACCAGACCTCCATGCTGAAGCAGCCTGTGGTAAAGCTACACAGAATAGAGAAGGAACAGATCTACCAGACCTCCATGCTGAAGCAGCCTGTGGTAAAGCTACACAGAATAGAGAAGGAACAGATCTACCAGACCTCCATGCTGAAGCAGCCTGTGGTAAAGCTACACAGAATAAGTATGTGCATGTTTTCAAGTCTGTACACTTTGATTTAATCAGAAATTGTTGTCGGTACGGAGTAACGCTTTCTCCTAGCACAAAACTGTAGATAAGAATGTGTGCCTGTGCCTGTGTGTGTGTGTGTGTGTGTGTGTGTGTGTGTGTGTGTGTGTGTGTGTGTGTGTGTATGTGCGAGAGCCAATATTAAAATATTATTCTGGGTTAGGGTTTCATAGCTCGTTTTCAATTATAAAAATGCATTTCCTAAAATGAAGACAATGGTGAAGATATTCTAGTAGTTCCAAACTTTTTTCTTTCTTATTTATTTTCTTATGTCCAAACACGCTGTGCAATCTGCACACACACCCCCTTTTTCTCTGTGTCCACTTTAATCGTCACTCAAAGTCACTTGTTTTCCTTCCTCCAAAGGAATGTGGCGTGTCTTTAACTTTAACCATTACCATCTGGTTCTCAGACCGTATCTTAGCAACGTAACTCTCGCCAGGAAACACATGTGGAAACAATTATATTATCAAAGGAACTATTATTCCTTAAACCCCTGATCATCTTACAAACTCCAGACGCAGGCTCTCACAGGCAGACCCTGCTTCTAAGCACGTGCCCTACACACATCCTGCTTCTTCATCGTGTAGGCCAGGGGTGGGCAACTTTGACGATGGAGAGGGCCACTATATAGTTCCACACTCACTCCAGAGGGCCACATTGCATATTACTGTCGTAGCAAAAATAGCCGATCTACAAGCTCAAAACGCGTTGCAAAGCGATGCGTTTTGAGCTTACAGATCAGCTATTTTGCTATATTTGATATTAAATTCTGATTATTCTTTTGCTGTTTTTGAATTGGAATCCTGAAAAGTAACCATTCTATTTAATTTCAAATGCATTTAGTTGTACTTATATTAACTTTATGAACCAAATACCAATACATTGGACATAAAAAAAAGACAATAACATTCTAATCCTAGTAATTAGCTGAAACCAATCATTTCTGAAATTAAAGCATTGCGTTGTGCTCTGGGCCCCCAGGAAGGTGTGGAGGGCCTTTCTACGTTGTGTCCAGTCCGAGCACTTCGTGCTTAGTGGACAATGGGGGCTATGGGGGCAAGAGGTTGGGGCTTCCCTTGTCCAAGCAACGGCTGTCGCATTGGCTTGTGGACACAATCTCTGCGGCCTATGTTGTTCTAGGCCAGCCGGTCCCTGAGAATGTGGTGGCCCACTCCACAAGGGGGTCGCCACTTCTTGGGCTGCACTAAAAGGAGTGTCCATGGAGGACATTTGTGCAGCGGCTTCGTGGACTGTGCCTTGCACATTTGCGAGGTTCTACAGACTGAAAGTGTAGTCCCAGGTATCGCTGGGTTCCACCGTCCTGCTTGCAGCTGCCCAGCGAGATGTTGATGGGGCTGAGTGCCCCGTTCCTCGCGACCCGGTTGGTATGAGTCATCCGTTGTTATGATCGTAGTGACGGTCAGAGTGAGGTCGATATAGATCGTAAGTTATGTCTATAACAATGGATCTATGAGACCGAACGATGACCGTCACTATCTTCTGTCGCTCGGAACGTTCTGAGGCGTTCGAGGCCGGAGCACCGGGCATAACTTATACGGTGAGACCGCCTCCCCGGGTCATGTGGGAATGACTATTTTGATATTTAGGTCTCGAGAATAGGAAGATGAGGGCATCATTCGTTGTTATGACCGTAGTGACGCTGTTTGGTCTCATATATCCTGTGTGTGTGTGTGTGTGTGTGTGTGTGTGTGTGTGTGTACACACACAAATAATGTGTGTGTGGCGCACATCATCAGTCATGTGACAGAAAGAGAGACAGCAGTAGCTCCAGTCCAACACAGCTTGCATGTTATTTTAAAACATTTCATTCTGTTTTTTACCCCTCTCTCCTCATTCTCCATCCCAGAGGTCTCTCCTGCCCAACTCAAACATGTCTACAGCAGAAATAGACATCTCAACCAACACCAGATAATTCATACAGGAGAGAAGCCTTTCACCTGTGACCAGTGTGGAACTAGGTTCAGGAAGAGAAGCCATCTCACCCAACACCAGATGATTCATACAGGAGAGAAACCCTACAGCTGTGACCAGTGTGGAACTAGGTTCAGGAAGAGAAGCCATCTCAACCAACACCAGATAATTCATACAGGAGAGAAGCCTTTCACCTGTGACCAGTGTGGGACAAGCTTCAGTCAAAGCAGTGCTCTCAAAAGTCACCAGAGAATTCATACAGGAGAGAAACCCTACAGCTGTGACCAGTGTGGGACTAGGTTCAGCATGAAGAGTACTCTCAAAATACACCAGAGAATTCACACTGGAGAGAAGCCATACGGCTGTGACCAATGTGGGAAAAGGTTTAGCTCGAGCGGTTATCTCAAAAGTCACCAGATGATTCACACAGGAGAGAAGACATACCACTGTGACCAGTGTGGTAAATGGTTCAACATGAGAAGTAAACTAAAAAAACACCAGAGAAGTCATAAAGGATTGAAGCCCTACCAATGTGACCAGTGTGTAGCGAGGTTCAGCGAGATCGGTGGTCTCAAAAGCCACCAGATAATTCACACAGGAGAGAAGCCATACACCTGTGACCAGTGTGGGACAAGCTTCAGGTACAGCAATGCTCTCAAAGATCACCTGAGAATTCATACGGGAGAGAAGCCCTACACCTGTGAGCAATGTGGGACAAGCTTCAGGCAAAGCAGTGCTCTGAAACGTCACCAGAGAATTCATACAGGAGAGAAGCCCTACACCTGTGACCAGTGTGGGACAAGCTTCAGGCACAGCAGTGTTCTCAAACGTCACCAGAGGATTCATACAGGAGAGAAGCCCTACACCTGTGACCAGTGTGGGACAAGCTTCAGGCAAAGCAGTGCTCTGAAAGAACACCTGAGGATTCATACAGGACAGAAGCCCTACACCTGTGACCAGTGTGGGACAAGCTTCAGGCACAGCAGTGCTCTGAAAAAACACCAGAGAAGTCATACAGGACAGAAGCCCTACACCTGTGACCAGTGCGGAACTAGGTTCAGCCGGAGCAGTGCTCTGAAACTTCACCACAGAATTCATGAAGAGAAGCCTTACACCTGTGATCAGTGTGGGGCCAGGTTCAGCTCAAACAAGATTCTCAAAGTTCATCAGATAATTCATATTGAAGAGAAGCCTTACACCTGTGACCAGTGTGGAACAAGCTTCAGCGAGAACGGTTCTCTGAAACGTCACATGAGAATTCATACAGGAGAGAAGCCCTACACCTGTGACCAATGTGGTACAAGCTTCAGCCACAGGAATAGTCTCAACCTACACCAGAGAATTCATACAGGAGAGAAACCCTACACATGTGACCAGTGTGGGACAAGATTCAGGCAGAGCGATCAACTCAAACGTCACCAGAGAACTCACACAGGAGAGAAGCCCTACTCCTGTGACCAGTGTGGGACTAGGTTCAGCAGAGACAGTACTCTCAAAAACCACCAGAGAATTCACACAGGAGAGAAGCCCTACCACTGTGACCAATGTGGCAAATGGTTCCGCAAGAACAGTACTCTCAAAAGACACAAGATGACTCATAGAGAAGAGAAGCCCTACAACTGTGACCAATGTGAGAAATGGTTCAGCAGCAAGAGCACTCTCAGACTTCACCAGATAACTCATGCAGGAGAGACGCCCTACCATCATGACCAATGTGGAGTAAGGTTCAGAGAGAACAAGGCACTCAAAGTTCACCAGAGAGTTAACACAGGAGAGAAACCCTACAGCTGTGACCAGTGTGGGAAAAGGTTCAGCCTGAAGAGTAGTCTAAAAAGACACCAGATAATTCACACAGGAGAGAAACCCTACGGCTGTGACCAGTGTGGGACTAGGTTCAGCATGAAGAGTACTCTCAAAAAACACCAGAGAATTCACACTGGAGAGAAGCCATACGGCTGTGACCAATGTGGGAAAAGGTTTAGCACGAGCTTTTATCTCAAAAGTCACCAGGTAATCCATACAGGAGAGAAGCCCTACCGATGTGACCTGTGTGGAGCAAGGTTCAGCCAGAACGATGGTCTCAGAAGCCACCAGAGAATTCACACAGGAGAGAAGCCATACAGCTGTGACCAATGTTGTAAACGGTTCAACATGAGCAGTAACCTAACAAAACACCAGAGAATTCATACAGGAGAGAAGCCCTACCAATGTGACCAGTGTGTAGCAAGGTTCAGCCAGATCGGTGGTCTAAAAATCCACCAGATAATTCACACAGGAGAGAAGCCATACAGCTGTGACCAGTGTGGGACAAGGTTCAGCATGAAGAGTACTCTGAAAAGACACCAGATAATTCATACAGGAGAGAAGCCCTACACCTGTGAGCAATGTGGGACAAGCTTCAGCCTGAACAGTGCTCTGAAAAAACACCAGAGAATTCATACAGGAGAGAAGCCATACAGCTGTGACCAATGTGGGAAAAAGTTTAGCCAAAGCAGTCATCTCAAAGATCACCAAATAATTCATACAGGAGAGAAACCATACAGCTGTGACCAGTGTGGGAAAAGGTTCGGCCTGAAAGGTAATCTAAAACATCACCAGATAATGCATACAGGAGAGAAGCCCTACACCTGTGACCAGTGTGGGACTAGCTTCAGGCAGAGAGGTAATCTAAAAAATCACCAGATGATGCATACAGGAGAGAAGCCCTACAGTTGTGACCAGTGTGGGACTAGGTTCAGCCAGAACAGTGCTCTGAAAAGCCACCAGAGAATTCACACAGGAGAGAAGCCATACAGCTGTGACCAATGTGGGAAAAAGTTTAGCCACAGCAGTCATCTCAAAGAACACCAAATAATTCATACAGGAGAGAAACCATACAGCTGTGACCAGTGTGGGACTAGGTTCAGCCAGAACAGTTCTTTGAAAAGTCACCAGAGAATTCATACAGGAGAGAAACCATACAGCTGTGACCAGTGTGGGACTAGGTTCAGACAGAACAGTGCTCTGAAAAAACACCAGAGAATTCATACAGGAGAGAAGCCATACAGCTGTGACCAGTGTAGCAAACAGTTCAGCCATGGCAGTGATCTCAAACGTCACCAGATAACTCATACAGGACTCTCTAAAGATGTCATGTAGTCAGATAGCAAATAACACTGTACTGGTGTAGCTGATCTACAAGCTCCCTCGTGAAACGTTGTGAGCTTGCCGATCAGCTATGGTTAAAACAACATTCTGAGTGTAGTAAATGTATTAAATATGGCCTATTTTAACCATGGTACATTATTTATACTTGATTGGGTTTATTGGTTAATAAAGCCTAAAAGAAAACCAGAAATGTAATTTTGATTACATTTCAATGTTCAACAAAAAAAACCACTTACGTTTATTGATTTAGCCTTTACCTGAAGAACCCAAGTTGCCCGAGATATGTTTTATTTGTTTTATTGGGTGATTTTAATAATTTTATCTTTTTTATGGAGGGACAGACAGTAGGCTGACATGAAATGGGGAGAGAGATGGGGGGAAGACATGCAGTAAAGGCCGTCGGGAATGGGAGTCGAACACGCGGCACACTGCCAGACTGGATTACCAGCCAAGGTGCCTGGACCATTGAGCCATGGCCCAGGCCTGATTTTAATAACTTGAGCAGCTACTTTGTGACGCGTCACACGTTTGGATCACTTCACCCAAAACAAACAAACAAAACAAAACAAAAACAAGTCGTACTTGCGTCTGGTGGCCGCTGGGACATCTCCCTACTATGGATAACTATGGACAATGGCGCCGCCCTACGGATGGCTGTGTTCTTATTACTTTTTTTTACTTTGCAATCATGGATTATTTTCCTACAGTAGGACATTCGATTGCGCTATTTTCTGAACGGGAACCCAAGCCCTACGAGTTTGTAGGTCTGCTATTTTTGAAAAATCGAAGAACGACTGACATTTTTAGAATCTGATCTCAGGTCAGAATGGGTTAATCAGACCAGTGTGTGTCCAGTGGAAACCTCGTATGAATCTGATCTCAGGTCAGAATGGGTTAATCAGACCAGTGTGTGTCCAGTGGATACCTCGTATGAATCTGATCTCAGGTTAGAATGGGTTAAGCCTGTGGGTGAAATGGAGCAACGTACACTTTTGGGTGATTCTTCAAAGGTAGTGAAAACAACAGCAATCAAAGGATGGATGAATTAGGCAGTAAATGTGTTCACAATTATTTATGTAAAAGTAAAGTAAAGTAAAGTAAAATAACCATGATGGTGACAACAACACTTAATGCCTATAATATGCATCCATTACAAAGAAACAGTCAATGTGTGAGCTTGTAGATCGGCTATAACATAATACTATTATACAGTTTATTTGGCTTCCAAAGTAGTGTTAATGTTGTCGTCTAAAACCACGACGATGTTTGGGTCGACAACCATTTTTCACTGACGAAAACTAAATTAAAACTAAGCTATGATGACTAAAACTGAGACTAAATATATTGACAAACAAATAAACTATAGACTATAGAACATGTTAGCGAGGGACTAGTGTTGAAGAGATCCAGTAGAACAAAAAGACAAAGTTTGTGTTGCATTTATCACAACATGCTTGTATAGACTAGAGCTTTAACTTCTAGTGATTTGTACCAGTTGACTAGTTGCCTAGTTTAATAGTAGACTCGTTTTTAACTAGGCCTACCTATTAGCCTATGTAAATTCTTTTGTATTTTTTTTTAATATAATAGTTGTACATCTAAAAGAAGAGGGGGAGAAAGATAAAAAACTATTTTTTTTCTTATCAACTAGTCAACTAGTACCAACAAGGTCGACTAGTGGATTTACTAGTCAACTAGTTGACTAGTGGATTTACTAGTAAACTAGTTGAATAGTCGACTATAGTTGAATAGTTGCTTAAAGCCCTATATAGATGTATTTAATGGACAGACACAATAAACAATACATATTCATATCTGTGGACTGCAGTTGGAAATGAGCATCTTTGCTAAATACCGTATATTCACGTTGCATTTTTATGTAATGTACATTAATATGCACTGTCCCGTCAAAATAAACAAATACAAAAAATGATACTGATTGATTGGTCTTAATTATTTCTTTCTCGGTTATATGTCAACAGGTTTGTCCTAAAGCTTAATCTTATAACTCTTGACAGAAATGTTCCTTAATGTTGATCTGATGTGTTATTGACCACCTGGTCTGTGAGCAGGAGGAAAGAGATTCAATGTATAGGATGTCATAATTTGAGCCCAAAATACTAAAATATATATATATTCTCCCCCACCTCATAGCTGACTTGTCATACAGGTATTCATATCCATATAAACACTAGCCTATTTAAAATATTATTTTGGGTCAGGGTTTCATAGCTCGTTTTCAATTATAAAAATGCATTTCCTAAAATTAAGACAATGGTGAAGATATTCTAGCAGTTCCAAACTTTTGTGTTCTTATTTCTTTGTGTGTCTGGTACTCACACATGCACCATCTGTCACCCTCCAGCTGCCATTCATACAGAAGCCAGAGGTCCAGGTCTCAACGGGCCTGAACGTTAAAGGGACACTTGACACTTCACCCTTTTTGCTAAAACAATATATGTAGAACACTTTCCTGGGGGTCTTTGTGTGTGTAATATGTGGTTTTAGATATTTTAGATTGTAGCAGTGAGCCCAGTGTCTCTGATGTCATGGACACTGGGCTCACTTGACTTCCTATGACTAGATGTTGTCTCAGTAAGCCAAATTCCAATACCCAATATCTCGGCCACTCGCTCACTCACACTCGCTCACTCCAGCATGGCAAATGACGGTGAAATTGGTGACCTGCCAAATATGTGACCATCTTGTTCACACAACTATTACATGGAAGTCTTTAAATACATGGCCTAAATACAGTTAGGTTGAACTCTGCTAATGAACAAACTGCAACAATTAACATTAGGACACATTTACATTATGTGATTGTCTACACGGTTGTCACATATTTCAGCAGGTCACCAATTCCACCATAACACCACCTTGCTGGAGTGACTGAGTGCGAGTGAGCGAGTAGCCGAGATTCTGGGTATTGGAATTTGGCTTAAGACAGCCCTCCCCCTATCCACAAGGAGGAGCAGTGCACCAAAGACGTATGGGAAGTGTAGTCCAGGAACCAGTGTCCATGACATCAGAGACACTGGGCTCACTGCTACAATCTAAAATATCTAAAACCACATATTACACACACAAAGACCCCCAGGAAAGTGTTCTAAAGCTTCTAAACGTCATTAACATATAGGTTTTTGCAAAAGGGTGAAGTGTCCCTTTAAGGCTGTATGAACGGCAGCTCCAGGGTTAAACTAAGGCTGTACTTTAAAAAAGAATCACACCTGTGTGAAGTGAGGGGCGTTCTTACCATCCTACATCATCCATTCATTGTCAATGGGAATTTAATTTACAATTAACTTTGTGTAGGACAAAGAAATCACACCTGTGTGAAGTGAGGGGCTCTAATACAGTATATAAAAGTCTAACTCATGTTGATTATAGCCAGGTGATGTAATGGTGATGTAAAACAAACGGTGCCAAGTGGTTAATATTAATCATGCTATGGAAGGTAAATCAGAAAGGATAAAGATGGTATTGGATGTGGAACCTCCTGGACTCAGAGCAGTGGTTAAACCCTTTCAGACCACGACCCCCAAAATGATCATATTTGAACTGGGGACCCCCCCAAAATGATCATATTTGAACTGGGGACCCCCCAAAATGATCATATTTGAACTGGGGACCCCCCCAAAATGATCATATTTGAACTGGGGACCCCCCCAAAATAATCATATTTTAAATGGGGAACCCCCAAAATGATCATATTTGAACTGGGGACCCCCCCAAAATGATCATATTTTAACTGCTCCCCTGCAGAAAATAAAATGAAAATAAATAATCATATTTGAAATGGAGACACCCTCCAAAAATGATATTTTAACTGGGGACCCGCCCAAAATAATCATATTTGATCTAGGGACCCGCCCAAAATAATCATATTTGATCTAGGGACCCGCCCAAAATAATCATATTTGATCTAGGGACCCCCCCCCCCCCAGCTCCACCAGGACAAGCAATTGGAATTGTAGGAGTTGAGGCATTGACTCACTTAGTCTGATGAATATTGTGAAAATAGCCGATCTACAAGCTACAAATCTACAATCTATTTTCACAATGTTTGCCTCTTCCTTATCTTATTTGACAATTTGTCCAAATGTGTGAGCTGTTTTTATTCTATATAGTTTTATACTTTTGATGTGGTAATGTCATTTTTCTTTACTATCTTTTTTTTTTTTGTTGGTGCCCACCACTGTAGGGGAGTATGGGGGAAGATGAACCACTTTTTACTTAAGTTGTCCTGGAAGCAAGGCAAAATGAGATGGCAGTCAAATCTAATGATCTACACATATTTCAGGATGTCCTCTATCAATTGAAATGATGAGTAAGCAGCTATGACAAAGGGCCATGAAAATATGACCTTTTCAAAAAAAAAAAAAAGTGGCTCAATTTGCCCCAGGTAAGGGGTAAGTTGATCCAAAATTTAACCACATGATATTTTAATGTAAAGAGCTTAAACTTGAACAGATAATGTATTCACGTATTGAAAATAATTTAATAACAGTTTTCCCTTTTGCAAATAGTCTTATTTATCTGTTTATTTATTATTTAAACAATATAAAGACAATTAAATAAAGTTTGTTATTCAGAACCTTATAATATTTGCAATATTGTTAATACAATATAGCAAATTTGCAAACATTTGCAAACATCCAAATTAAAGGTCATTCAGTATAATTTGAGTAGCTAATACTTAATACAAAAATATGAATGGTGATTCACATTAAGAAAATTGGCTCAATTTACCCCAAGGAATTGGTTCAACTTGCCCCATGGCCACTTTTTGACAAAACATGGCTAGCTTAATGCTCCAGGATAATGTTTAGCTAAATGATTCACATGGGTTTTATACATTGGTATATCACCAACATGCATGATATATAAGTTTAGACCTGGGTGCTTTTGCTTTAATATAAAAATGATTATTCCAGAAAAGTTTATTTTTTTACTTTGACCAGCAAAAAACACTTTTTTGTGTATAAATGTACTTTCCACTTTGTCCATGTGTCTCTCATCTTCACAGTCAGGTTGAAATGGTGGGTGTGTCCTGATTTTGAGGTCACATGACAACTCATGTGTGTAGTTTTAAAGATACAGGGGGTGGTTCAACTTACCCGACGGTTCATCTTCCCCCATCCTCCCCTACATCATTATTTTCATATTTTGCACTGAGAATGAATACTAAGTGAGTCTCAACCTGTGCGACGTACCAATGTGCCGCAAGGCATCCAGTCATACAGTAGGGGGCGGTATACACCCTTATTGGTAGCCTATAGTTGCGAACGCAGTGAGCCACTTACTATGACAGCAGGGGCTGAGTGTCTGTGTGTGTGTCACGCTGTGTGTGTGTGTCACGCTGTTACACCACCGGCCCGCCACCAGAGGGCGCAGCTGTGGCACGCACGCACGCACGCACACACACACACACACACACACACACACACACACACACACACACACACACACACACACACAGGGCGCAGCTGTAGCACACACACACACAACCACACACACACGAGCTGCGTTCGCTTCACGCGTTTGCGCGTCTTACTTGTAGCTGATAGTAGAATAGTAACCCCGCCATTTAAACCTGGGCGGAGAGTCAGATCCTTTGTTCTGGCTGTATGTAAGGCAAGCAACTGCATGTTGGGTTCAGTGTTGGTCTGGGAGAGTTTAGTCAGAGCAGAGGACTGAGTCAAGAAAGACCACAACATGTCAGCGAGTAAAGTCACATCCCAGACGGTAAAAGCGGGCCTCAAATCAGAACCACCAGAGAGGACCGAAGGAGATGGACTGTTTGGAGTTTTTAAAAGAGATACGTCGTCCGACATCTTTTCAGCTGAGAAACAGCGGCAGATCTACCAGGCAGCCATGATGCTGAAGCAGCCTGTGATAAAGTTACACAGAATAGGTATGTATGTGCATGTTTTCACGTCACTGTACACTTTTATTTAGTGTTCAACAGTCAGAAAGCACATGTACACAAACTTTGTCGCTATATTGCAGAGGCGCAGACACTGAGTTTCATGCAAATTACATTTATTATAACGCTCCAAACGTCCCAAACTCCTCTCCCTTCTGGCTCCAAAACTATGGAATGCACTTCCCATTACAATCAGAACTGCAGCCTCACTCCCAATCTTCCCCCGTAGTCTGAAAACCCACCTCTTCCATCATGGCCCGTAGTAGAGATAGAACTTTATGTAGACTTAGATAGCATTTTATACAGTGACTTATAGGCCTACAGACTTTCATTTTATGTAGTCATAGCACTTTATAGTATATTAGTGGGGTTCCGTCTCCATGTTAAATGTAGTTGTCATTTACAACTCATGTAAAAGTTTCACTTTCAGTACTAATTTGAAGGTGAGGGTCTATAGAACCATTTTGGTTCGAGTGGCAATCACCAAAATAAAATAATTGGCCTATAGGGGGCGTAGTCAGGTGCCAACCCCCATCAGCCCTACCAAAATATGTAAACTGTTGTAACTTTTGATTAAATTATCCAATCTGAACATATGATATATGTATGGATTCACAATCAGGAGTAGCATTTGGTACTTAAACCTTATTAGACATATAATATTTGTTTCCACCCAGTATTGGTGTATATCCACAAAAATAGCAGGAAAAACGAGATAAAAACTAGTAGTGGGGTCCCTAGACAGACCGTCATTTACAACTCAACAAAAGTTTAACTTTCACTTCTAATTTGTAGATAATGAACTATAGAACAATTTTAGTTCGAGTGGCAAGTCTACAAATTTAAAAAGATATATATTTTTGCCAAATTTCCAAAATGGCCAAAATCGGAATTATGTTTATTTGAAAAATGTCTTAATTTTCTTATATTGCTGTTTTTTCTTTGTTTTTCTTGCTATATCAAGTTAATCCTGTGTGAGGAATCAACTGGATTTCAAATATTAATGTTTTGAATAATCTGATATAGAAACAAAATAAAGATGGCTGCCAATGTACATTGAATTACTACATTACGCCTAACTTCTATCCTGTTGAACCTAGAATGGTGATGTTGGTGCCTATACCTATGTTATCATGAATGACTAATTGTATAAAAACAAAATACATATAATGGGACAATATATAATATTTCACACAAATGAGACAATGCAGTACATATGTGGGGAACTAAAGTTAGATATTGGAATATAATACACCACTCCTGTGTTATATTTGTTTATTTTATTAGTTATACTATGTACTGCCACTATAGGGGGCAGAGTAGCAGGTGTGTCTTAATTGTTCAGACTTGGTAGCTTGTTAGTTATAAGACTAAGCATACTGCAGAAGAGCATGAGCTGCACTGATTGCTCTCTTGTGGTATTGATATTTTTAAGGTAAGCAAAAAAGTTAAACATGTCATGAAGGGTCCTAAAGTGTTTTTTATGAATATGGATAGTCATGTGGGATAAGTGGCCGAAGTACTACATCCCAATAGTATGAGCTGGCATTAACCAAAGTAGCCTGTAGCTATAGCACAGGCTAAAACTAAAGGATAGCTACAGTATAGCAATTATGCTGAGGAAGAAATTGTGTTTTCATTATTTTCATTATTATTACAATGGTAAATGTGAATGTAGCTATATGCACTGCTGACTGTTTTCTTGTATCTATTAATATGTTGAGGCAAACTGTTAAATACAAAAGTTATATAATAATATAGTAATATAATATTTTCTATATTTTTTCATGATATGACCCTAACGGAAAACTAAACCTGGATAAAGTATTTGTCTGTTATGGCTGGGACAACGGAATGGCAGTTGTGCATTTTGTGCCAAAAGCAAACTGAGGAAAGACTTGTTTGCCCTCTTGCAAATCCAGTTGCCAGTCGTAGAGAAGGAGCCTACACAGACATCATAGGCCTTGCAAGTCAGTTCAGAGCAATTGACGCTTCTGCCCACCCAGACGTTGAACTTCCAGATGCAGAATCCATGAAGCTAAATCGTGCATTCTGGCATACAACTTGTCCGCATCTGTATAGGGCAACAGCACTTGACAGTGCAAAAAAAAGGCATTCTGGAGGTGCTGTGGCATTGGCAAGAAGATCATGCCGGATTGGTGCACCTGTTAATCGTAATAAATGTCTCTTTTGTGGTGAAGAAACATATGCAGCAGACCATTCGTTCCAGAAGGTAGAACTCACCCAAGAGATAAACGACAAGGCAGTTGCGCTGGGATAGTCATGGCACTCCATGACTATCCATATTCATAAAAAACACTTTAGGACCCTTCATGACATGTTTAACTTTTTTGCTTACCTTCAATATCTTCAATACCTTCAAATATCAATACCACAAGAGAGCAATCAGTGCAGCTCATGCTCTTCTGCAGTATGCTTAGTCTTATAACTAACAAGCTACCAAGTCTGAACAAATAAGACACACCTGCTACTCTGCCCCCTATAGTGGCAGTACATAGTATAACTAATAAAATAAACAAATATAACACAGGAGTGGTGTATTATATTCCAATATCTAACTTTAGTTCCCCACATATGTACTGCATTCTCATTTGTGTGAAATATTATATATTGTCCTATTATATGTATTTTGTTTTTATACAATTAGTCATTCATGATAACATAGGTATAGGCACCAACATCACCATTCTAGGTTCAACAGCATAGAAGTTAGGCGTAATGTAGTAATTCAATGTACATTGGCAGCCATCTTTATTTGTTTCTATATCAGATTATTAAAAACATTAATATTTGAAATCCAGTTGATTCCTCACACAGGATTAACTTGATATAGCAAGAAAAACAAAGAAAAACTGCAATATAAGAAAATTAAGACATTTTTCAAATAAACATAATTCCGATTTTGGCCATTTTGGAAATTTGGCAAAAATATATATTTTTTTTAATTTGTAGACTTGCCACTCGAACTAAAATTGTTCTATAGTTCATTATCTACAAATTAGAAGTGAAAGTTAAACTTTTGTTGAGTTGTAAATGACGGTCTGTCTAGGGACCCCACTACTAGTTTTTAGCTCGTTTTTCCTGCTATTTTTGTGGATATACACCAATACTGGGTGGAAACAAATATTATATGTCTAATAAGGTTTAAGTACCAAATGCTACTCCTGATTGTGAATCCATACATATATCATATGTTCAGATTGGATAATTTAATCAAAAGTTACAACAGTTTACATATTTTGGTAGGGCTGATGGGGGTTGGCACCTGACTACGCCCCCTATAGGCCAATTATTTTATTTTGGTGATTGCCACTCGAACCAAAATGGTTCTACAGACCCTCACCTTCAAATTAGTACTGAAAGTGAAACTTTTACATGAGTTGTAAATGACAACTAAATTTAACATGGAGACGGAACCCCACTATATGTATAGTACAGTATGTATAGTTTGATTACATATAATTAATTAAACTATAGGCTACTAGCCTAAGTATATTATGTAGTTTATATGTATAGTTTCATTATATAGATATTCCACTGTTACGCTCTTAGCTTAGGCCTACGCATGTTTCATGATATTAGTTTTTATGTATGTGATGTATTGCCATGCTTTTTGTTATTGCTTATTGTAAATAGCTCTGGATTAAGAGCGTCTGCTAAATGCCTAAATTGTACCACCAGTCACATCATCATCCAGCAGATTAATTCCCCATGGGTGTGTCCTCCAGCCGTTATAGCTGAGTTCTGTGTGCCTCACTGCCTAACCTTTATAGTTACATAAGTGGATCTTTGAAGAAGGAATGTGGCGTGTCTTTAACTCCCCCTGACCATTACCATCGGGTTATCAGATCGTATCGTAGCAACGTAACTCTCGCCAGGCCTACTCCTTAAACCCCCGATCATGTTACAAACTCCAGACGCTGGCTCTCACAGGCAGACCCTGCTTCTAAGCACGTGCCCTACACAAATCCTGCTTCTTCATCGTGTAGGCCAGGGGTGGGCAACTTTGATGATGGAGAGGGCCACTATATAGTTCCAGACTCACTCCAGAGAGCCACACTGCATATTACTGTCGTAGCAAAAATAGCCGATCTACAAGCTCAAAACGCGTTGCAAAGCGACGCGTTTTGAGCTTACAGATCAGCTATTTTGCTATATTTGAAATTAAATCCTGATTATTCTTTTGCTGTTTTTGAGATTGGAATCCTAAAAAGTTACCTTTTTATTTAATTTTAAATGCATTTAGTTATACTTATATTAACATTATGAACCAAATACAAATACATTGGACATAAAAAAAGACAATAACATTCTAATCCTAGTAATTAGCTGAAATCAATAATTTCTGAAATCAATAATTCACCTAACTATAGTATTCTGATATTAACGAGGGCCGCATTAAGTGATGGTGGGGGCCGCATGTGGCCCCCGGGCCGCCAGTTGCCCCATGTAATAATAATAATAATAATATTATATTAATAATGTATGATCCTGGGTTATAATAGTTAACTAAAACTAACTAAAAAACGAAAACTGTAATTAAAAAAACCTTGTAGTTAACTAAAACTAATAAAAACTAAAACTAAAATAAAAAACTTTAACTAAACTATAACTGTATATTGTGTGTTCACAAAACTAACTAAAACTAACTGGAGGTTACGCAGTAACCGTGGTTATATTAGGGATATGAGTGAAGCGATTCACTATGGGGAGCGCTCCCTCTGAGCGCGAGACACAGAATAATTATTAATAAACTCACATTCTACTAGTCGAATGGGCCTTTGCGACATGCCGTATTCCGTCTCCTCCCCGGGTATAACCGGCGAAATACGCGCATGCGCACTAATTCGGTGAACATTTTCCTTCTGCCGTAACAAGCTAGAAGGGTATCTTGGTGAATCGCTTCACTCATATCCCTAATATAACCACGGTTACTGCGTAACCTCCAGTTATATAGCGGAATATTCGCTTCAGCGATTCACTATGGGAGACTTCATAAACTCCCTTCACCATATCACTGACGCATCCGACAGGTATCCCACCGTGGCCCCCTGCGTCCCTGACACAGTGACCACACCCAGGATTCGGGAAGACAGGCAGATGAAGACCAGCCGGGTCACCGACCCGCTGGCCTCGTCCCTATCTAGTGAGGCGCAGAACAGCCCAAAGGCCGTCTAGAGCACCCCAGGGCTAACTGGTCTGATGGTCTCGGACCACCTTATGGCTCCAGGGCCTAAACCTATGCCCCAGGCTCTAGGCTAACCTAAGTTACCTGAACCAGGGCCTACCTATGCGAACCGCCGCGTGCAGACGCGACACCAAGGACAGCATGAGCCAGAGCCGGCCCTGCTACGTCCAGGTTATAAAACCTCGCAAACGTCGACGGGGAAGACCAGCTTGCCGCCGTACAGACGTCCTGTATCGAGACACCCTTGAACAACGCCCAGGATGCCGCTACGCCCCTCGTGGAGTGTGCCCTCAGGCCATCCGGCGGGGGCGTACCCGTACTAGCATAGGCCAGTTGAATGGCTTCCACAATCCACCGGGAAAGCCGCACCTTCGTGACAGGTTTACCTATCGCCCCAGCGCCCCATGCTACAAACAGCTGGCTACCCTGCCTAAAGGGAGCCGTTTTCTGCACGTATATCCTCAACGCCCTCACTGGGCACAGAGAGTGTAACCTCCTATCCTCCTCCCCCGCATGAGGAGGTGGATGGAACGACCCCAGATCAACAGGAACACTCCGAGAGAGAAAATTCTTAGGCACAAAGGCTGGGTTCGGCTTCACCGTCACTCTAAGCCCATCCACACTGAAGAACATGCAGTCCGCGCTTACAGACAAGGCGTGCATGTCACTAACCCGCTTAGCGGTCGTCAGCGCGACCAACAGAGCGGTCTTGAGCGATAGGAACTTTAGCTCCACCAACTCCAGAGGTTCAAACGGCGCCTCCATGAGAGCGCCCAGAACCAGAGATATGTCCCATGGCGGAGCCATAGACCGAGAGACCGGACGAGCCCTGTTCGCGCCCTTCATGAAGCGACGTACCAGGGGGTATTCACCCAAGGTCTTCCCCTCAATACCTATGTGACAGGACGAAATGGCTGCTAGATTGACCTTCACCAAGGAGAAGGATTTTCCGTCGTCCAAGAACTCCTGAAGGAAGGTCAGAACTTCCTTCACCGAGGCCAGGTACGGGACTACTTGCCCAGGCCTCTTCAAACACCATCGTTCGAAGACCCGCCAGGCTACATCGTACTGTTTTCTGGTCGACTGGGCCCTAGCCCCTTGAATAGTCGCTATGACGTTAGGAGGTAGGCCCCCCTCTTGCAGATTCAACCTCTCACGGGCCAGGCCCACAGGTCCAGGTTGGGGATGGAATATTTCGCGGCTCACTTGAGTGAGCAGGTCCGCCCGCAGCGGGAGCTGCCAAGGAAGGTCGTACAGGAGCGGAGTTATCTCCGACCTCCATGACCCCCAGGACGGAGCGATCAGGATCAAGGTCAGGCCCTGAGTTCTCACCCTGTTCAGCGTGGGAAGGATCAGGGACAGCGGGGGGAACGCATACAGCAGAGTCCGAGGCCACCCATGAGCTAGAGCATCCAAGCCCAGAGGTGCCTCCCCCCGATAGAGAAGAACAGGGGACATTTCGTGTCCTCCACCGAGGCGAACAAGTCCACCTCGGGAGTCCCGAACCTGTCCCAAACCTGCGCCGCTACCGCAGGATGTAGAGACCAGTTCGCATATCTGAGCGGACCCCTGGATAGCAGGTCGGCCCCTGCATTCAGGAGACCTGGGACGTGACATGCCCTGATCGAGAGGAGGTGCTCGTCGCACCACAAAATCAGCTGGCGCGCTAGCATGTGCAGCTGGCGTGACCTGAGTCCGCCCTGCTTGTTGATGTAGTACATCGTCGTGGTGTTGTCTGTGCGTATCAGCACGTGGTAACCACGTAGAAACCGCTCGAAACGGTGTAGAGCTAGCAGAACCGCCATTAACTCCAGGTAGTTTATGTGGGCGGTTCGGAGGCTGGCGTCCCACGTCCCCCTGGCCGTCCTCCCATCGAGGGTGGCACCCCACCCCGATAGGCTTGCGACCACTTTTCTGGAGAGGACTATCCCCATGGGGACGCCCTCCGTTAGGACATTTTGTCCATTCCACCATTTCAGAGCCAACACACAGTCCGCTGTCACTAGGACGCGTCTGTGTCGCTGACTGCTGGGGATCTGCAGAGATCTCAACCACGTCTGAAACGGTCTCATATACAGCCTGCCTAGGCGTACTAGTGAGATGGCCGAGGCCATGAGGCCCGCCATTCTCAGACAGGTTCCAAATGCAACCTTGTGACCTGTTCGAAAAAGAGTTAAACATGCACGGAATGACTTGACTCTCTCTTGACTCAGTCTGGCCGTGAAAGAGAGAGAGTTCAGTGTTATGCCTATATAATCTATCGTCTGTGCAGGCACCAAAATACTCTTCTCGTGATTTATGCTGAAACCCAGAGAAGATAGGAGACTCACCACTAGTTGGGTGTGGGACAGCGTCTCCGGAGGTGAGCTTGCGCAAATCAGCCAATCGTCTATGTAGGTTGCGATGCGGACCCCCTGTCGTCTCAGTGGAGCGATGGCGGCCTGTGTGCATTTCACGAAAACCCTGGGAGAGAGGGACATCCCGAACGGCAGCACCATGTATTCGTATAGCTTCCCCTCGAAGCCGAAACGCAGAAACTTTCTGTGCGGTGGGTAGATAGGGATGTGAAAATAGGCGTCTTTCAAATCCACGCTGGTGTACCAGTCGCCCTGGCGCAGAGAACGCACTAGCGAGTCCGCTGTCAGCATCTTGAAGCGGAAAGTTTTCAGGTGTCGATTGAGAGCTCGTAGGTCTAGGATAGGTCTTTTCCCCCCCCTTTTTTGGCACGAGAAAGTATCTCGAGTAAAAACCCATCTTGCTCTCGTTCGTGGAAACCTCTCTGATGGCTCTCTTGTTTACCAAGGAGACTATCTCCGATCGTAGTACATCCGCCGCCTGACCACTCGCGTGTGACAGAACAATCTTCTCGAACAAGGGTGGTCTCATTGCAAACTGTAGTTTGTATCCGCGGGCGACAGTGCGTAACACCCATGGAGACGCACCAATCTGTTTCCACTGTTCTAAATGAAGAGCTAGTGGATTCTCTATGACTACTGGAGAAATCTCCTGTGGCACGATGCTGCCCCCTGTCGAACAGGGGCTGGCAGCGGCCTGACTCACCTTTTGAGATACCACAGAAACCTCCGCCACCGGCCTGGCGCTCATTGATGGTGCAATGGCGCCCTCTGGTGGCGGGAACGGCCATTCCTGGAAAATTTGGCCGTGGTTGCCAGCAAGTGACAGGTCTGATGCTGTGACCTGTCACTTTGTTGACACGTCCCCCCACACTTCCCGAGAGCCGCAGTGGCTCTCTTGAAGGTGGGTTCATTACCCTCTGGGTTCGGGTTTGAATTTGGGTTTTTTGTTTGTTTTTTATTTTGCAATTTTTTATTACAGAAAAAACATCCACAGAACATTTTGCAATATGACATTCTTGTACATTTACAGAACATTTTACATTGTGGAAATTGTGTACACTCTGAACACCAGCATCGCTCGCTGCGACCCGGTGTGAGCACAACTTTAACCTCTTTGGAGGTGGTCCGCCGGTGAGGTCCGAGACCACTTCCGACGGATTCAAACCCAGAACCAGGGGTGTTGGGGGGCTGGCCCTCTGCGGCCCCCCGAGGCAGGGCCCTGCCTGCTATTTATTGCGTCCACGTCCACGTCCACGTCCCCTGAACCCGCCTCTGCGTGAGGGGGGGCTCTGGTGGCGGCGGTCATCTCCACGAGGTGCTCGCTGTCTTCCACGGGCCTGGTTGGATGGACGTGACCCCTCCCCCCTCCCCGTGAAGGGGGGGGGACGGGAGGACGGGCGCTCAGTGCGGACTCTCCAGGCCTGCCGGTTGGGCCTCTCGGTAGACTGGCGAGCAGGAGGGGGCGGAGCTGACTGAGCAGGTCTACCCGGGCGGGGCAGGTGGCTTCCCGCTTCAGCCTGCCGTTTCTGCTCCTCTCCGGAGGCGATGAGCTTGTTTAGGGCGCCGTGGAACAGACCCTCATGCGTGATGGACCCCCTAAGCATCACAGAGCGGACGTCACCTGGGTTTGGGATGGGGAACACATCCAGCCATCTTGCTCTTTCCTGCTGGACTGCGTTGGCCATGCCTCGTCCAGCAGCCTCCGTGACGGTCAGTGTGAGCTCAATGATCTCATCAACGAGGCGCTGGGCCTCGGCCAGTTGGTCCGGAGTTGGGGCTGCACCTGCCTCGGTCAGGAGCACCGAGAGGGAGCCTTGCAACAGGGCTCCTGCGTTGGCTGACCTAGCGATGGTCACCATGCTCTCGTAGAGGCGGTTGAGAGCCAGCGAGGCGTCCTTGTCTTTCTTGTCAGGGAAAGCCGGGTCCCTATCCATGGGGAAGTAGTGAGGGCTGTGAGGGTTCACTAGGTACCCTGCGGTGGCCCTTTCTATTTTTGGGAGTCCTAGCAAGCCCACCTCGTTGGCGAGCTCGGTGTCCAAGGCCAGCCCCCGTCGGCGTTGTTTCTTGGCGTCTGCGGTAGGTTCGGCCCAGGTGTGGGTCAGCACACTTTTAAAACCTCCGGCGAGTGGCAGCAAGTCCTTAGGCGGCGGCTCGGTCCGCACGGCTCTGCGGCATTGCCAGCCGTCCTCAGGCGGCAGGCCAGGGTCCTCCTTGGGCCAATATCGCTTGCACCTGACCGCTGCGGTTCTGTATAGATCCAGCAGCTCGGTCTCGCGCTTATGCAGCTCGGCAGAGGGTGTTGTGGCCTCTGGTGGCGTCGTGGCAGCGGCGGCGCCCTGCACGGGCGCCACTTCCTGCCCAGCTGGGGCTGCCTGTTCGGCCGCCATAACGGCTGCTTGAGCGTCGACGGCCGGAGGGTCCTCGGCCTGCCGCTCTCCGTCCACATCGACGTACACCTCCTCAATGATGACGTCGTCTTCGTCGTCGGAGTCGTGGACCTGGTCCAGCACCCTATAGTGTTGGTAGGAGGGAAGGTCGGTCTCCATGTCGTCGCCTTCGTCCCCGTCTCCGTCCCAGTCATGGTCGGCACGTGGGGCGTGGGTCAAGGGCGGGAAGTCCTTGTCCATGTCGAAGACTGGGAGGGCCTTGGCCGCCGCTGCTGGGGCCCCTTGGGACCCGGAGGGTCTAGACGGGGAGGCTGCTGCCTCCGGTGGAGGTCTACTCACCGTGGCCGATGCAGTGGAGCGAGGCCTGGCGCCTTGCTTGATGAAAACCTCTCTCTGGTCATTGTTATTATAATCAGCAGAGGGTAGGGGGATCTCTGAGCTCATTGCTACACACGGGGGACCATGGCTAGGCCGCGTGTTATTTCCCGCGGCGGGGCCTGCACGGCATCCATCTTGTGCTTCTTCGAGCAGACGGTCCTCGAAGTCGTCATAGCTCCCGTCGTCGTCGTCGCGTTCGGGGGACTCAAACATCTTTCGCACACGGGTCAAACGGCGCCAAAGATTGCGTTTGTCCATGTCCGAGCACTTGAGACATTTGCCTGGAAAATCTAGGGCCTCTTCTGCATGGTCGAGGCCCAGACAGTAGGCACACAGATTGTGTTGGTCCCATCCGGACATGGAGTTGCCACAAGAGCGGTTCTTGCATATTTTCTGTGGCATCGGGTACTTGTCGCCTTGATAGCGGCGGGCTGACGCCCTAGAACAGCTCCGTTCAGCCATGCTGCTGTGGTTACCCTGAGAGCACACTAGCGGCTAATAAGACTGGCTTGTACAGCGACGGAGATAAACGATACGGCTTGTGCAGCACGATAAAGTATTACAGCTTATGCAGTGACCCGAACAAACAGGCTAGAAGCTATCGCTTATACAGCGGGGCTAACTAGCTAAACAGATGCTATGCTTGTACAGCAGCAAACAGGCTAGAAGCTATCGCTTTCACAGCGGGGCTAACTAGCTAACAAAGGCTATGCTTATACAGCAGCTAATAGGCTAGAAGCTAACGCTTTCACAGCGGGGCTAACTAGTTAACAAGGCTAGGCTTACACAGCAGCTAACAGGCTAAGCAGTGTTAGCTTACACAGCGAGTACTTACTTAGCGATAGAAGTCTTAAATTCGTGAGCTTATATCACCGAGGTGAGATCACCGATAAAGGAACCTCGCGGTACAGGTCGAATTGCGGACCCGTCCTTATTGAGATTAAGTTTTATATATAACCAAT
Organism: Protomyctophum parallelum; assembly: GCF_964188405.1. NCBI lineage: Eukaryota > Metazoa > Chordata > Actinopteri > Myctophiformes > Myctophidae > Protomyctophum > Protomyctophum parallelum. The sequence continues at coordinate 1,580,367 of NC_139714.1, forward strand.
ATCGGAAAAAGGATCTCAGTGATATGAAAGCTTGTGTCTCACGAGCAGAAGAAAATCGAATTAGTGAGCATGCGCATATTTCGCCGGTTATACCCGGGGAGGAGACGGAATACGGCATGTCGCAAAGGCCCATTCGACTAGTAGAATGTGAGTTTATTAATAATTATTCTGTGTCTCGCGCTCAGAGGGAGCGCTCCCCATAGTGAATCGCTGAAGCGAATATTCCGCTATATAACTGAATTTATAGACAAAATACCCTTAGTTTTAGTTTTTATCAATATTTAATATGCCTTTCGGATATTTATAATATTAACCTTTTAAATTAATTTGATTAATTTCCTCATTTCTCTATCTGTGTGTGTGTGTGTGTGTGTGTGTGTGTGTGTGTGTACACAAATAATGTGTGTGTGGCGCACATCATCAGTCATGTGACAGAAAGAGAGACAGCAGTAGCTCCAGTCCAACACAGCTTGCATGTTATTTTAAAACATTTCATTCTGTTTTTCTCCCCTCTCTCCTCATTCTCCATCCCAGAGGTCTCTCCTCTCTCCTCATTCTCCATCCCAGAGGTCTCTCCTGCCCAACTCAAACATGTCTACAGCAGAAATAGACATCTCAACCAACACCAGAGAATTCATACAGGAGAGAAACCCTACAGCTGTGACCAGTGTGGGACTAGGTTCAGCTTGAAGAGTACTCTCAAAATACACCAGAGAATTCACACTGGAGAGAAGCCATACGGCTGTGACCAATGTGGGAAAAGGTTTAGCACGAGAGGTTATATCAAAAGTCACCAGATAATCCATACAGGAGAGAAGCCCTACCAATGTGACCTGTGTGGAGCAAGGTTCAGCCAGATCGAAGGTCTCAAAATACACCAGAGAATTCACACTGGAGAGAAGCCATACGGCTGTGACCAATGTGGGAAAAGGTTTAGCACGAGCGGTTGTCTCAAACTTCACCAGATAATTCACACAGGAGAGAAGCCATACCACTGTGACCAGTGTGGTAAATGGTTCAACTTGAGCAATAATCTCAAAAGACACCAGAGAATTCATACAGGAGAGAAGCCCTACACCTGTGAGCAATGTGGGACAAGCTTCAGGCTGAGAGATATGCTAAAGAATCACCAGAAAATTCATACAGGAGAGAAGCCATACAGCTGTGACCAATGTGGGAAAAAGTTTAGCCAAAACAGTGATCTGAAAAAACACCTGAGAATTCATACAGGAGAGAAGCCCTACACCTGTGAGCAATGTGGGACAAGCTTCAGGCTGAGAGATACGCTACAAAAACACCAGAGAATTCACACAGGAGAGAAGCCATACAGCTGTGACCAATGTGGGAAAAAGTTTAGCCAAAGAAGTCATCTCAAAGATCACCAAATAATTCATACAGGAGAGAAACCATACAGCTGTGACCATTGTGGGACTAGCTTCAGCCTGAGAGGTAGTCTAAAAAATCACCAGATGACGCATACAGGAGAGAAGCCATACAGCTGTGACCAGTGTGGGACTAGGTTCAGCCAGAACAGTGCTCTGAAAACACACCTGAGAATTCATACAGGAGAGAAGCCCTACACCTGTGAGCAATGTGGGACAAGCTTCAGGCTGAGATTTATGCTACAAAATCACCAGATAATTCATACAGGAGAGAAGTCATACAGCTGTGACCAATGTGGGAAAAAGTTTAGCCATAGCAGTCATCTCAAAGATCACCAAATAATTCATACAGGAGAGAAACCATACAGCTGTGACCAGTGTGGGACTAGGTTCAGCCAGAACAGTTCTCTGAAAAAACACCAGAGGATTCACACAGGAGAGAAGCCATACAGCTGTGACCAGTGTAGCAAACAGTTCAGCCATGGCAGTGCTCTCAAACGTCACCAGAGAACTCATACACGTAGAAATCATGACAACAAACACAATATTTTGGACCAAACAAATAATTACAAAGAAGAAAAACAACAACAAAAAGTGTTGTAACCTGCCGTTTCTTTCTTTTTTTAAATTATTTGTTCGGCCCAATTTTCTTTATTTGTTGTCATGATTTCTCACAACTCGAGTTGGCTTTGTACGAGGCTTAATAAAGGTCTTTAAATAATATAATAATATAATATAATATTTGAGTTAACTCAGCCCAAAATACTAAAATATATATATACATTCTCCCCCACCTCATAGCTGACTTGTCATACAGGTATTTATATCCATGTAAACACTAGCCTATTTAAAATAGTATTTTGGGTCCGGGTTTCATAGCTCGTTTTCAATTATAAAAATGCATTTCCTAAAATGAAGACAATGGTGAAGATATTCTAGTAGTTCCAAACTTTATTTTCTTATTTCTTTGTGTGTCTGTGCCCCGCCCAAAATAATCATATTTGATCTAGGGACCCCCCAAAATGATCATATTTGAACTGGGGACCCGCCCAAAATAATCATATTTGATCTAGGGACCCGCCCAAAATAATCATATTTGATCTAGGGACCCGCCCAATCATATTTGATCTAGGGACCCGCCCAAAATAATCATATTTGATCTAGGGACCCCCCCAAAATAATCATATTTGATCTAGGGACCCGCCCAAAATAATCATATTTGATCTAGGGACCCGCCCAAAATAATCATATTTGATCTAGGGACCCGCCCAAAATAATCATATTTGATCTAGGGACCCCCCCAAAATAATCATATTTGATCTAGGGACCCGCCCAAAATAATCATATTTGATCTAGGGACCCGCCCAAAATAATCATATTTGATCTAGGGACCCACCCAAAATAATCATATTTGATCTGGGGACCCCCCCAAAATAATCATATTTGATCTAGGGACCCCCCCAAAATAATCATATTTGATCTAGGGACCCGCCCAAAATAATCATATTTGATCTAGGGACCCGCCCAAAATAATCATATTTGATCTAGGGACCCGCCCAAAATAATCATATTTGATCTGGGGACCCCCCCAAAATAATCATATTTGAACTGGGGACCCCCCCAAAATAATCATATTTGATCTGGGGACCCGCCCAAAATAATCATATTTGATCTGGGGACCCCCCCCAAAATAATCATATTTGATCTACGGAGCCCCCCAAAATAATCATATTTGATCTAGGGACCCGCCCAAAATAATCATATTTGATCTAGGGACCCACCCAAAATAATCATATTTGATCTAGGGACCCGCCCAAAATAATCATATTTGATCTAGGGACCCGCCCAAAATAATGATATTTGATCTGGGGACCCCCCCAAAATAATCATATTTGATCTAGGGACCCGCCCAAAATAATCATATTTGATCTAGGGACCCGCCCAAAATAATCATATTTGATCTAGGGACCCGCCCAAAATAATCATATTTGATCTGGGGACCCCCCCAAAATAATCATATTTGATCTAGGGACCCGCCCAAAATAATCATATTTGATCTAGGGACCCGCCCAAAATAATCATATTTGATCTAGGGACCCCCCCAAAATAATCATATTTGAACTGGGGACCCGCCCAAAATAATCATATTTGATCTGGGGACCCCCCCAAAATAATCATATTTGATCTAGGGACCCGCCCAAAATAATCATATTTGATCTGGGGACCCCCCCAAAATAATCATATTTGATCTGGGGACCCCCCCAAAATAATCATATTTGATCTAGGGACCCGCGCAAAATAATCATATTTGATCTAGGGACCCCCCCAAAATAATCATATTTGAACTGGGGACCCCCCCAAAATAATCATATTTGATCTGGGGACCCGCCCAAAATAATCATATTTGATCTGGGGACCCCCCCAAAATAATCATATTTGATCTAGGGACCCCCCCAAAATAATCATATTTGATCTAGGGACCCGCCCAAAATAATCATATTTGATCTAGGGACCCGCCCAAAATAATCATATTTGATCTAGGGACCCGCCCAAAATAATCATATTTGATCTAGGGACCCGCCCAAAATAATGATATTTGATCTGGGGACCCCCCCAAAATAATCATATTTGATCTAGGGACCCGCCCAAAATAATCATATTTGATCTAGGAACCCGCCCAAAATAATCATATTTGATCTAGGGACCCGCCCAAAATAATCATATTTGATCTAGGGACCCCCCCAAAATAATCATATTTGAACTGGGGACCCGCCCAAAATAATCATATTTGATCTGGGGACCCCCCCAAAATAATCATATTTGATCTAGGGACCCCCCCAAAATAATCATATTTGATCTAGGGACCCCCCCCCCCCCAGCCCCACCAGGACAAGCAATTGGAATTGTAGGAGTTGAGGCATTGACTCACTTAGTCTGATGAATATTGTGAAAATAGCCGATCTACAAGCAGCCTGTGATAAAGTTACACAGAATAGAGAAGGAACAGATCTACCAGACCTCCATGCTGAAGCAGCCTGTGATAAAGCTACACAGAATAAGTATGTGCATGTTTTCAAGTCTGTACACTTTGATTGAATCTTCAACAGAAATCAGAAATTGTTGTGGGTACGGAGTAACGCTTTCTCCTAGCACAAAACTGTAGATAAGAATGTGTGCCTGTGCCTGTGTGTGTGTGTGTGTGTGTGTGTGTGTGTGTGTGTGTGTGTGTGTGTGTGTGTGTGTGTGTGTGTGTGTGTGTGTGTGTGTGTGTGTGTGTGTGTGTGTGTGTGTGTGTGTGTGTGCGAGAGCCTATTTAAAATATTATTTTGGGTTAGGGTTTCATAGCTCGTTTTCAGTGTAGACCAGGGGTGGGCAACTTTGACGATGGAGAGGGCCACTATAGTTCCAGACTCACTCCAGAGGGCCACATTGCATATTACTGTCGTAGCAAAAATAGCCGATCTACAAGCTCAAAACGCGTTGCAAAGCGACGCGTTTTGAGCTTACAGATCAGCTATTTTGCTATATTTGATATTAAATTCTGATTATTCTTTTGCTGTTTTTGAATTGGAATCCTGAAAAGTAACCTTTTTATTTAATTTCAAATGCATTTAGTTATACTTATATTAACTTTATGAACCAAATACCAATACATTGGACATAAAAAAAGACAATAACATTCTAATCCTAGTAATTAGCTGAAACCAAATCATTCCTGAAATTAAAGCATTGCGTTGTGCTCTGGGCCCCCACAAACTTTTTGATATTTAGGTCTCGAGAATAGGAAGATAAGGACATCATTCGTTGTTATGACCGTAGTGACGGTCATTGTTTGGTCTCATAGATCCTGTGTGTGTGTGTGTGTGTGTGTGTGTGTGTGTGTGTGTGTGTGTGTGTGTGTGTGTGTGTGTGTGTGTGTGTGTGTGTGTGTGTGTGTGTGTGTGGCGCACATCATCAGTCATGTGACAGAAAGAGACAGCAGTAGCTCCAGTCCAACACAGCTTGCATGTTATTTTAAAACATTTCATTCTGTTTTTTTCCCCTCTCTCCTCATTCTCCATCCCAGAGGTCTCTCCTGCCCAACTCAAACATATCTACAGCAGAAATAGACATCTCAACAAACACCAGATAATTCATACAGGAGAGAAGCCTTTCACCTGTGACCAGTGTGGAACTAGGTTCAGGAGGAGAAGCCATCTCACCCAACACCAGATGATTCATACAGGAGAGAAACCCTACAGCTGTGACCACTGTGGGACTAGGTTCAGCAGAAATAGTACTCTAAAAAAACACCAGATAATTCACACAGGAGAGAAGCCCTACCATCATGACCAATGTGGAGTAAGGTTCAGAGATCGGTGATCTCAAAAACCACCAGATAATTCACATAGGAGAGAAACCCTACAGCTGTGACCTGTGTGGTACTAGGTTCAGCCAGAACAGTGGTCTGAAAGAACACCAGAGAATTCATACAGGAGAGAACCCCTACACCTGTGAGCAACGTGGGAGAAGCTTCAGGCTGAGATATATGCTAAAAGCTCACCAGATAATTCATACAGGAGAGAAGCCATACAGCTGTGACCAATGTGGGAAAAGGTTTAGCAAAAGCAGTTATCTCAAAGATCACCAAATAATTCATACAGAAGAGAAACCATACAGCTGTGACCAGTGTGGGACTAGGTTCGGCCTGAAAGTTTATCTAAAGAATCACCAGATAATGCATACAGGAGAGAAGCCCTACACCTGTGACCAGTGTGTGACTAGCTTCAGGCAGAGAGGTAATCTAAAACATCACCAGATGATGCATACAGGAGAGAAGCCCTACAGCTGTGACCAGTGTGGGACTAGCTTCAGCCAGAAGAGAGCTCTGAAAAGCCACCAGATAATTCATACAGGAGAGAAGCCATACAGCTGTGACCAGTGTAGGACTAGGTTCAGCCACAACAGTGCTCTGAAAAAACACCTGAGAATTCATACAGGAGAGAAGCCATACAGCTGTGACCAGTGTGGGACTAGGTTCAGCACGAAAGATGCTCTGAAAAAACACCAGAGAATTCACACAGGAGAGAAGCCATACAGCTGTGACCAATGTTGGACAAACTTCAGGCTGAGATGTATGCTACAAAATCACCAGAGAATGCATACAGGAGAGAAGCCATACAGCTGTGACCAGTGTGGGACTAGGTTCAGCACGAACAGTGCTCTGAAAAAACACCAGATAATTCACACAGGAGAGAAGCCATACAGCTGTGACCAGTGTGGTACTAGGTTCAGCACGAAAGGTGCTCTGAAAAAACACCAGAGAATTCACACAGGAGAGAAGCCATACAGCTGTGACCAGTGTGGGACTAGGTTCAGCACGAACAGTGCTCTGAAAATACACCAGATAATTCACACAGGAGAGAAGCCATACAGCTGTGACCAGTGTGGTACTAGGTTCAGCACGAAAGGTGCTCTGAAAAAACACCAGAGAATTCACACAGGAGAGAAGCCATACAGCTGTGACCAGTGTGGCAAACAGTTCAGGCAGGGCAGTCATCTCAAAGAACATCAAAAAATTCATACAGGAGAGAAACCATACAGCTGTGACCAGTGTGGGACTAGGTTCAGCCAGAACAGTGCTCTGAAAAAACACCAGAGGATTCACACAGGAGAGAAGCCATACAGCTGTGACCAGTGTGGGACTAGGTTCAGACAGAACAGTGCTCTGAAAAAACACCAGAGGATTCACACAGGAGAGAAGCCAATAAAAGCCATACAGCTGTGACCAGTTTGGCCAATGTTCAATGCAAAAAAACAAACAAACACTTACGTTTATTTATTTAGCCTTTGCCCGAAGAACCCAAGTTGCCCGAGATATGTTTTATTTGTTTTATTGGGTGATTTTAATAACTTTTTTTTATTTTTATGGAGGGACAGACAGTAGGCTGACAGGAAATGGGGAGAGAGATGGGGGGAAGACATGCAGTAAAGGCCGTCAGGAAAGGGAGTCGAACGCGCGGCACACTGCCAGACTGGATTACCAGCCAAGGTGCCTGGACCATTGAGCCATGGCCCAGGCCTGATTTTAATAACTTGAGCAGCTACTCTGTGACGCGTCACACGTTTGGATCACTTCACCCAAAACAAAAAAAAACAAGTCGTACTTGCATCTGGTGGCCGCTGGTATGGGAAGCCGTTTAGGCCATAAATGCATAGTCAACTCGCACATACATGCATACTTCACTTGCACATACATACATTTAGGTACTTCACTTGCACATACATACATACTTCATTCGCACATACATACATACTTCACTTGCACATATACATACTTCATTCGCACATACATACATACTTCATTCGCACATGTATACATACTTCACTTGTACATGCATACATACTTCATTCGCACATACATACATACTGCATTCGCACATATATAAATACTTCACTTGCACATACATACTTCACTTGCACATACATACATACTTCATTCACACATATATAAATACTTCATTCGCACATATATACATACTTCATTCGCACATATATAAATACTTCACTTCAAATACTTGTGTGCGTGCGTGCGTGTGTGCGTGTGTGTGAGAGAGAGTATGTGTGTGTGTGTGTGTGCGTGCGTGTGTGTGAGAGAGAGTATGAAGGTATATGCACAAAAGTATGTATATAACAGAAAGGCAATTACTGGAACAGGAAGCTTGCAAGATCAGTGTTTCCTGCAGGAAAAAGTTTTGTCATGGTGCTGTCAATTGTCAATTAATTTGATTAATTAATTAATTAATAAGATTAATAAATTAAGGTGAATTCATATTATTGCTCTTGTATTGCTATTGGAGACACTGGGGGACACTGGGCAGGCACTGGGGAGGCACTCAGGGAGGCACTGGGGAGACACTGGGGAGGCACTCAGGGGGACACTGGGGAGGCACTCGGGAGGCACTGGGCAGACACTGGGGAGGCACTGGGGAGACATTGGGTAGGCACTGGGGAGACACTGGGGAGGCACTCAGGGGGACACTGGGCAGGCACTGAGGGGGACACTGGGGAGCCACTGGGCAGACACTGGGGAGGCACTGGGCAGACACTGCAGGGCAGACACTGGGGTGGCACTTGGGGAGGCACTGGGGAGGTACTGGACATTTCATATCACACACACACCATGATTCACTAGCCCCCTTTTTTTTCTTTTTTTCGCAGCTTGGCATGTCGCAATTTATTTCAAGCATGGGGCAGCGCCATACCAACAACATTGTGCAGGAAACCCTGAAGATGGTCACATAATTTGCCAGGACACCATTTTTGCCATAACAAATGAATTTCAAATGAAAAGCTAATGGAAATGCAACAGTCAGGAACAGGCCTGTAATTGCTGGGTGCTGAACTGGAGGTAGTGCAAAAATGAAGACTGTCCACTTGATTTTTGTTTTGATTTGTTTGCAAATCAATGTCTTAAATGGCAATAGAGACTTTGTTATAATTTTTTTTCCAAAGTTTATTGAGATGCATCGAGTGCACTACAGAGAATGATACAGCTAGCCGTAAATAAATACAATAATAAATAATAATAAATACAAAAAAATGCATTAACTTTCAATAAGCCATTTATTAATTGTACAGATGCCTTGCATTTAAATTCAAAGAGGGGATGTTTATGGTTAAGTGTTTAACCTGTAAAAATAAGAATAATAAGTGTTTAACCTGTAAACCTTAAGGAAATGGCAACCTGTTAATTAATACTATGGTTTATTATTATTATTATTATTATGTGCAAAGGTACATTTTACCCCTAAAGTGATGCCTGCATGTAACCTGTTAATTAATACTATGGTTTATTAATAATAATAATAGTAATTATTATTATTGTTTTATACACGTGGTACCTTTTTACCCGTAATGTGATGCTTCGAATCAGCTGCGCTATCATGTGACAAAAGCATTGAGCCTTACCGACAGAACTCGGGGAGAAAAAAATACCTTGCGAAGATCTTGAGAGCTTCCTGTTCCAGGAATTGCCTTCCTGTTATATACATACTTTTGTGCATATACCTACATACTCTCTCACACACACACACACACACACACACACACACACACACACACACACACACACACACACATACACGCACGCAAGCACACAAGTATTTGAAGTGAAGTATTTATATATGTGCGAATGAAGTATGTATATATGTGCGAATGAAGTATTTATATATGTGTGAATGCAGTATGTATGTATGTACAAGTGAAGTATGTATGTATGTGCGAATGAAGTATGTATGTATGTGCAAGTGAAGTGTGTATGCATGTGCGAATGAAGTATGTATGTATGTGCAAGTGAAGTATGTATGTATGTGCGAATGAAGTATGTATGTATGTGCAAGTGAAGTATGTATGTATGTGCGAATGAAGTATGTATGTATGTGCAAGTGAAGTACCTAAATGTATGTATGTGCAAGTGAAGTATGCATGTATGTGTATGTGAGATATGCATGTATGTGCAAGTGAAGTACCAATATATATGTATGTGCAAGAGAAGTATACATGTATGTGCGAGTTGACTATATATGCATTTATGGCCTAAACGGCTTCCCATACAAGTCTCCATAACAACAGTATAAGGAGAGTTGGGCACGTACATATTTTATTTGAGGTTTGGGACTATATCCATTGATTCAGCATGAAGACTAGAGCATTCTAAATACGTACAGTACACACGCAAGCTTTGATCCCTGATAACTCAGCCTCGGAGCTGACTTGAGAATGAGCGGAATGAGCACAGCCCCTTCCCCCCCTCCCCCCAAAATGAGTGGAAAATAATATTACCAGAAACACAAATATATAGAAATATATAGCCCTGAATAAACTGGTCTGTAACTCTGAGAGTTATCAAATGGAACCAAATGTGATTCCATTTGAACACTCTCAGAGTTAAGGGGGTGTAACGATCAAAGTAAGAACATTATAATGGTCTGTGGCAAATATTTAGATTTTCTGCTTTACACACCAAGTCTTTGCCACAGACACATTTTGTCCGTTTACGGACATGGTTGTGACCCCTGCTTCCCTGACTCACATGTCTAAGGCAGACATTCGCATTGCTGTAATGTGCCAGCTGCCTCCAAGCGTTCCTTTAGGTAGGGGGAAAAGATAACCACATGGATAATCAGCTTACAGAGTTAAACAATAACCTGACAAAAATATTAAAATTATTATTTCACAATGATAATCTTTGTTTTTTTTATCCCACTTTTAATGTTTTAAGCTCTGTGGATATATAGTTTTGTTTCTATTATTCTTATACATACAAATGTTATCACTCTGACCTTTAACCCTCAGGACGCATCTGTACACACCTGGCACCAGGTAGGCATATTCTGCGGCTCCTTCCTCCACATCCACCTCTTCCTCCTGACTGCTGGGATGTGTCATACCTTGAGGAAGAGGTAGAGTTTTAGGCCCGACCCGGCTTTAACATGTCGGCCCTTTTTATTTCTGGGACTGCAATTTTCACTTTAATATTAACAGTGTTAAATGTTTTAATACAAATGGAACCAAATGGACCTTTTTGGATCCATTGTTCATTGTCCCCATAACACTTCGATATTGAACATTATGAAGTGTGCTTTAATATTAATAGTTTCAGCATGCACATATTCTCTCCTTTTTAATTAGACATATTGAACAACTACTGACTGGTAGTTGAGTGAAAAGGTATGTAAGCACTTCTTCCAACATGTGTGGCTTTTACAGTTAATATAGATAATTAAACAGAACTACTGCAGAAAAGTAGCATGTGGCTGGTCAAACTAGGGGGTTTTCATGATGCTGAATCATTACAAGCATTAGCACAAAATAATTGGAGTTGACCAGGACACTGCCAGTACAACACTTTCCATCGACAGCCACAGAAGGCACGTTGCCGCTGCTACAGTCGAATACCGGACATCTCACCCCGGTGAGTTGTCTTCACTTTCTGAGACAGCGGGGTGAGTTGTCTGAACTTTCTGGGGTGAGTTCTCTAAGACAACTCACCCCGGAAAGTGAAGACATTTCACCCCGAAAGTCCAGACAACTCACCCCGGTGAGTTGTCTTCACTTTCTGAGACGGCGGGGTGAGTTGTCTGAACTTTTCGCTGAGGTTATTTATTTAACAGTAAAATCCAGTGAAACACTGTTGTAAGGAGAAGAGCGTCTTTCTCTCTCACTCGCGGTTCCCAAAGTGGGGTCCGCGGACCGTGACGCATAGCCAGGGGGTACCCGAAATAATTCCCAGATTAGTGTACATTTTTATTTCTCATTAATGCGCAAACATGGTGAAACAACCACTTGCATTGAAAATCCGGTAGAGTACGGTTGTAAGGAGATGTATAGCTTGTAACCATAAAAAGCTTTGCTGTTTTCATTAACCGAAATAAAATCCACACGTTTGGTTAGAGGGACAGAGACACAGAGAGCAGTGGTAGAACTACGTTAGCCAAGCTAGCTGCTGCCTACTAACGATGCAAACAACAGCCTTGCCTGTCGTGTGTGTGTGTGTGTGTGTGTGTACTTAAAGGGGAATAGCACTCATTTTCAACATTTTACTGTGTCATAAATATATTTACATCTGTAGCCTATATTGTGATTGTGCTATCATGCCTTGACTTAATTATAACTTATTGTAGACATTGTTGTTGTAAAGTTCTGAAAATGCAATAAAATAGACTACTTCAATATCCAATATATAGGAACTATGTCACCATTAGTTCTAAATTCATGCCCTTTTTCCATTACTGGATACATTTTTCCCTTTATTTATTTAGTTCTTTATATGACGATTTCATAGAAGTGTATTATCTTTACGTATGAATTGAAACCGAAACAAGTCTTAGTGCTTTTTGGTCTGCTTTCTTTTTAAATGTACCCTAGTGTGAAATAACATGATCAATCAATCACAGTTCTAATAGGCCTACTTACTGACTGAATTACATCTGAATAGCAAAGCTATTGACACCCCCCCCCCCCCCCCCCCCAGTTGTCCGGACAACTCACCAAAAAGGGTAAAAGGGGTGAGTTGTCTTGTTACCCTACAGTCCTGTACAAAATGCACACCCCCCACTGCCCAATGAAACGAAGGCTCATTATGTTGAGCAATTTTCATAATTGGCATAATATGTCACCATACCATTAACAACCTATAAGGGAAACAAAATCTAAATTTCATCATGCTTTAAGGGTTTTCATGATTCTGAATCCATTCCCAATCATTAGGTTTGCACACAATACACATTGGGCTAAAAACGGCCATAGCCATCAGCACATTTGGGCAAGTGCTACATAAAGCATGATGACATTTTTTTTGCCTTCTATATATTATGAAAATTGCTCAACATATGCAAGTTAGCATCCAGCAGTTTCTCCATGCTGGGGACCCATACTCAACATTTCTAACATAAAACCTTGGTGTACTCAACATGTCCGGGTTCACAATGGGGCTCTATGGGCTGTCAAGTAGACTATAGTAGGCTACAATGGTTCTCAAAGTGGGGCCTGGGCCGGGGTACAGGTAAAATAGCAAAGAATCTGTTAGACCACTATGTTATACTTTGGCTATTCGAAAATGGCCAATCTTCAAGCTCACAACATTGCATTGCAAGCCAATTGCATTCACAATAACCTGTGCGTTTGTCAAATGTCCTGATTCATTTTGAATGAATACCACAAATCTCCTATGGGAATCACTGGTGCAAAATTGGGCTTGCGACCAGATATTATGTTGAATAGCCAACATGAGTAATATAATGTTAAGTTAGTTGCTCTACTTATCTACCAGTATTTATTTATTATTTTATGTTATGTACATAAAATAAGAACATCATGTGATCACGCCAGACAACCAAGTTCTCATCCAGGTACCTCTTTGGTGATTCCACCAGTGCTGAGGATGGCCATGAGTGCAAGTAAAACAAAACTACGAAGTATTTTGATCCAGACTCTTTTTAACCACCTCAGTAAGACAACAATGTATACGTTTCTACTACGTATGCCATTCTTCTTGATTAATTGTCATGGCACTGCACTGTATCGGTATGTAAAGATTCATCATAGAAGTATCCATGTCAGATGGACAATCCACCTCACACAGGATGTTGCAAATAGTGAGGAGAGTTTATTTTCATTTGAGGGAGAAAAGGTTACTTCATCATAACTGACCAGTCATTGTAGGGGTCCATTCATGTACTCTACTGTATACTTAACAACATAAAACAAGATATATTTCAAGAGCAAGGGATCGCAGTGAACATCCACCCTAAATCTTCTTCTTCCACACTGGGAGAAAAACAGCATCTGAAAGTTTGATGGGATGCATTTTTACACGTCAGTGCTGTGACCACTTTTACATTGCATCTAATGAGCGATCGGTTTCTTTTGACCACGACCTGCTCGCACATACAGGTTCTTAACTTGTATGTGACGTTGTCTGGAAATGTGTCAATTGTCAGTGTCTAATTATTATGGCTAATATCAACACTACTACTGTTTGATTTTCCTTTTTAGGTTCCCAACTCGTTTTCAGTATGTGGAACTTATGTCAACCCTAAACCTGGACTACCCATTCCTCAGGGAAAGCATTGGGTCTGGCTATGTAAGTTTTTATTTGTTCATGTTGTTACCTGCATCGGTACAATTCTATTATGTGTCACTGTTAACCACTGAAACTGAGCGCTATACTTGGTAAACTAATACTTGGTAGACTGGGGTCAGCTCAGCTCTATGCCTGGTTTGCTCTTTTTCCACATTCTACACCAATTCTCTCGACCAACAATAATCAATCAAAATGATAAGCTCACAATGTGTTGCAGTGTGACACGTTGTGAGCTTGTAGATCTGCTATTTTCAGTGAGTGTCAGAATAGGGGCACTTTTCCCCCTTTTCTTTGATGGCAGTAGCACCCTGAATCACTCACTCACTCACTCACTCACTCACTCACTACTTGACTGACATTTGTTCTCGTGATTTTAAAGGATTATGAAAACAACATTATTATAATAAATTATTGTATTTTTTTTATTAAGGCCTCCAATCGGAAGCAGCAATTCTGCTCTTGCCTGCACTATTCAACGAGAAACTAGAGTTGCTGTTTGAAGTTGAGGTGAGCCATGAACCGTTCACTAGTGTGAGAAGCACTATGTAATTGAAGCACATTGTATTATTGCATTAGTTTTTATATTATCATATGGTTGTTTCTGTTTTTGACACAGTGGCTCTGCAGGAGACTAGCCAGAGGGTGTGTGTTTGTCTGATGGTTAATGGTATTTCCTCTCCCCAGGGCCAAGCTCAGACCAGCACTGACATGTCGACACCAAAGATGATCCTGAAAGGCTGCAGGGAGGGTCACCCCAAGAAATATGACCACATCATGCTGTCGAGAGGAGAGTGTGGACATCTCAATGGCACTGGGACTCCTATACTGTGCATATATTTTTTGTTCAGAATCCAGTACCCTAAAAGAACTGAAAAAGACACTGACCTTTTTGGAGTGTGTTGTTCTGAAATTGAAGGATGCAGGCAAACTTCCTGTCACAGTAAAAAGAGTGTACAACTCCATCTATGAGTAGCATGTATGTAGGAGTCAGTGTTCTCTCTCTATGTCTGGATGGCCACTTGAAGAGAGTCAGCTAAAAAGCAAGGACTTTGCCACTGGACTGGGCCTCTTCTAATTCTGGAGTGTACATTTTGTTTTAGAAATCCTGAAAGACTGTCAAAGTGTCAAAAACAGTCAAGTGTGTTGTTGACAATTATACTATATGTTGTTTCACTTACATATGACTTACATATAGGGGGAGAGCCGCCAAGGATGTAACATTTTGCACGTTTCATTTTTTTACTCAGAGATCCGTTTATCTACACATGTAATATTTTCAGGCAACGGACCTACACATGTCTGCTACCATAAACCACTTCAAGTTATTTTTTTGATAAAACAGATCGGGAGTTATTAAACCGAACGTGGACGCTGTTTCAGTGTTACATTTGCTGCGCATATCGGCATGCATGATAAATGTAACAACGCTAAAAAACACCATTAAACATATCGTTTTCAGCTTAAAGCAATTATATTTCATTAAAGCAACTCCTTAGCATTGTTTTCATACCATGGATGTGATAAGAAAATGTATCAAAAATAAGAGAAATATTAAATAGTATCGTGTGTACCAGTTTGGGCTTTCTTTTTTTTTTTGGTCAGTTCAGTGGGGAAATACATTGATTAAACAAACGTTTGATTTATTGAGTTGTACAATGTTATACAACCCTAAACTAATTTTAGAATACACTACACAATACAATACAATTTTAGAACATATAATATTGGCCAATATGTCAAATATGTAAATATTACATATAATGGTATTTAATGGAAAGCGGACCATTTGTAACATGTTACAAATGGCCCACTTTTGCAAGTTGTTCTTTGCCGTTGCTTACAGACCAGAATGAACGTGAATTCCGTCTAAACACGATGCAAACTAATGAAGAACATAAGCATGAAGACATCCATGTGGATTTTTATTCACCAACATCAAATAAAAAAATTGTAGCACACATATACTCCAGGTGTAAAATTATACGCCTTTTGAAAAAAGTCAGTTTTTCGCCAATAACTCCCCGTAGGATAAAGGTAAACACTTCAAACTTCCTGGGCACGTAGAGTACGTTGCTGTACACATACTGACGCGATGGCGTCATGGTGGCGTTGACCAATCAAGAGATAACGTCCATGTTACAACCGTGAAGCGTTACAATCGTGGCGGCTCTCCCCTACATATGTTGTGTGTGTGTGTGTGTGTGTGTGTGTGTGTGTGTGTGTGTGTGTGTCTTTGATGAAATGAAGGCTCTGTAACTTTTTGCAGTGTAACCCAGGTTTATAATTGTATGTCTGTATTTGTATCTGTTTGTATGCATCAGTATGCATGCATTTGTATGGTCACATGTACCATCTGCATCAGTTCACAGCTCATCACACCGATCACTCACTCACTCACTCACTCAGTAACACCAGTTTCAATCAGCAATCATCACCACACCCTAGTAATCACCACACCCTAGTATAAAGCACAGCCATTTTGTCTCAGTCAGTGAGGTGCACATCACTGGCTGTGGCAGGTCTGTATCCTTATTCTTCTGCAAACATTTTACCATTTTCCCTTCCTTACAATACATGATATTAACACTGACACTGATGATTGATTTTAGACTCCAAATACTGAACTGATGAGAAAGAACTGAACTGATGAGCTGGATGAGCTTTTGCACTTGAACTGAATTGGTGAGTTTGTTTGAAATGTTTGAAGTGTTTTGTTTTGTTTTGTTTATTTTCATTTTGAATTGAAAAGATGATTTGACATTTGTAAATGCTGGTTTATGCTGTTTGCTGTTGTAGATCAGCTACTTTAATTATTATTTTGATAATATATTTAATTTGGCCTCTTTTGTGTTCAGGCCAGGTTTTTTCCCCTTAGTTCATGCAACCCCATGATGATGATCCTGAACACAATGGCGAGCTAGTCCCAGAGCGATCCCCTGTTTCTGTCCTACCTGGACGGTAGGATATCACTGCTTCACTCACACACACACTTCCCCTCCATAACTGCTGCATACACTCTAAAAACTCCCTCACATTCCCCCCTGACTTGAATGACATTGAACATTGGACCTTGGACAAACCATGACTGACTTTATACTTTTGGGTTGATTTATGTTGTTTGATATCTGAATTCATTGTTGTTGTTTATTTTACTTTTGTTTTTCCAATAATAATATCATTAAGCATAATTTTCAGTCTCTTGGTTCTTTACGTTTTTTCAATGCAATTCCTTTCTACCATACGCCTACTTCTGACAGCAGTACTGGTCCAAACATATTCCTAGTTCACTAAGTATATGCTACAAGTCCCTCTGACCTTTTCAGCTGTATTTTATAGATTGAGTCACCAAAATCTAATTTTAAAAGCTTATCATCAATTGAAATGTTCCCTTTTAATATTGTGTAACAATTATGTGGATTATATTTTCAAATCAGAAATTATCTTGCTTTCTTTCAGTAGACGCCCCCTATTTTGTCCATTTTTTTTCATGTCCCCAATGGCCTTCGATGAAAGTGGACTTGAGATATGACTATTAAAAATGTACAAAAATCTATAAATTGCCATTCACATATACATCTATCTGTGCTTTATTGCTGGCCATGTTTATTTTTTCAATAAATAGATTATTAATAATTAAAATAGCATTAAAAAGCTCTGTCCCCCAGTCACACTCAACCCCGTTACACAAGTCATTCCCCCCTCCATAAAATGTTTGGACTGGCCCTTTAGTGACATCACCAACCAGGAAGTGACATCTACAAGTCTTCTGAACAACATGGTATAGAGACAGGTAACTTCCCACATTCTTTTACAATGTTTTATAGTAATTTAAAATCTCATAGCGTGGTCGTAAAGCATAACCAGCTCAACTCCGTTACATGAAATAAAGATAGAAAACAATTATTTGTGAAAATTATCTTTGTTATTTCATCAATATATCTGATTTCTTAATATCATGCATACCAAGTGGTCTCCTCTGAATCACCACAAGTAGAGTAGTGGCCATTCTGAGTGAAAAATCACAACTCCGTCACACTCAACCCCGTTATGATTTTCATCATAACGGGGTTGAGGGATTGTGACGGTTGTGTTTTTAACACTGGTTGTGAAGTTATCATATTATTTAAATGAATTATAATATTCCAATAACATCCTTGTACTACATGCATATTATATACTTGATAATGTCTATGCTAAAGGTGGGTTTGCTGTTATTTCTTTACAGTCATACATAAATAGTGTATAAGAATTGGAAAGGATTTCTATTCTCAATATATATCTAAAAGTTTCTGCCTATATAAATCTTCTCAAAGTATATTTGATTTAATTATGCTATAAATATTTACAGACATCTATGAGTCCAAGATGGCACCAAAAACAGCTGCAGAAAGGCAGAGGGAGTACCGTGCCCGGCTAAAAGCTGATCCTGCAAAGAGAGAGCAACATCACAACCAACAACCAACCAATCCAACAAGAACTGCATGTATGACGAGTGTGTGGACTGCAAGGACAAGTGTGTGCCAATCTCCAGTACATATGACGGTACAGCAAAAGTGTCTTTCACTCAGTGGGTCACAGAAGATAAGGATATGGATAAGAAGAATGAGGGAGAAAAGAGGTAAACTGTAAAGGTCACCATCAAGAAGTCTGTGGAAAGCACACAGGAGGACCTCACTGAGTTGTTCCACACCTTCCTCCAGCGGTTCAAACAACATCACTTCAACATCAAGCAGCAGTATGGCTTCTGCCGTGACTTGAAGAAGAAGATGTCAGTGGATGAGGCCTTGATACACATCGACTTTTCGGAAAATTACAGCTGCAAATATAGCTCCCAGATTCAAGCAGTGCACCTTGGGGCTTCACACCAGCAGGCCACTCTACATACAGGGGTGTTGTATGTGGGTGGAAAACCAGAGCCTGTGTGCTTCAGCACCATCTCCCCCTGCAGACATAAAAGCCCTCCAGCAATATGGCAACACCTCAATCCAGTGCTGGATTATCTTCAGGCCACACATCCACATGTTTCTGTGCTGCACTTTTTAAGTGATGGCCCCTGTACTCGGTACAAACAACGGGGAAACTTCTTCCTTTTCAGCACAGAATTGTACAGAAGAGGGTTCATGGCTGGCTCATGGAATTTCTTCGAAGCTAGTCACAGCAAAGGAGCACCAGATGGTGTCGGGGGAGCCTTAAAACGATCAGCTGACATGATGGTGGCGAAGGGCCGTGATATCCCGGATGCAGAAGCGCTGTATAAGGCCTTGACTGAGGCAAACACAACAGTGAAACTGTTCTTTGTGAAGGGTGAGGATGTTGAGGATGCAATGGAGAAAATGTCAAAGAAAATACCAGCAGTGCCAGGCACAATGAGAATCCACCAGGTGATTACGCTGGCTCCAGGAGAACTGCTATACATCGTGATGTCAGCTGCTTTTGCACAACACAGAAGCAGTTTAACTGCAACTGCTTCAAGACCCAGCGTTTTAGTTTCGGCCAGATGGTAACTGCTGTGACTGTGCCACAGCCAGCCAGTGAAGAGAACACGCAGCCACAGCCAGCCAGTGAAGAGAACACGCAGCCACAGCCAGCCAGTGAAGAGAATCCACAGCCAGAAAAGGAAATCCAGTGGGAAAGTGCAGAGGTCATTGGGAAGTGGTGCATAATCCGCTATGATGGAGGCCTGTATCCAGGCATCATTCTTGGCACTGAAGAAAGTCATGTCCAAGTAAAATGTATGCATCGTGCTGGGATTAACCGATTCTTCTGGCCGAATCGGGATGATGAAGTAAGTGTATTTGACAGAACGAAGACACATATTCATTGTTGTCTTTATTTGTGTTCTTAACTTGTCAGTGTTAATAAAAGTCAGTTAAATGAAATTGTCTATTCTTAAATGGTTCCTAATAATGATATAATTATTGTTGAATTTGAGATTTTAAAACGACTATTCATGTTAAGCTATATTTGTCTCTTCAGTACTGTTTACCACCTTCAACCCCGTTACCCTAGGCTTAGCCTGACCCAGAGCGAGACATCTCTCGTCTAGAGGGGCGGGTCGCGCCTCAGAAATGCGCGCACCCTGATTGGATCTCATCGATCTGTCCGTCACCCCCGGCCCCTCCTCTCCCCCCTAGTGCAGCGCTACGTCACATCATTTAGAGCGACGCCCACCCGGAAGGGTTGACTCCCACTTTTAGACTTGTTCAGCCCACGGCTTTTTCCAGGCTTTCATCTTTCGCGCAGACGAAATGAAAGCCTGGCTATCGAGGCTACCCTAGGCTCAACCCTGTCACGCATATGTTTTTTGTGATTATTTCTTAAAAATTTATGAATGTAATTAATGGTTATTGAACTATGTCAGAAATGTTTAGAGCAATCATAAAAATATTTTTTTTTTGTTTGAAGTCAGATGCTATAGTCGATTTTGTATCCATTTTTGAGAAAAAAAGTAGGTCCCCATCAAAAAATTGGCACATTCAGGCTGTAGTATAGCAAAAGTGGGAAAATGTATGTACTTTTTATATTTCTATTTTTTGTATTAGTGTGAGGGCCATTTGATGAATAGAAAAATGTTTGTTACATTTTAAATAGAGTTCACAATCATATTCAAACAGCTTCCAGAGTGTCCATAACGGGGTTGAGAAAATATATTGCTGTATCATACAATAATGACCAATAATAATAGGCATTTAATGCCTGAGATGGGAAAATATATTTTTCTGTAAGTTAAATGTGTACTTAATGTCATGGGGTATTCAGAAAAGTAAAACATTTGGGTCATTTCCAAAACAAAAAGAAAGTCCAAATCGTACCGGTTTCGTGGAATGACGTGTGTGTGTGTGTGTGTGTGTGTGTGTGTGTGTGTGTGTCTCTTTGATGAAATTAAGTTATTTTTGCATTTTAAGGTCTGACGCATTCTGTTCATGTATTATTTATTTTATTTATAATTTGCTTTATGTATACTTACTTGTTAGTGTTTACTATTTTTTATTTTATGTAAGCACATTTTACTCATTTATTTTTGTCATTATTTATTTGTTAAACAGTATTTGAAGCTGGTGTATTTAATGTGCAGCTTGAATAAAATGCAGTGTATTAGAACTTGGAAACCTGGATTTGGTCTTACTTTATTTGTTTGCAATATAGTACCTACAGTTGCCTGCCACTGATTGTGTCTCATTCATTTTGGAGAGGACTGCGTGATCTGCGCATTTCACAATGTATATATTATGTCCACTAGGGGGAGTAGAGAGCTATATAAAAATCTGAGACCACTGAAATGTAAGTATGTTTCTCATGCCATTAAAGCCCTTTGAATTGAAAGTGTCAACAGAGAGAGAGAGAGAGACAGAGAGACAGAGAGAGAGAGACAGAGAGAGAGAGAGAGACAGAGAGACAGAGAGAGAGAGAGAGAGAGAGAGAGAGAGAGAGAGAGAGAGATAATGACTTTGGTGGTTGGTCTTTTTATTACGTCACGTCACGTCATTAACAACTAATAATAATATGTTCTACAAGTTGTAGAAACATGTAAGATAACACTAATAGTTGTTAATGACGTGACGTGAAAAATACATTTATTCCACCAGCGTTCTTGTGTTGTTCTATACAACACAACACAGGAACGTTTTTTTTTTTGAACATGATCACAACCATTTTGCTTTATATCTACCATGGCCTCTGTCTTTATGTAAGGCGTCGTCGTAGCCGAGTGGTCAGAGCTTTCGATTTAAGCGTAGGCTACTTCTTTTTGTAGCTCCCGAGTTCGAATCCCGGATTTTACAGTCATATTAGTGGTGAAATGGATTAATATAGATTAAACGCCGCTCTCCGTTTATTTAAATAGGAGGGGTTTCAGCCTATCTAACCTAATTGGACGGAATCGGTAAAATATCACAGATTTAGGAACATTTTCTTTGGTAAATATTCAGCGCTCTCACCGCAACTGAGCAGCAACATTGCGCAGAGAGAGAGAGAGAGAGAGAGAGAGAGAGAGAGAGAGAGAGAGAGAGAGAGAGAGAGGAAATAAACTATTTAACAAGTTTGATTCAACATGATACAACATTTTTGTCAAATAAATGCATACCGAAGTAGCCAATAAATATAATATGGTATATTTTAAGGTCTGGCCCCCACACTTAAACACAAGCTATTTTAATTGCTTCTTATGTAATAAAATAAGACACAGATTTCGGAACTTTTTATTTTATTTTATATTCGGCGCTCTCACCGCAACTGATGTGAGCAGCAACAAGTGTTTTTGAGCACGTTATAATGACATGATACCGTCTTGCAGTATGAGAGAGAGAGAGAATAGCCAATCTACATTCTACAAGCTCACTGCAAACGGTTAGGGGAAATAAAGTTGTTGGTCTTGAGAGAGAGAGGGGGGGGGGGGGGGGGGGGTGGGGGGACAGATCGAGGGATCAGTGAGATGGCCGGGGGGGTCTTGGCTTAATTCGCCAAACCGGTTATAGGCCTACTGTAGGCAGGCTGACAGCATGCAGGCTGAAGGTGTTAATTGCTTTAATATGTAATAAAAAAAGACACGCATTCATTTCAATGAATTCAATTTGCATTGCATTTATTTCTGTGAATATTGGAAATATAAAATACAAAGTTCACTTGCACTATACAAAACTATACAGTTGACTTCAGCCGTGCCAAAAAATATATAAGAAAAGTGTAAAAAGGTAACAAAACTATACAGTTGACTTCAGCCGTGCCAAAAAATATATAAGAAAAGTGTAAAAAGGTAACAAAACTATACAGTTGACTTCAGCCGTGCCAAAAAAATACAAAAGTGTAAAAAGGTTTAACAAGTATACAGTTAAAATCGTTTTTTCCAATGCTAAAATAGGGACAACCCCTTTCTTGGGTTGCGGAGATAATCGTTCACTTTAATTTTGACTGCTTTTTCATTTGCTTTCTGGGAATTAATGGGGAATGCAGTGTTAACATGACCCATAATGCAGTCTCTCAGGTTTTGTGGTAGAGCAAACTTGTTCCTTTTACCATCCCAGTTCGTGGTTTCAGCCCATAATCTGTATGTATGCAGTGCTATTGCACATCGGAAAATCAAACTGCCGAGTGTACCAACATCGCCCTCCGCCAGGCGCTTCATGCGGTCCATCTCTGGTTCTGTGAAGTCTCGGATATCCACATCTGGGCGCGGCACAGTAACTTCCAGGAACACGGAAGGGCGTTGTGCAGGAACTCCCGCACTAAGGCGTAGCAAACGAATGTTTTCAGTCTGGAGCTCTGCTATTTCGGACATAAGCCGCCTATTGTCCCTTTGTAGATCTAGTATAGCCATGTCCAAATTATCCATGCTCTGCTCATAGAGAATGATGAACTGACGACGCCAAAAATAAAGGAACTGCTGGCATCCAGGCACAATATCAGCTTGGGAGTGCGGACGCTTAAAAGAGCTCAGAAAAAACTTCAGTGGAGGCACGGAAAGACCCGGTAATTACAAAAAGAGAAAAAAAAAACATTTCTGTAATGTGACACTGTTTGGAGGATGTATTTACTATTTACTAAAATTACTGTTCTTTTATTTACAGAACTTTGCCAATGACACGTGACAAAAATAAGATTTTGCGCGTGCAGCAGGCGCAGTCCTGGCTGGATTCTGGTGAAAATTGGCATGACGTCCTGTTTACAGACGAAACTACAGTTGCGATGCAGGCCTTCGCAGACAAATGCTACCGCCACAAAGATCACGAGGTTTCCAAATGCCAGCCAAAACATCCCCTGAAGCTCCATGTCTGGGGAGGCATTTCTCGCTGTGGACCTGGCCCTCTTTATATCTTTGAAGGAATTATGGATCGTGTGTTTTTTGAGGAGGAAGTGATTAAAAACACTGCTGAGCCCTTTATAAAGAAGGAATGGAAATTGAAAACACATCGTTTTTTCCAAGACAACGACCCCAAGCACACTGCCTCTCGCCTGGCCATTGAACGCGCTGGAATTAATTGGCAGCGCACCCCAGCGGAGTCACCAGATTTCAACCCTATTGAACTCGTCTGGAAAGATCTCAAAGCATTTGTGAAAGGCGTAGCTAAACCCACCACCAAAGATGAACTTGTCCACGCGATTGAGACATTTTGGAACACGGTTTTGACCACAGAGAGATGCAATATCTACATTAATCACTTGCACAGTGTTTGCCGGATTGTTATTAAAAATGGAGGACGACCAAGTGGGAAGTAATCAGACTGCTATGGACTGCAGCTATTTGTACCATATGTAGATCTGCGCCCCTCACTTCACACGGGTGATTTTTTTTCTCTCAAAATGCTTGAATCAGATTGTATCAGATGTTATATTTTTTGGCACATTTGACACGGCCTACTGTATATATACTTTTTATGCTTTTTACAATTGACACGGCTCAAGTCTACTGTATATAATTTTGTATTTTATATTTCTGTTTGTTTTCAAATTTTACACAGAAATAAATGCAAATTCATTGAAATGAATGCTTGTCTTTTTATCACAAAACATCCATGATCCATTTAATTTTAAAGTATTTTATATATATTCTATTATACATTTATATATTTTATATAATGACACTGACCCTTTTTCTCAAAGCAGTCAGATAGATTATTAGCTTAGACTACGAGTCCATTATCCAGCTATGCATACTTTATGTGATGTACAAGACCTTTGAGCCTGTAAATCAGCTCTTTTTTACACAAGTTTCAATAGCTTGAGCTGTTAGGCGTTAGACTGCAAGTCCATTTTACGCATTGGCCGTGAGTTCAAACCTCAGACCATGCAATGATTTTTCGCGATTTTTGTGGAAAGGTTTTCTCACATCACTTAAAAACGCGACCAGATTAAAGTTAGGAATAAATAATAATGAGGTAAATGTGATGTTAATTAATAGGGGAGGGTGATTCCCCTTTGTTTAATCACCTTCCTAGGGATTTGATTCACATATTCACATTGGTATTTATTATCAGGGCACACACTATATGTCCATCATATCCCCTTAAACTTTTATAGGCTATATAACATAACTAATTTAAATTTTTGAGCATAAATACTTTTTATTACATTGGTATTTTATATCAGGGCACTATATGTCCATCATATCCCCTTAAACTTTTATAGGCTATATAACATATATAACTATATAATTTAAAAGTTTAAGCATAAATACTTTTTATTAGCACATGCAATCTATTAGTGCAGGGTTCAGGCCATTTATAAAAAACATACTCAACTGCTCCACCTGCTGGTTGATTTCAGTACTACATTTTCCAATATTCGCAAAAGCCAAAGCGTTTAAAAAGGATTTCAGACACAATCAGTGGCAGGCAACTGTACCTACCTAATCAACATCCATCCATCTTCAACCGCTTATCCGTAGTTGGTTTGGTTCGCGGGGGCAACAGCTCCACCAGAGTGCTCCAGATTTCCATCTCCAGAGCAACATCAGTGACTTTCTCCTGGGGGATTCCGAGACGTTCCAAGGCCAGTGAGTCGATGTATTTCCTCCAACTGCGCCTTGGTCTGCCCCGGGGTCTCCTCCCAGTGGGACGTGCGTCGAGGACCTCCCTATAGGCTCCCGAGAGGCATCCTAACCAGATGCCCGAACCACCTCAGCTGACTCCTTGCCAGGCGAAGGAGCACGCGGTTCTACTCCAAGTCTCTCTCGTGTGACTGAACTTCTCACCCTATCTCGATCTAAGGGAGATGCCAGCCACCCGTCGAAGAAAACTAATTTCGGCCGCTTGTATTCGCGACCTTATTCTTTCGGTCATGACCCACACTTTAGACTTAATACATTAGTGCCCCTCACTTCATAGATAGATAGATAGATAGAACCAGAGACCAGCAAGATGGCGTCCAAAACACACTCTAAAGCTGGTCACCAGCTAAGACCAGCAAGAAAGTTGCTGGTCCAGTTTATGCTGGTCTATGCTGGATTTTTCAGCAGGGGCGCCACGGCCCATCCACACCCACTCTGTGGCCAGACATATATTACATTGGCAGTGAGATTAGGACAGCGCCACGGCCCGTCCGCGCCCACGGCCGGAAAGGGTACTGCGCCCGTAGTGAATTTTCACTACCATAGAGAATGCATTGGAGAACGGTTGGGCTAGGGACCTCCAGGACATGCAGTCTATACTGCCACCGTGTGGATCAGGTCGGCAATACACCATGTTAATGTACACTAGCTGTTCCATCTGTGGAATGAATTGATATCTAATCACATATCAAAAGGCAAGCAGCTATATTAATATTGGACCAGATATGAACACAACTTCTCTCTCTGCTATTATACTTTATAATACTGTATTATAAAGTATAACAGCAGAGAGAGAAGTTCCGATTTAATATATGTGTTTAGGGTGTCAAAAAACTTGAACGAGTCTGGGGTTAAATGTCTGGTCTTTGTGTCAGAAACTATATTACAAAGTAAGATGAAAGTTGGAAGCATGCAACGTATACATACGTATATATACACTGTAGGCCTATATGATTTTCTCCAAGGCATGCATTGTTATTTGTGCATACATATTAGTATCGAAGCAATATGGTTTTCTATAAGAAGGCAATTAAAATGCATGCATGACATACTTCTTGTCAAACGAATAATGGAATACTTCTTGTCAAACTGTGGCTTGAGCCTCGATAGTATAACCATTACCATATAGTCAGACACAAACAATACATTTCATACATAGGCCTATAGTACATTGGATAGACCTTTTTTTTTTACTATACTAGGGGGGGATAGCTATAGCTAGCTGTTGTTAACTCTGACTCCAAATATTAATGAAACATTAGTTAGGCTAAAGCAAAGGCTGGGCTATATAGCACTGGCCTATATGAATGTCACACCTCAGCTCAAATAAGAGTTTAAATTGATTAAACTTGGCCAAAAGACTTACCACATAATTTACTCATAGCCACTTGCTCAGCTCTAGGACTAGTAGTGATGCAACACAGGCATAAAAACTAGTTCTCGTCATAATTGCTGCTCTGCTCAAAATGCACGCCCAAAAACTCCCACTGCTCGAGCTCGCAGTCGCCATGACGACCAATGTAGGTAGCCAATCCCAGAGCAGTGTACTCTGACTACAGTCACGCCCCTGCTTCTAATTAGCTATAACGTTTCCACCTGTGACATTACCCACAATGAAAAGCAATAACGCATCGACAATAACATAAAACAAAAAAACATGAACAACAACTTTCCAAGTTCAGGACCAACGTTCCTTTCTATGTAGAAACCGGTGTTTGCTCGTTGTCGAAACTATGCAAAAAAATATTTTTATTTTTTGGTAAGGGTTGCACCGTGACAATCAGGGTGAGCACTATTGACACCTATATAAACCCGGTGGGCCTACTGACTAATGTATGGGTGAAATGATGAATTGTGCCTCCTACTAATAACCCTGTGTGAGAAAAATAAGCTGATCCCCATCCACAACATTTTATTTGAACCCGCAATTCAGCCACAATTTTCAAATCGGCCCCATGGTGGCGCTATAAGCCATTTCTCTACCTTAACTGTGTCACTGCAGCATAAAGGAATATTATTGCACTGTTTTATTGATATTATAGTTTTATTTCAAGTGATTGTTATTTTTGTTGGTTTATTTGTCATTATATATATATACATGTATTCAGAAAGAACTGTCACGTATATATTCTTTCTTAATTATTCAGCAAAGTGCCTTTCAGATGGTGATGGGTTTGATTATATTTTTGATTATATATGTTAACATCAATGTTTCAAAACTGTTGTTTTCAGGCTGCGGACTTCCCAAAATAATCATTTGAAATGGTAACCGACCCCCCCAACTCTATTTATTTATTAAAAAATAAATAAATCATATTTGAACTGGGGACCTCCCAAAATTATATTTTAACTGTGACCGGTTTAGTAGAGCTTGTAGATTCCCTATTTCTTCTACTTTTGTGTCACAACACCATGTACCATGATACCGTATATTTATGACAAAAGTTAAAATATAAAATGTCAAAAAAGTTGAAATATGGATGGTTGCCACACAGCAACGATCACCATCACTTTATCTACAGGCTAAAAATACATTGATGTGTTTTCTTGGTATGAAAATAGCCTTGTTAAATATTAAATGGTTCTCACAATTCATATCTGGTTTATCTGTGTTTATGATATATGTATACCAGTATGCCAAACCCTCTGCTGCCCCACAGCATATCCTAACATGTTTACAGCATTTCTGTGATTTGTACATCCTCAAGTTCAGTTCATGTTTCCAATAAACTGAAAATCACCCTATATGCAGGGCTGGACTGGGACAAAAATTCGGCCCGGTCATTTTCGCACAAATTTGGCCCAGACGGCCCACCACAACCCGTGCGCAGATAGCAGAAACTCCGCTCCGTGAGGCACACAACCAAACAAGCCCTAATACCACCACTTTTACAGAACAACATAAATGATACAAACCAACAGACAACTACACAACCCTTTGTTGCTCTCACAAGAATGCTGGCAAAACGATTCAAGATATAAGGGACTCCATATTTGGGCATGCCTGACACAGAACTCCAATAAAACACCACACCATTACAATAAAATGTAAACAGAGCCCTGTGTGTACGTGTGTAATCCACATAACTTGAATACCGTTCGCCCCACCGACTTCGACACACGCGTTCCAAAAAGGCCTGGGCTCCGGACAGAGTCTATATATGGAGCTGGCCTGTTCTGACCTTACAACACACCATATTTGGGCATGCCTGTCACAGAACTCCAATAAAACACACTGACAATAACAACAACAAAAAAGAGCAGAGCACAACTGACAACTAAGCAGGGTTCTTGAGCTTCTTCTTGTGGGGCCTTCCTTTGTTGTGGTCATCTTCATTCCCGAAGGATATCCACACATGACACACCTGTAGGGGTGAAAGCATTCATAAAATAGATGAATTAATCAAACCAATATCAAGTACATGCTGCTATGTGAAATTCAAAATGTGTGTCCGATCCTGTGTCTAGGTGAGATTGTATTAAAAGAGGAATACCACTCATTTTCAACATTGAGCTGTCATTAATATTCCTTAAGAGTTGTTAATAAAAAAAAGTCCCCCGCCTTCTGTTTAGCCTAGAACTGGAGGTTGGTGTACTGCACTCTGCAGGCCAAAGAGTACACAATACACTGGATCGCTTCTCTACTTGTTGCTCATTGATTCAGCATGAAGACTAGAGCATTCTAAATACGTACAGTACACACGCAAGCTTTGATCCCTGATAAGTCAGCCTCGGAGCTGACTTGAGAATGAGCACAGCCCCCCCCCCCCCCCCCCCTTCCCCCCCTCCCCCCAAAAATGAGTGGAAAATAATATTACCAGAAACACAAATATATAGAAATATATAGCCCTGAATAAACTGGTCTGTAACTCTGAGAGTTATCAAATGGAACCAAATGGGATTCCATTTGAACACTCTCAGAGTTAAGGGGGTGTAACGATCAAAGTAAGAACATTATAATGGTCTGTGGCAAATATTTAGATTTTCTGTTTTACACACCAAGTCTTTGCCACAGACACATTTGTCCGTTTACGGACATGGTTGTGACCCCTGCTTCCCTGACTCACATGTCTAAGGCAGACATTCGCATTGCTGTAAAGTGCCAGCTGCCTCCAAGCGTTCCTTTAGGTAGGGGGGAAAGATAACCACATGGATAACCACATGGATAAGTGGGATAATTTTATCCCACTTTTTATGTTTTAAGCTCTGTGGATATAGTTTTGTTTCTATTATTCTTATACATACAAATGTTATCACTCTGACCTTTAACCCTCAGGATGTATCTGTGTACACACCTGGCACCAGGTAGGCATATTCTGCGGCTCCTTCCTCCACATCCACCTCTTCCTCCTGACTGCTGGGATGTGTCATACCTTGAGGAAGAGGTAGAGTTTTAGGCTTTAACATGTCGGCCCTTTTTATTTCTGGGACTTTCACTTTAATATTAACAGTGTTAATTTAGAGTGTACAAATGGAACCAAATGGACCTGTAAGAGTCCATTTGGATCCATTGTTCATTGTCCCCATAACACTTCGATATTGAACATTATGAAGTGTGCTTTAATAGGAATAGTTTCAGCATGCACATATTCTCTCCTTTTTAATTTGACATATTGAACAACTACTGACTGGTAGTTGAGTGAAAAGGTATGTAAGCACTTCTTCCAACATGTGTGGCTTTTACAGTTAATATAGATAATTAAACAGAACTACTGCAGAAAAGGAGCATGTGGCTGGTCAAACTAGGGGGTTTTCATGATGCTGAATCATTACAAGCATTAGCACAAAATAATTGGAGTTGACCAGGACACTGCCAGTACAACACTTTCCATCGACAGCCACAGAAGGCACGTTGCCGCTGCTACAGTCGAATACCGGACATCTCACCCCGGTGAGTTGTCTTCACTTTCTGAGACAGCGGGGTGAGTTGTCTGAACTTTCCGGGGTGAGTTCTCTGAGACAACTCACCCCGGAAAGTGAAGACATTTCACCCCGAAAGTCCAGACAACTCACCCCGGTGAGTTGTCTTCACTTTCTGAGACGGCGGGGTGAGTTGTCTGAACTTTTCGCTGAGGTTATTTATTTAACAGTAAAATCCAGTGAAACACTGTTGAAAGGAGAAGAGCGTCTTTCTCTCTCACTCGCGGTTCCCAAAGTGGGGTCCGCGGACCGTGACGCATAGCCAGGGGGTACCCGAAATAATTCCCAGATTAGTGTACATTTTTATTTCTCATTAATGCGCAAACATGGTGAAACAACCACTTGCATTGAAAATCCGGTAGAGTACGGTTGTAAGGAGATGTATAGCTTGTAACCATAAAAAGCTTTGCTGTTTTCATTAACCGAAATAAAATCCACACGTTCGGTTAGAGGGACAGTCACAGAGAGCAGTGGTAGAACTACGTTAGCCAAGCTAGCTGCTGCCTACATTTTCGACATTTTACTGTGTCATAAATATATTTACATCTGTAGCCTATATTGTGATTGTGCTATCATGCCTTGACTTAATTATAACTTATTGTAGACATTGTTGTTGTAAAGTTCTGAAAATGCAATAAAATAGGAACTATGTCACCATTAGTTCTAAATTCATGCCCTTTTTCCATTACTGGATACATTTTTCCCTTTATTTATTTAGTTCTTTATATGATGATTTAATAGAAGTGTATTATCTTTACGTCTAAATTGAAACCGAAACAAGTCTTAGTGCTTTTTGGTCTGCTTTCTTTTTAAATGTACCCTAGTGTGAAATAACATGATCAATCAATCACAGTTCTAATAGGCCTACTTACTTTTTTTTTTTTTTTATATATATTTTTTTGCGGCTTACGCCTTTATTGATTTTTTTAAGGGATAGAAAGTAGGCTGACAGGAAACGGGAGAGAGATGGGGGGATGACATGCGGTAAAGGCCGTGTCGGGTCCGGGAGTCGAACCCGCGGCACACTGGATCACCAGTCCGGTGCCCAGACCGTTACGCTACGGCCTGGGCCTTAATAGGCCTACTTACTGACTGAATTACATCTGAATAGCAAAGCTATTGACACCCCCCCGCCCCCCCAGTCCGGACAACTCACCAAAAAGGGTAAAAGGGGTGAGTTGTCTTGTTACCCTACAGTCCTGTACAAAATGCACACCCCCCACTGCCCAATGAAACGAAGGCTCGTTATGTTGAGCAATTTTCATAATTGGCATAATATGTCACCATACAACCATTAACAACCTATAAGGGAAAAAAAATCTAAATTTCATCATGCTTTAAGGGTTTTCATGATTCTGAATCCATTCCCAATCATTAGGTTTGCACACAATACACATTGGGCTAAAAACGGCCATAGCCATCAGCACATTTGGGCAAGTGCTACATAAAGCATGATGATATTTTTTTTGCCTTCTATATATTATGAAAATTGCTCAACATATGCAAGTTAGCATCCAGCAGTTTCTCCATGCTGGGGACCCATACTCAACCTTTCTAACATAAAACCTTGGTGTACTCAACATGGATTGTCCGGGTTCACAATGGGGCTCTATGGGCTGTCAAGTAGACTATAGTAGGCTACAATGGTTCTCAAAGTGGGGCCTGGGCCGGGGTACAGGTAAAATAGCAAATAATCTGTTAGACCACTATGTTATACTTTGGCTATTCGAAAATGGCCAATCTTCAAGCTCACAACATTGCATTGCAAGCCAATTGCATTTACAATAACCTGTGCGTTTGTCAAATGTCCTGATTCATTTTGAATTAATACCACAAATCTCCAATGGGAATCACTGGTGTAAAATTGGGCTTGCGACCAGATATTATGTTGAATAGCCAACATAAGTAATATAATGTTAAGTTAGTTGCTCTACTTATCTACCAGTATTTATTTATTATTTTATGTTATGTACATAAAATAAGAACATCATGTGATCACGCCAGACAACCAAGTTCTCATCCAGGTACCTCTTTGGTGATTCCACCAGTGCTGAGGATGGCCATGAGTGCAAGTAAAACAAAACTACGAAGTATTTTGATCCAGACTCTTTTTAACCACCTCAGTAAGACAACAATGTATACGTTTCTACTACGTATGCCATTCTTCTTGATTAATTGTCATGGCACTGCACTGTATCGGTATGTAAAGATTCATCATAGAAGTATCCATGTCAGATGGACAATCCACCTCACACAGGATGTTGCAAATAGTGAGGAGAGTTTATTTTCATTTGAGGGAGAAAAGGTTACTTCATCATAACTGACCAGTCATTGTAGGGGTCCATTCATGTACTCTACTGTATACTTAACAACATAAAACAAGATATATTTCAAGAGCAAGGGATCGCAGTGAACATCCACCCTAAATCTTCTTCTTCCACACTGGGAGAAAAACAGCACCTGAAAGTTTGATGGGATGCATTTTTACACGTCAGTGCTGTGACCACTTTTACATTGCATCTAATGAGCGATCGGTTTCTTTTGACCACGACCTGCTCGCACATACAGGTTCTTAACTTGTATGTGACGTTGTCTGGAAATGTGTCAATTGTCAGTGTCTAATTATTATGGCTAATATCAACACTACTACTGTTTGATTTTCCTTTTTAGGTTCCCAACTCGTTTTCAGTATGTGGAACTTATGTCAACCCTAAACCTGGACTACCCATTCCTCAGGGAAAGCATTGGGTCTGGCTATGTAAGTTTTTATTTGTTCATGTTGTTACCTGCATCGGTACAATTCTATTATGTGTCACTGTTAACCACTGAAACTGAGCGCTATACTTGGTAAACTAATACTTGGTAGACTGGGGTCAGCTCAGCTCTATGCCTGGTTTGCTCTTTTTCCACATTCTACACCAATTCTCTCGACCAACAATAATCAATCAAAATGATAAGCTCACAATGTGTTGCAGTGTGACACGTTGTGAGCTTGTAGATCTGCTATTTTCAGTGAGTGTCAGAATAGGGGCACTTTTCCCACTTTTTTTTGATGGCAGTAGCACCCTGAATCACTCACTCACTCACTCACTCACTCACTACTTGACTGACATTTGTTCTCGTGATTTTAAAGGATTATGAAAATAACATTATTATAATAAATTATTGTATTTTTTTTATTAAGGCCTCCAATCGGAAGCAGCAATTCTGCTCTTGCCTGCACTATTCAAGGAGAAACTAGAGTTGCTGTTTGAAGTTGAGGTGAGCCATGAACCGTTCACTAGTGTGAGAAGCACTATGTAATTGAAGCACATTGTATTATTGCATTAGTTTTTATATTATCATATGGTTGTTTCTGTTTTTGACACAGTGGCTCTGCAGGAGACTAGCCAGAGGGTGTGTATTTGTCTGATGGTTAATGGTATTCCCTCTCCCCAGGGCCAAGCTCAGACCAGCACTGACATGTCGACACCAAAGATGATGCTGAAAGGCTGCAGGGAGGGTCACCCCAAGAAATATGACCACATCATGCTGTCGAGAGGAGAGTGTGGACATCTCAATGGCACTGTTGTTGACAATTATACTATATGTTGTTTCACTTACATATGACTTACATATACATATGGTGTGTGTGTGTGTGTGTGTGTGTGTGTGTGTGTGTGTGTGTGTGTGTGTGTGTGTGTGTGTGTGTGTGTGTGTGTGTGTGTGTGTGTGTGTGTGTGTGTGTGTGTGTGTGTGTGTGTGTCTTTGATGAAATTAAGGCTCTGTGATGTTATCATTCCACAAAACCGGTACGATTTGCAGTGTAACCCAGGTTTATAATTGTATGTCTGTATTTGTATCTGTTTGTATGCATCAGTATGCATGCATTTGTATGGTCACATGTACCATCTGCATCAGTTCACAGCTCATCACACCGATCACTCACTCATTCACTCACTCACTCACTCACTCAGTAACACCAGTTTCAATCAGCAATCATCACCACACCCTAGTAATCACCACACCCTATAAAGCACAGCCATTTTGTCTCAGTCAGTGAGGTGCACATCACTGGCTGTGGCAGGTCTGTATCCTTATTCTTCTGCAAACATTTTACCATTTTCCCTTCCTTACAATACATGATATTAACACTGACACTGATGATTGATTTTAGACTCCAAATACTGAACTGATGAGAAAGAACTGAACTGATGAGCTGGATGAGCTTTTGCACTTGAACTGAATTGGTGAGTTTGTTTGAAATGTTTGAAGTGTTTTGTTTTGTTTTGTTTATTTTCATTTTGAATTGAAAAGATGATTTGACATTTGTAAATGCTGGTTTATGCTGTTTGCTGTTGTAGATCAGCTACTTTAATTATTATTTTGATAATATATTTAATTTGGCCTCTTTTGTGTTCAGGCCAGGTTTTTTCCCCTTAGTTCATGCAACCCCATGATGATGATCCTGAACACAATGGCGAGCTAGTCCCAGAGCGATCCCCTGTTTCTGTCCTACCTGGACGGTAGGATATCACTGCTTCACTCACACACACACTTCCCCTCCATAACTGCTGCATACACTCTAAAAACTCCCTCACATTCCCCCCTGACTTGAATGACATTGGACCTTGGTCCTTGGACAAACCATGACTGACTTTATACTTTTGGGTTGATTTATGTTGTTTGATATCTGAATTCATTGTTGTTGTTTATTTTACTTTTGTTTTTCCAATAATAATATCATTAAGCATAATTTTCAGTCTCTTGGTTCTTTATGTTTTTTCAATGCAATTCCTTTCTACCATACGCCTACTTCTGACAGCAGTACTGGTCCAAACATATTCCTAGTTCACTAAGTATATGCTACAAGTCCCTCTGACCTTTTCAGCTGTATTTTATCGATTGAGTCACCAAAATCTATTTTTAAAAGCTTATCATCAATTGAAATGTTCCCTTTTAATATTGTGTAACAATTATGTGGATTATATTTTCAAATCAGAAATTATCTTGCTTTCTTTCAGTAGACGCCCCCTATTTTGTCCATTTTTTTTCATGTCCCCAATGGCCTTCGATGAAAGTGGACTTGAGATATGACTATTAAAAATGTACAAAAATCTATAAATTGCCATTCACATATACATCTATCTGTGCTTTATTGCTGGCCATGTTTATTTTTTCAATAAATAGATTATTAATAATTAAAATAGCATTAAAAAGCTCTGTCCCCCAGTCACACTCAACCCCGTTACACAAGTCATTCCCCCCTCCATAAAATGTTTGGACTGGCCCTTTAGTGACATCACCAACCAGGAAGTGACATCTACAAGTCTTCTGAACAACATGGTACCTTAAGCTAAATTCCAATACCCAAAATCTCGGACACTCGCTCACTCCCACTCGGTCACTCGGGGTCATTCCAGCGTGACCCGGAAATGGTTAACGTTCCGATTGTTAAAGCGCTCCATCGAGGAGGAGAGGAGAGTCGAGTGGAGGAGCCGAGTGAGCTCTCCGAGACCGCATAGAGCGAGTGTACATCAGGTGCAGGCTCGTTGGGGTATTTTGTCTCCTCGCAGCGGATTTCCGCATCACGTGTACATGTTTTTTTTCCTTCTCCAGTGACATAAGTCCGCCTCCTCCACATGTGGCACAGAAAACACTGATGAAACCCGATACTGTGCACCCCCCCCCCCCCCCCCCCCCCCCCATCCACTAGCTGCCGGCCGGCTGACTGGCTGAAGTCGCCGACCCAACGGCCAACACACACATGCACGCACTGTTCAACTGTTTGTTGAAGAGACACATTTTCGCTGAATGAATAGAGCTTCAGAATGATAAAGTAGCCTATCCTACTTATGTGAAAGTGAAAGGACCACAACAAGCCACTGGCTTTATTGCGTTGTGTGATATAAGCATAATAAAAGTAGGATATATAAATTAGGCCGGCTATATTGTGAGCACCTCAAAAGCTATAGTTAATTTATCTCTGTGCATGTCTGAATGCACAGACTGCTATGAATGACGGTGACAAAAATGAAAAATGTATTTATTTATATGTGGACTGAACTGAATATGTAAGTCAGAGAGACTATACCTAATTCCTGTTATAGTGTCCGTTATTTGCAAAGACCGCGGAGGAGGACTGACTGTCGGAGGAGTGGGTGATTTATACGTGTGCGCATCCTGGCGCTTATTCACTATTTCAGGAATAAATACCCTTGCCTTGCACATGTTACCAATACATACACATTGGCCTCGGACCCTCGGTTACATGTACAAAATTATGAATTGTCTATTCTGTAGACTGTACGGCTCTGTTCGGAGTTCCAGTGATCCAGGCATCCAGCTGTGTGACACCAATTTTGCTTTGGCAATGTTAACGTATGTTTTCCCATGCCAATAAAGCCCTTTGAATTGAATTGAATTGAAACACGTCATTAGTGATCACGGAATGTGCCGTCGCTTTGAAATGACAGCGTAGTACATTCCGATTCCAGAGGAAAATTCGACCACCACTCTGTCCTCGCATTGAATCCTCTCCTCCTCCTCTCCGCCTCGCTGGGGGCGGAGCCGAGGAGCGAGTGGAGGACGCGAGGAGAGTGAGCGAGTGTGAAAGTTGCGGTATTGGAATTTAGCTTTAGAGTATATATTTCTAGAGAAGGCACCCAGAGGAAACCCTGAGGCGAAATGGACATAGTGGCCGGATTTGGTAGTGCAGCTCGAGCCAGCGCTGCTCCGTTGACTATCATTGCGCACGTTCATGTGATTGGGGCCATGACACGTGAACGAATGTTACATACGTGAACGCGCACAAACGGCACAATGATAGTCAACGGCAGCGCGTTCATGTGTTTGGGGCCAATCCGTCCCAGAATGCACTCTGTTCCTACCAGGAAGGAGGAGTGAATCCGCCTCATGCGCTTTTGAGCAACTTAATGCAAGTGGATGGGAGGAGAACTCGGGTGTCTTCTCTATAGATATATAACTCTATGCATGGTACAGAGACAGGTAACTTCCCACATTCTTTTACAATGTTTTATAGTAATTTAAAATCTCATAGCGTGGTCGTAAAGCATAACCAGCTCAACTCCGTTACATGAAATAAAGATAAACAATTATTTGTGAAAATTATCTTTGTTATTTCATCAATATATCTGATTTCTTAATATCATGCATACCAAGTGGTCTCCTCTGAATCACCACAAGTAGAGTAGTGGCCATTCTGAGTGAAAAATCACAACTCCGTCACACTCAACCCCGTTATGATTTTCATCATAACGGGGTTGAGGGATTGTGACGGGGTTGTGTTTTTAACACTGGTTGTGAAGTTATCATATTATTTAAATGAATTATAATATTCCATCAACATCCTTGTACTACATGCATATTATATACTTGATAATGTCTATGCTAAAGGTGGGTTTGCTGTTATTTCTTTACAGTCATACATAAATAGTGTATAAGAATTGGAAAGGATTTCTATTCTCAATATATATCTCAAGGTTTCTGCCTATATAAATCTTCTCAAAGTATATTTGATTTAATTATGCTATAAATATTTACAGACATCTATGAGTCCAAGATGGCACCAAAAACAGCTGCAGAAAGGCAGAGGGAGTACCGTGCCCGGCTAAAAGCTGATCCTGCAAAGAGAGAGCAACATCACAACCAACAACCAACCAATCCAACAAGAACTGCATGTATGACGAGTGTGTGGACTGCAAGGACAAGTGTGTGCCAATCTCCAGTACATATGACGGTACAGCAAAAGTGTCTTTCACTCAGTGGGTCACAGAAGATAAGGAGATGGATAAGAAGAATGAGGGAGAAAAGAGGTAAACTGTAAAGGTCACCATCAAGAAGTCTGTGGAAAGCACACAGGAGGACCTCACTGAGTTGTTCCACACCTTCCTCCAGCGGTTCAAACAACATCACTTCAACATCAAGCAGCAGTATGGCTTCTGCCGTGAATTGAAGAAGAAGATGTCAGTGGATGAGGCCTTGATACACATCGACTTTTCGGAAAATTACAGCTGCAAATATAGCTCCCAGATTCAAGCAGTGCACCTTGGGGCTTCACACCAGCAGGCCACTCTACATACAGGGGTGTTGTATGTGGGTGGAAAACCAGAGCCTGTGTGCTCCAGCACCATCTCCCCCTGCAGACATAAAAGCCCTCCAGCAATATGGCAACACCTCAATCCAGTGCTGGATTATCTTCAGGCCACACATCCACATGTTTCTGTGCTGCACTTTTTAAGTGATGGCCCCTGTACTCGGTACAAACAACGGGGAAACTTCTTCCTTTTCAGCACAGAATTGTACAGAAGAGGGTTCATGGCTGGCTCTTGGAATTTCTTCGAAGCTAGTCACAGCAAAGGAGCACCAGATGGTGTCGGGGGAGCCTTAAAACGATCAGCTGACATGATGGTGGCGAAGGGCCGTGATATCCCGGATGCAGAAGCGCTGTATAAGGCCTTGACTGAGGCAAACACAACAGTGAAACTGTTCTTTGTGAAGGGTGAGGATGTTGAGGATGCAATGGAGAAAATGTCAAAGAAAATACCAGCAGTGCCAGGCACAATGAGAATCCTCCAGGTGATTACGCTGGCTCCAGGAGAACTGCTATACATCGTGATGTCAGCTGCTTTTGCACAACACAGCAGCAGTTTAACTGCAACTGCTTCAAGACCCAGCGTTTTAGTTTCGGCCAGATGGTAACTGCTGTGACTGTGCCACAGCCAGCCAGTGAAGAGAACACGCAGCCACAGCCAGCCAGTGAAGAGAATCCACAGCCAGAAAAGGAAATCCAGTGGGAAAGTGCAGAGGTCATTGGGAAGTGGTGCATAATCCGCTATGATGGAGGCCTGTATCCAGGCATCATTCTTGGCACTGAAGAAAGTCATGTCCAAGTAAAATGTATGCATCGTGCTGGGATTAACCGATTCTTCTGGTAAGTGTATTTGACAGAACGAAGACACATATTCATTGTTGTCTTTATTTGTGTTCTTAACTTGTCAGTGTTAATAAAAGTCAGTTCAATGAAATTGTCTATTGTTCTTAAATGGTTCCTAATAATGATATAATAATTATTGTTGAATTTGAGATTTTAAAACGACTATTCATGTTAAGCTATTTGTCTCTTCAGTACTGTTTACCACCTTCAACCCCGTTACCCTAGGCTCAACCCTGTCACGCATATGTTTTTTGTGATTATTTCTTAACATTTTATGAAAATGTAATTAATGGTTATTGAACTGTCAGAAATGTTTAGAGCAATCATAAAAATACATTTTTTTGTTTGAAGTCAGATGCTATAGTCGATTTTGTATCAATTTTTGAGAAAAAAGTAGGTCCCCATCAAAAAATTGGCACATTCAGGCTGTAGTATAGCAAAAGTGGGAAAATGTATGTACTTTTTATATTTATATTTTTTGTATTAGTGTGAGGGCCATTTGATGAATAGAAAAATGTTTGTGTGTGTGTGTGTGTGTGTGTGTGTGTGTGTGTGTGTGTGTGTGTGTGTGTGTGTGTGTGTGTGTGTGTGTGTGTGTGTGTGTGTGTGTGTGTGTGTGTGTGTGTGTGTGTGTGAATGAAGTGTGTCTCTTTGATTAAATGAAGGCTCTGTGGTGGTGTGTTTGTCTCTTTGATGAAATTAAGTTATTTTTGCATTTTAAGGTCTGACGCATTCTGTTCATGTATTAATTATTTTATTTATAATTTGCTTTATGTATACTTATTTGTTAGTGTTTACTACTTTTTATTTTATGTAAGCACATTTTACTCATTTATTTTTGTCATTATTTTTTATTTGTTAAACAGTATTTGAAGCTGGTGTATTTACATTTAATGTGCAGCTTGAATAAAATGCAGTGTATTAGAACTTGTAACCTGGATTTGGTCTTACTTTATTTGTTTGCAATATAGTACCTACGACCTATCTACCTAATCAACATCCATCCATCTTCAACCGCTTATCCGTAGTTGGTTTGGTTCGCGGGGGCAACAGCTCCACCAGAGTGCTCCAGATTTCCATCTCCAGAGCAACATCAGTGACTTTCTCCTGGGGGATTCCGAGACGTTCCAGTGAGTCGATGTATTTCCTCCAACTGCGCCTTGGTCTGCCCCGGGGTCTCCTCCCAGTGGGACGTGCGTCGAGGACCTCCCTATAGGCTCCCGAGAGGCATCCTAACCAGATGTCCGAACCACCTCAGCTGACTCCTTTCCAGGCGAAGGAGCACGCGGTTCTACTCCGAGTCTCACTCTTGTGACTGAACTTCTCACCCTATCTCGATTTAAGGGAGATGCCAGCCACCCGTCGCTTGTATTCGCGACCTTATTCTTTCGGACCCACACTTTAGATTTAATATATTAGTGCCCCTCACTTAACACAGGTGTGATTTTTTAATACCATGGGACCCTGGCTGAAATTCACCAGCAAGACCTAAGCCTAAACCCAAAACAAACTATAAGCTGGTCACCAGCTAAAACCAGCATAAACTGGTGACCAGCATAAACTGGTGACCAGCAAAACCATCAAAATACCAGCTAAAACCAGCATAAACTTGTGACCAGCATAAATTCCAGCTACCAGTTTAAACCAGCATGGACCAGCAAAACCTAGCTGGTCAGTCACCAGCTAAGACCAGCAAGATGGCGTCCAAAACACACTCTAAAGCTGGTCACCAGCTAAGACCAGCAAAAGGTGGTCACCAGCTAAGACCAGCAAGAAAGTTGCTGGTCCAGTTTATGCTGGTCTATGCTGGATTTTTCAGCAGGGGCGCCACGGCCCATCCACACCCACTCTGTGGCCAGACATATATTACATTGGCAGTGAGATTAGGACAGCGCCACGGCCCGTCCGCGCCCACGGCCGGAAAGGGTACTGCGCCCGTAGTGAAATTTCACTACCATAAAGAATGCATGAGAACGGTTGGGCTAGGGACCTCCAGGACATGCAGTCTATACTGCCACCGTGTGGATCAGGTCGGCAATACACCATTTTAATGTACACTAGCTGTTCCATCTGTGGAATGAATTAATATCTAATCACATTACAAAAGGCAAGCAGCTATATTAATATTGGACCAGATATGAACACAACCTCTCTCTCTGCTATTATACTTTATAATACTGTATTATAAAGTATAACAGCAGAGAGAGAAGTTCCGATTTAATATATGTGTTTAGGGTGTCAAAAAACTTGAACGAGTCTGGGGTTAAATGTCTGGTCTTTGTGTCAGAAACTATATTACAAAGTAAGATGAAAGTTGGAAGCATGCAACATATACATACGTATATATACACTGTAGGCCTATATGATTTTCCCCAAGGCATGCATTGTTATTTGTGCATACATATTAGTATCGAAGCAATATGGTTTTCTATAAGAAGGCAATTAAAATGCATGCATGACATACTTCTTGTCAAACGAATAATGGAATACTTCTTGTCAAACTGTGGCTTGAGCCTCGATAGTATAACCATTACCATATAGTCAGACACAAACAATACATTTCATACATAGGCCTATAGTACATTGGATAGAACTTTTTTTTTTACTATACTAGGGGGGGATAGCTATAGCTAGCTGTTGTTAACTCTGACTCCAAATATTAATGAAACATTAGTTAGGCTAAAGCAAAGGCTAGGCTATATACAGTAGCACTGGCCTATATGAATGTCACACCTCAGCTCAAATAAGAGTTTAAATTGATTAAACTTGGCCAAAAGACTTACCACATAATTTACTCATAGCCACTTGCTCAGCTCTAGGACTAATAGTGATGCAACACAGGCATAAAAACTAGTTCTCTCATAATTGCTGCTCTGCTCAAAATGCACGCCCAAAAAACTCCCACTGCTCGAGCTCGCAGTCGCCATGACGACCAATGTAGGTAGCCAATCCCAGAGCAGTGTACTCTGACTACAGTCACGCACGCCCCTGCTTCTAATTAGCTATAACGTTTCCACCTGTGACATTACCCACAATGAAAAGCAATAACGCATCGACAATAAAATAAAACAAAAAAACATGAACAACAACTTTCCAAGTTCAGGACCAACGTTCCTTTCTATGTAGAAACCGGTGTTTGCTCGTTGTCGAAACTATGCAAAAAAACATTTTTATTTTTTGGTAAGGGTTGCACCGTGACAATCAGGGTGAGCACTACTGACACCTATATAAACCCGGTGGGCCTACTGACTAATGTATGGGTGAAATGATGAATTGATCTTGAATACTAATAACCCTGTGTGAAAAATAAGCTGATCCCCATCCACAACATTTTATTTGAACCCGCAATTCAGCCACAATTTTCAAATCGGCCCCATGGTGGCGCTATAAGCCATTTCTCTACTGTAACTGTGTCACTGCAGCATAAAGGAATATTATTGCACTGTTTTATTGATATTATAGTTTCATTTCAAGTGATTGTTATTTTTGTTGGTTTATTTGTCATATTATATATACATGTATTCAGAAAGAACTGTCACGTATATATTTTTTCTTAATTATTCAGCAAAGTGCCTTTCAGATGGTGATGGGTTTGATTATATTTTTGATTATATATGTTAACATCAATGTTTCAAAACTGTTGTTTTCAGGCTGCGGACTCGAAAATAAATAAATCATATTTGAACTGGGGACCTCCCAAAATTACATTTTAACTGTGACCGGTTTAGTAGAGCTTGTAGATTCCCTATTTCTTCTACTTTTGTGTCACAACACCATGTGTACCATGATACCGTATATTTATGACAAAAGTTAAAATATAAAATGTCAAAAAAGTTGAAATATGGATGGTTGCCACACAGCAACGATCACCATCACTTTATCTACAGGCAGTAAAAATACATTGATGTGTTTTCTTGATATGAAAATAACCTTGTTAAATATTAAATGGTTCTCACAATTCATATCTGGTTTATCTGTGTTTATGATATATGTATACCAGTATGCCAAACCCTCTGCTGCCCCACAGCAGAATATCCTAACATGTTT
Source organism: Protomyctophum parallelum (assembly GCF_964188405.1). Lineage (NCBI taxonomy): Eukaryota > Metazoa > Chordata > Actinopteri > Myctophiformes > Myctophidae > Protomyctophum > Protomyctophum parallelum. The sequence goes on from NC_139714.1 coordinate 1,623,818, forward strand.
ACAGCATTTCTGTGATTTGTACATCCTCAAGTTCAGTTCATGTTTCCAATAAACTGAAAATCACCCTATATGCAGGGCTGGACTGGGACAAAAATCCGGCCCGGTCATTTTCGCACAAATTTGGCCCAGACGGCCCACCACAACCCGTGCGCAGATAGCAGAAACTCCGCTCCGTGAGGCACACAACCAAACAAGCCCTAATACCACCACTTTTACAGAACAACATAAATGATACAAACCAACAGACAACTACACAACCCTTTGTTGCTCTCACAAGAATGCTGGCAAAACGATTCAAGATAGAAGAGGGTTTATTTGTCACTTTTGTTTTAATCATATAACTTGAGCGGCCCCCTACGGTCGCGGCCCACCGATAATATGACCGGTACGTCCTGTGGCCAGTCCACACCTGCCTATATGGTTGATACATAGTATTCATAGATACTAGTCTAGGTGCATACATCTAGTATGCAATATGCATAGGCCTACTACATAGTATGCATACTAGATACACAGCGCAATGTGTTGTGAGCTATTAGATCTGCTATTTTCAGAGTGCAACACCCGAGTGCAATCAAACATAAAATCACTTGTCTTTTAGTTCTGCTGGATCTCTTTATTTCGTCCCTCCCTAACATTTTAGTCTAGTTTTTATTTGTTGATGAAATTGTCAATATATTTACCCCTTATATATTGTCGCCATGGAGTGGAAATGTAAAAGAGGTTCCTGTTTTTATAGTTATTAAAAAGTATACGAGGAACACATGTCAGCGTAATTTAAATCGTATATAATAAATAAAATAGTATACAAGCTCAAAACAAGACTTTGTTAGCTTGTTAGATCTGCCATTTTCATAACTTTATCTACAGTGACAAAATACATTTACACAAGTACTGTACTTAAAATAGACTATTGGCGGCAGAATATTCACCATGACCTTGGGATACATCACTGAGGATACGTCCCAGGTGCATCCATTTATGTATGTATTTTGTTATATACAAGCTCACAATGTCACACATGACAGATGGTGGATCTCCTATTTTCGAAAGATTTTTGTACACTTGAAAACATGTGAAATTCTAGATGATGAGAGAGCACTTTCTACTTTTGGTACTTTAACTACATTTTTATACCAATACATTTGTACTTTTACTCAAGTAGCCTACATTTTGAATTTCTGACCTTTACTTGTAACAGTTTTCTACATTGCAATTGATACTTTTACTTACGTCAATGAACAGTCTACATTGAAGTTATCTGAGATTACCTTATTTTTGGGTGAGAGAGACGTGACCTGTTCATTGTATTTTTGAGGGCCCTCCAATGCATGGATTTTGTTACTTGTGTGTACATGACCTACATGCTTTTTCACACCACAGACCTAGAGATATTTACATATCAAATCAGTAATGCACCACACAACCTCAAATGTTGACTAAATTAACATCTGTATTTTCCACAAATGAACAGGGATGCTTGGGTTCAAATGACTGGTCCACAGACTCCACACTCAAGCAATAAAACTGCATTTTTGTTTGTACCATATATGCCAGCAGATGGCACTGACAGCATGTGGTTCAGCAGTTCACAGCCTTTTCCATTCTAGCCATATGCAGTTTTAGAGTAGAAATATAACATGACTTTGATTTATTGATTTAAATATGTATTAACAGTTTGCAGAATTACAGTACATTTCAACCACAAACTCAATACAAAGACTGTTAACTGTGAGTGGACGACCCAATTAAGCATTACACTTGTTTACAAGAGGGTCCACCTTGTTCAAATCATCAATGTACAAATAGACACTTATATATACCGGTAGTCAAAGAACAGAACAGGAATTAAACATAAAAGGAGGTAAAAAGGGAAAAGAAACATATACAGTGAGGGGAACAAAGGGTGGCCGGTGGGGGGATTCAGATTTTACGGGGGCCAGTTTCGAATTGCAGCCGTCCGTAGGTGCCCTTTTGAGAGCGGTTTTGAAGGAGTCAAGGGATTTGCATGTCTTAATGACTGTTGGTAGAGCGTTCTACATTTTGGTGGCATAGGAGCGAAAATAATTGAGTCCCTTGTTTGTGCCGAATCTGGGTTGTACATGGTTCGTTGCACTCGCTCTGGTGTTGTGGGTGTGGACTTCGTTAACATTAAGGAAGTATCTCGACAGGTACATGGGTATCTTGGTGGTGTGGACCAGACCCATTGCAAGATGCTGTACTCTGTCGTCGACCCTAAGCCATTCCAGCCTGTCAAAGTCGGCAGGGGTGAGGCCAAGTAGGAGCCTGACCAGTTTGTTTTTGGATGTCTGGAGACTAGTTTTAAGGGCCTTTGAGGTGCTGTGGTACCAGGAGGTGCATGCATAGTCAAAGAAACCTTGTACGAGGGCTCCTGTTAAGCTGAGTGACATCTTGTTTTCTCATCTCATCTCGAGTGACATCTTGTTTTAGGGCCCTTAGGGTGTCTAGTTAAGATGTCTTCTTGTTGCCCAAGTCAAATAATGTCATAAGGGGTTCATTTGAACCCTTTCTTACATCTACCTCAAAAACGAAACAACATACAGGTTGAGATTGATTTTCTCCGTACCGAGGCTGGCAAGGTTTCCAAGGAGGCATATCCGAGACCGGCTTCAAAATGGGGTTGAGACAAACTGGCTTCTGGGGCACGGTGGCACCCAAGGGGCCAGTGAGGCGCTCCAACGTTGAAGCACTGGGCCCTAGTGGTAAGAAGAAGGACTGCAGGCGGACCCATTGATTCGAGACGAGAAAGCCGTATATACGGAGGAAACCCTGTGCAGCTGGGCTTTAACATTGAGCGCTCGGTTGCACTTCCGCATTTGCCAACCAAAATTTGGTTTCATCTTCTCCATTGACTCCTACCACTACTACTACAATTACTACCTTCCATCAAGGTGCAGGAGAGGCTGAGGCGTGGATGTTCTGATACATTCATAGTGCAAGGTACAGCAACCAGGAACCCCCAGGACTTGTAAGTTATTTCTGGGCAATGAGGATAACAAGCGACAGCTCTGCCAGATGATGCTCAAGGTCTGGGGGAGTAAGGAGGCAGTATCCCGGCTGGCAAAATGTGAAACAGCTGCTCTCATCGTGGAGGGAAAAAGCTCATCAACTTGTGTCATTAGATGGAGAAGTAAGTTGATTGATCTAGATAGGTCTAGATAACTTTTGTTCTTGTGTTCATCTGCCAAGAATATACGTTTTAATTGGGGTGTTTTGTGCCATTTCAGGTTGACTGAAACACAATGCCCTCCGGTCAGATCTGGAGGAGACGGGTTGTGATATACCGGCATCATGCTTTCAAGCTGGGCTTCAAGTCAGCAGTAGTAAGGACCCCACCCAGATAGACATATTCTGTATTCTCCTGCATCAAGCTGACAACATCAACCTTGCCATCTACCATGACACTGGCACAGGCAGGCACTGCCAGCTGGTAAATGTCTCAGAGCTGGCAACCTCTCTTGGGCAGCCATACTGTAGCACCCTGCTTGGGTACTATATTCAGTGGTGAGAACTGCAGTCTATACTTCCTTCAAGGGCAAAGTGCCACCACTCAAAAAGCTCCAGAAGAACCCCAAATTTCAAAAGGCTTTCTAGTTAAGAGGATATGATATAAATGTATATATATTTTGGTATGTTAGCCTATAGTGAATAGAATGCAAGATTTTGAAAGACCAAACTTAGCAATTGTCCTTACAATCATTCTACAGTCAGCTGGTCGATGAGTGGAAGTTGAAGCCGGAAATGCAGGAGCAGCTATGTGTGATGTACAATCAAGCATGCGAGACATCAGTAAACCTGGTGTAATCCCACTATCATCATTAACAGGCAGTACAGGTAAAAAAGAACAATATAAATCTTTATTATTTGGTACAAATAAGGAATTTCATAAAACTTTTATTACAAATTAATTCAAATCTGTGGATGAGCAGTAATGACATAAACCATTAACAATAATAAAAAACATCCCTTGATTGTTGCTACAGACAGAGCAGCTGGCTTGTGCTCCACTTCCATGGGCTGCAGGCTTAAGGCTCATACATAGTCTGGATTTACGGTGGTGGGGTGACCACCGAACTACAACATGACGTCACGAGCCGTGGTGAAGAGCAAACCACCGCCACCGCTCCAGCCCTTCTCTCTGTTTTTACTCACCACCGCTCAACGTTATTTCAGCTCCGGTGGTCAGCTCACCACCGGAGCGGTGGTCACCTTACCACCGAAAATCCAGACTATGAATAGGCCTTTAGAGAGGGGAATAGATGGGTGAACTCACACATTTTAACACAGCACCCTCCAAATGGCATCCAAGAGCAACGTAATAACCACTACAAACCAATAAGGTCAACCAGTGTACCAACAAGCCCCTCACCTCTATGGCAGCTCAACACGAAGAGGAGTGTAGGCACAGCTGGTTACCTGACTGAACTCTACTGGGGAGATGGTTTGACAAACATAAAGAAAATGTTCAAGCCAGCTGACCAGCTCTGCATTCTACCTATCACTATACGTCTATGATCTAGGACAGGGGTAGGCAACCTTTATTATCAGAAGAGCTATTTTTGTCCCAAAAACGTATTACAATTCTATCTGGAGCCGCAAAATATGTTTGCTTTAATAAAGCAAACTTTAATTATTTGTGTTTTTTCTGGTCTTTCAATATTACATTGCTAATTTCAAGTTATATACCAGTAAGCCAGCAGCATTGGTGGTGAAAACAAACAAAGATGTCTTATCATGAATACATTCTATTTTCCTTCATTAAATTTGATTCTTATTTTTATCTGCATGGTGTATAGGCAACATTGTTTTGCAATATCAAAATTAAAGAATAACTTTATACCTACTACAAATTCAATAATAAATTATGATTAAATGTAAAAAAAAAAGAGAGAAAGAAAAGCTCTTATTCCTTTTCATACTTCTTTGCTGTAGCAACTGGGAGCCACGGGAGAGGACCTATAAGAGACGCAGGTTGCCTACCCCTGGTCTAGGAGCATAAACCTGCTCACTCACAGTAGCCGGCCAGCTGAATTGTAACCGGTACATCTATTTAAAAAACTACAAAGAAAAAGGAACAGCCGTTAAACTCCACATAAACATATAGACACAAAACATTGTTTAATCCATTGAAAACAAAGTTATAAAAATACAAAGTGCAATGGTAAAATGCATAACTAAAACAAACTAGGCCTACATTACCAGGTGGCTCTCTGGTTGCATGCATGTGACTCAGTTCACAATGGCCACACCTTCTCATCAACTGCATCTGTACGCTGAATGTCACCACATAAACATATGGGGACGTTACACAGAATCACAAGCTAAAATGTATCAACTTTACACATACACAAACAGTATACTCACATTTCTTCTCCAATTGGCATTTATACACTTTACTGGAGAGACAACAGCGACTCACAACCAGGAACAGTACACATTCGTGACTTGACAAATGCATTTTAATTATATAAACATACACATGGCAACCAAACCCAAATATAAATGAACAAAGCAACTAAACAGGCTTACCATTATAGCAAATCATTACAAACATCTCCCTCTCAAAATGTTCGTACAAATACCTAGGAGTAGTAATAGTACCATCTGTTGTCATGGAAAGATCAGATGGATTCAGTGTGTAAGAAAACAAAGCAAAGAATCTACTTCCTTCGCCGTCTAAGATCCTTCGGTGCTAAACGTACTTCAGAAACTTTATACATCCATGTATGACAACAGCATCCTAAGGTTAGCAAGGAATATCAGTATATCACTGTATAACACTAACCATGTGTTGTATGGAGACTATATAGTTGCTACCTTCAGGAAGGAGATATGGTGTACCAGCATAGAATAAAGTCAGACTAGGCTTAATCAGTGAGTTGTAGTAGCCATGGGTAATCTAGGCGGTGGACAGCTGCTCTTGACTTCATGTATTGTTTTGTTCTTTGTGTTATGTCAAATGTGTGTGTGTGTGTGTGTGTGTGTGTGTGTGTGTGTGTGTGTGTGTGTGTGTGTTCTGCATACTTGGCTGCTGGGTCGCAAGACAATTTTCAGTGTGAACTGACAATAAAGTACTATATCATAGTAAAAAAACATAGTCAAAGTCAGCTAACAACAGTGACATGAAACAAAGTGAAAAGAAAATGTGAAAATAAAATGTATTCATTTTTACAAGGAATTGTACATACAATTTACAATTTAGGCATTTAATCCAGAGTGATTTACATTAAGCAAAAACAAAAGCATGGCATACATCACATATATAAAAAGTAGTTAGTTAGTAGTTAGTAGAATCATGTATAAACTAAGAACGTAACAGTGGAGTATCTATGTAAACTATACGATACTATATTCTACTTTGTACTATAAAGTGCTATGACTACATAAAATGCAATTCTAGTGCTGTCTACGTAACAAGTTATAAGTCTGTTTAAAATACTATCTAAGTCTACATAAAGTGCTATCTAAGGGGCTAGGCTAGGGCAATGGTGGAGTCTGAAGAGGTGGGTTGAAGAGGCTGCAGTTCTGATTGTGATGGGAAGTGCATTCCATAGTTTTGGAGCCAGAAGGGAGAAGAGTTTGGGACGTGTACATGTGATTGACTCAATACAGTAAAAAGAAAAAAAAAACAGATAAATCAACTTCCAACAGACCAGAATGGCATAAACAAAACAGTTATCTGTTAGTTTAGCCTACTCTATTGCATAATGGTGGCTTGTCAAAAATAAATGATCTGCACTCTATAAAGGTCACTTTTTCATCAATGAATTCAACTTTAGATATCTGTTTTCGTTATCCTCAGTCAATGTCTGATTATTCTCACCTGTGTTGCCAGTACCAGATGGGAAGAAACAGCCGAACAATCATGGTTGTGAATATGTAATTTACACAAAAATAAGTGTCTTTATTATAAGAAACAACCTTGTTTCAGATGACACAAACACGTTTTCATGTAATTAGTTGGTACTGTATACAGGTCAGGTTTAGGAAGAGCCATTACCTCAGAATGATGCTCTTGCCTTCCAGCACTGTAATGTTGTGGAGCGGTTTGGTCAATTTTTCTACCATCACTGTGGGCCCTATAGACTAGCGTACCAAAATCTCCTTGAGGGGGCGTCAGCATATGTGTCACGTGGTAGCGGCCACCATACTTCTGGGATTGTCTGGTCTTTTTACACAGTGAGCGACTATCCGTGTGCGTTCTTTTTTTAAACACCAGATGGAGTTCAACAAACGATGTGCAACCATTCTGTGTATGCCCGCAGGGTGTTGTGGTGCATGCTTACTGCTTGCAACCCTCTAGTCTAGCTGCTGCTGGCTGGCCCTTGTGGTCAAAGGGGAGCATCCATGGAGTTTGGACCTGGGTGTAAGCCTTCTCCTGCCAGTACACAGCCTCTCCGTCACCAAGACTTCTGCCGGGCCTTCATTTGTCTTGTGAACCCCATGCTAACCGGCAAGAGATCTGGGAGCTGCAGTGGTCCTCTGAGGTCTGATGTGATGCAGTGGCCCCCTGCCATTGGACCATCCAGTGCAGCCGCTGCCTTGTGGGCTCTTCTAGGAAGACAAAGGCTAGGGGTAATGTCACAGAGTGGAAAAACCTGTTACAGTAACACCAGAATCTTTAAGAACAGGTTGGCTACAAGAATTCATTCATTCCATTCTCCATCAACATTTAAAATAGCATAATAGAATGGTACTGTATGATGTGTTATTGTGACTTTATTTTATTATCTGGATTCATAGCCTAAATAAATATATTTTATTACTTATTAGTAATTAACTATTGTCAAGACGTGACTTTTTGCAGCTCTGTCAGTAGCCCTAAAACATTACCATTTGAATGAAGAGTTTCCCCCACGATGTCACATGTTGATGAAACAATTCCTATAAACCCAAACTTAACCAATGAAACTCTATAGACTTACATAATATATGTACATGAGTTGTCTCTGTACTTGTGGCTACTTTTTTCTGTCTAGTGTCTACACCAAATATCTGTGTCAAATGTAGTTAATATACAAGCTGACAACACCTTGCAACACAACGTATTGTGATCTTGTACCTGTATGGCCAATGTCCCCCCAGAGTATCGATGCTGGGGTTCATATGGTTAGGCTTATAAAAAACTAAGCCTAAACCTTATCTAATAGTAACCAAATGCAATGCATGTTGCAAAATGCTTTGGAGGGGGAATAAAGGAAAAATGTATCAAGGCACACCTACTGTAAAGTGGGATTTGAACCCATGACCTTGTGATCGAGGACTCATGCTACTGAAAATAAGTCCCACTCACATTTAGAGGTATTTAAGCTCTATCAAATTTGACAGTTCACTTATACTTGATCAGTTCAAGTTATGATCAAGATGTTCTATGAATCTAGAAACATGTTTGCTATCAAATTAAATGAAGCATAGGTGCAGAACATTGTTACGCACTAGTCAGACACAGCAGACATAAATCATGCAAGGAAATGCCTCCTCAAAATTGAGTGGCTTCCTATGATGGCCGAAACTGAGCAGTACCTTGCTAACTGCTTGGCCCTCCTTTTGGAGAGGCCGGCCATTTGTAAGCCCCTCACAGAAAAAAAAAGAAAATCACACCCGTAGAATGAACACCTCCCTATGGGAAACTCACCCCGGACAGGTGAAAAGAAGCAGACTCAACATAACTTGTAAGTTGTAAAATCTGCTGCTTTCACACATGCAGCCAGCATACAAAGAACTACAATGTCTTGTGTATTACTGTAGCTTGTCTGACACCTTGATCAAGTTGAGAGAGCAACTGCAGAATAGTCATTGCAGTGAGAGCGAGGCAAGCATGCAGCCAAGAAAAGCAGGAACGGACAGTGCTAGACCAGCGTCGGTCGGGAAAAAATAAATAAATAACTAGACCAGTCATCCCCCAATAGTGAGGGGATATTAGGACCCTTCTGACCCCCCACCGGTGCCCCTGGTCCAGGTAGGATACTGCTGTACTGTATTGATTGATTGATTGAAATATTTATTAACAGTTTGTAGAATTACAGTACATTTTAAGCACAAACTCAATACAAAGACTGTTAACTGTGAGTGGACGACCCAATTAAGCATTACACTTGTTTACAACAGGGTCCACATTGTTCAATTCATCAAAACATTTAGAGACATACAAATAGACACTTCTATATAGTTAAAGAACAGAACAGGAATTCATCATATAGGAAGCAAAAAGGGAAAGGATACATATACAGTGAGGGGAAAAAGGGGGGGGGGGGATTCAGATTCTACAGAGGCCAGTTTCGAATTGCAGCCATCCGTAGGTGCCCTTTGAGAGCGGTTTTGAAGGAGTCAAGGGATTCACATGTCTTAATGACTGTTGGTAGGGCGTTCCACATTTTGGTGGCATAGGAGCGAAAATAATTTAGTCCCTTGTTTGTGCCGAATCTGGGTTGTACATGGTTTGTTGCACTCCCTCTGGTGTTGTGGGTGTGGACTTCGTTTACATTAAGGAAGTATTTAGACAGGTACATGGGTATCTGTTCAAATGTCTTTGGTCAAGTTGATAGAAACAACTTCAAGAGTGCTGCTCATACGCTCAGGACTACTGAACTTTTGGGGGGTTAAGTAGTATTCATATATTGAAAGAGCATTATCTCATTACCTGTCACAAATTTCCCACAGCGTGTCGTAAAATCTATTGTGTTAATTCAGCTATCTATTCCACTTTCAGCAGTGCTGTGCTGGCTGTAGTGCAGCCTACAAACTGCTTAAGAAGTCTCCACTCACCACCAACAGTGCAAGCCGTGAGTGCGAGCAGTATGAAATGACCTTTGTCTGTCCACCGTTTCTTTGGTTCGGGGGACCCAGCCGAACTGAACTTTTGTCGGTTGTTATAGTGTAGAATGCAGCTACCTTAAAGAATGACTGCGCTCTGCTTTCCGTGTGTAGGTAACTTCATGGCAGCCTCAAACACCATGTCCTCCTGACCAATGACCATTGAGATGGTCACTGGAAAGGATTGCTGTCAGTCTTTCCACAGAGAGAGACAAGAACTCCTCCTATTGGCAGAAACAAAATCTGTGTGTGTGTGTGTGTGTGTGTGTGTGTGTGTGTGTGTGTGTGTGTGTGTGTGTGTGTGTGTGTGTGTGTGTGTGTGTGTGTGTGTGTGTGTGTGTGTGTGTGTGTGTGTGTGTGTGTGTGTGTGTGTGTGTGTGTGTGTAACAAATGACTGATGGAATGATATTTTACCCAGGTTTGTGACTGCTGTGGTGCTGAGGTTGAGTAGGTTATTAAAAGGAAGGAGAACGAGTCAACAACAGTCAACAGACAAAGAATCACTGACCTGCTGGTAGATGTCAAGGACCACACAGAATTATATGCCAACGACCCCCACCTCAAAATGTTTAGTTCCAGGGACCCTCAGAAGCAAAGATTTGAATAACAAATAACAAAATACGTCGTATATCCAAAACATTTGCGCACGTTTTTAGTCAGATAAAAGAAAAAGCATAGCCTATCTATAAGCTCATAGCGCAACATGAGCTGTTTGTATATACCGGTAGCGGTACTACTTTTGAACATAGCAAAAGTGATTCCCAAACCTTTTAGCCCGTGACCCAAAACAGAAATTTGATATTCGTTCTGGACCCAAACTAGTGAAAAAATTACTAGTGAAATCTACAAGCTCACAACGTTTTTTTTTAGATTCGATTTTTTTAGATTTCTCTTTGATATCTTCATGAAAATACTTCCAAAAAATCATTGCATTTGTTTTTAATTCATGAATTTTATTTGGCTTTTTGGGGAATATATTTTGAATATTTTTTGTTGTCTGTGACCCACAAATGGGTCCCGACCCAGTGTTTGTGAACCATTGCTTTACAGTAGCTGAAACAAAAAAATTACACAGATGCTTTCCAGGTTTTAATGGCTTAATAATACACACACATATAGCTGCACGTTTAGTGTCCTGGAGTGTCCCCAAAGGTCCTTCCCATATTTATAATGAATATATTTTTCTTTATACATTTCTAGAATGATGGGTCAAACATGTATAGGTTTAAATTATGAATTGATTAATGTCTGTTCTACTAACTTCCAGGCACTTTAAGGCCCGTTTAGGGGCTGGCCCCATACAATGTGATAGCTCCTTGTGATGTGTCTACATTTTATTATTTACTATTCCTTATTCGATTTCACATGACATTTATCCTGTCTTGGTACCATAAATAGAGTCTTAATTTGATATATTTCAAGGTGATAACAGTTGACACCGATATTCAATTGTACTTGATTGTATCACATACATATAATACCTCATTTCCTGTAGGCCGAAACACGTACGCTGTCTGTCCGTCAAATAAGACGGGGGGCGTATATGAATTTTGTTTTTAAACACTTCAACCCTAGAATAAATCCCTATTACTTAGAGGAACATTAACCGGACTTAGCAGCCGATCTACAAGCTCACAACGCCTGACGCTGCGAGGCGTTGCGAGCTTGTAGATCGGCTATTTTCAGCAAAGAGGTTTGGTGTAGAGGGAGAAAAAGAGCAGATCAGGTACAGAGACCACGGTCAGGTTTAGTATATATTTCAGTGCAGGTTAAATGTCTGATGAAGGTGTTTTAAAGATTATATACTTTAGCTATTGAAAAATAGCAGATCTACAAGCTCATAGCGCGGCACCGAGTGCCGCGATACGCTTGTAGATCTGCTTTTTTATTTTTTATTGTGGAAATGTGGTGCAAATAAATGAAATAGTTTGAGAACCACTGACACAAAAACATAGGTTTTTCAGAAAACTGTCATGATTTAGAAGACATTTTGTGTAGAATCCGCCTCAGGTTTAAATGGTATTTAAATACCGTCAACTAACAGCAGCACAGTAGGCCTACAGGTCTTGAACGAGGCATTTTGCTCTTGATTAACTAATCAAGGGCAAGGGCAACCACGGGGGGGGGGGGGGGGGGGGGTGTAAATAACAAATGACTGATGGAATGATATTTTACCCAGGTTTGTTTTGTGACTGCTGTGGTGCTAACAGGTTGAGTAGATTATTAAAAGGAAGGTGAACGAGTCAACAACAGTCTTTTTTACAGTCGTTTTACAGTAACTAACCTAGAGCATTTTCGTGGACATAAAGAAAGTCACATTCACAGTCACAGCATAGGCTATTTGACGGCCTTCTGGCCCTGGTATTTGTCCCTTGCATCCTAAAAATCACACGTGTGTGAAGTGAGGGGCGCTCTTAGCCAATCAAATCATCACTATGTGGTACACACAATTTGCTTTGTGTGACACAAAACATTTGAACGCCAAAGGCCAAGGGGCCTTGCCCCGGAAATTGACTAACACTAAGTAAAAACAAAACAAAAAACTACCTAGTAAGCAGAGTTAATTCTGCCCGCCACTGCCCACAGTTAACCTCAACATTGGGACATTTTGTGATTGAATTCTCAGTTTGTGTTAGCTGCAAAAGCGGTTCTTAAAGTGGGACCTGGGGTCCCCCCAGGGGTCTTTGAAGGGATTCTAAATTAAATGAAGAGGTACATATAAAGATTACAGAATGGACCAATTGTTCCAAAAATGTGTAGGCCTACCCTCTAGTTTGCTCGCACGCACGCGCACACACACACACACACACACACACACACACACACACACACACACACGCACACACACACACACACACACACACACACACACACACACACACACACACACACACACACACACACACTAACTGTGTACAACATACATAATTACAAGTAAGACGCGCAAACGCGGGAAGCGAACTCAGCTCGTAAATTGCAATAACTATAGAATAAATTACGTACTTTTTTTCTTTTTAGTTAGTAATTTTTAAAAGTTTTCTACTGTGTGTGTGTGTGTGTGTGTGTGTGTGTGTGTGTGTGTGTGTGTGTGTGTGTGTGTGTGCTACAGCTGCGCCCTCTGGTGGCGGGCGGGTGGTGTCACAGCGGGACAGACAGACAGACACACACACACACACATACATGATCTGCAGGGTCTCATAGTTAGTGCTCACTGAGTTCGCAATAAATTATTTTGATGCACATAATTGACAATTCTGATGAATTGAAAATAGACCATGATGCAAACAAGTCTTAGTGCTTTTCCTGGTAATATCCTCAAGTATAGCAGATTTTGCATTGACCTGTATTTTCCTTTGAACTGTACCCTTTCTACTGTGAATAACATTTTCAATCAATGACACTGAGAAATGACAATAATTGTTGACGTCCAAATATAAAAGAAATCGTTTGTGTTGATAATAGAAATCATAATCTTGTCTCGAATCATTCAATCCTAAGTAAGTCCTGCCCACAACCCCTCTGGCTGGCCAATCGGAACAGGGCTATTAGGGCGTCTGAGTAGACATATAGACATAGGCATATAAACGTAGTCTCTTCTGGCTCTGGGGGCCGTGTCAAAATTGAAGGCACAATTTCCAGAGATTCCTTGTGAAGCATGTAGTAGAAGCCCTAGGAGGGGTCCACGCGCACCCCCCTTATTTTTTTTTCTAGTCTGGTTTTTATTCATCCTTAGGACCTCTAAAATAATAATTTTGATGATCCCAAGAACAAAAATGGTCCCTTTGGTGTTTTTTTCACTGTTTTATGAGTCATAGGCTACAAGTGCTGCGGGATTACTGGCAGGAACGCCTACGAGCCCGCCTTTTAGAGACTGTGGCACGCTCAATAGCCCAGATAGCCCAAAAGTAAACATACCATTTTATTCTAGACAACCTCAGGTTTCCAATGAGACCAACCATGTCATGCTCCCATGTCGGGAAGGGCGGTCAATACGTAATGATTCAAGTTAAAATAACATTTCGTGAGGGGAAAAAAGGCCATCAACCATTTTCCGAATGACCCCTTGACCTGTCACTTCAATATATGTGAATGGAAATGGGATGCAGGGGTAGCTACAAGCCTCCCCTATACAGACATGCCAAATATATGCCAATTTCATGCAGTTTTGGGCAAGAACCATGCAGCTTTGTGAATGCAGTACAAATCGTGGCTTAATCCCCATAGTGTTGTTGTAGTACGGCAGTTAACCAAACCTATTGTGCATTTTATGACTAAAGCATGTAACTTTCTACAGTGTTTCTATATACTATGAAGTTTGTTTTCAGACGTGGAACCACTTCTGAGTTGATGTCTGTAACTCGTTAGAGGCTGTACACATATCGGGTTGTCAAAAACATGAATTTTTCCCTTTTTTGCAGGCACAAAAGTATATCAATAAGAAGGGTTCTGGAACCCACTAGTCATCATCAAATTGCTTTAATAGGTTAAATTAACAGTAGAAGATATGTCAATTGGGTTTCATGGGTCATTAGGTCACACAAACACCTCACATAAACACAGACACAAAAATCGGATCAACCATTTGTGTTCAATTTGATTGAGCATTGGACATCTCTTCTTAACATATCCTATTTGCAGTAAAGAGTGTCTACCATGCAATGACATTATTAGAGAGGCCTAACAGTCTCCTGAGAATGAACAAAGGGCAGACTTTTTGCACTTGCATCGCTTCGTGCACCCTTTCTTGCAACCACAATGTATCAGTCCATAGCAGCTCTGTGAGGCTTCTGGAAGGGTGGTCCACAGTGGCTGCCATCCCAATTCTTCTTTCACCCCGCCCCAATCAGAAGGGCTAGGCTGGATGAAGGGAATGGCATAGAAGCTACATTGATGACCAACAGGGCACAGTGGCACAAGTCCTGTCGAGTAAGATACAATCAAACCAAACTTCAGCGACGGCGGAAGTCGTCAGAAGAGGTGAAACAGTCTGTAGTACCCAAAGTTCACACTCGGTCTACTGACACTGACAGCCATGTCTGTACTAAGGACAGGGTGTGCTTCTTCTGCAACAAGCTAGCAGGCTCTCAAAAAAAAGAAAAACTCAGAAAAGTGCTGAAATGAGGCTTCAACAAAACAGTTGGACTTCAATGTTAGACAAGCTGCTTTGGAAACGGAAGACACTGAGTTACTAGGCAAACTTGCACCTGGGGACATGATAGCCCTCGAGGCAAAGTATCATCAAAACTGCCTCCGGATGCTTTACAACAAATCAAGACAGGCGCATTCAAAGGATGGACATGAGGAAGAGAATCTGGTGCATGGCATTGCTTTCGCAGAGTTATTAGCCTTTATGGAGCAAAGTAGAGGTGATGCGCCCCAGTATTCAAACTGGCAAACCTGGGTAAACTGTACCAAGAACCACTTAAACAGCTTTGTGCTACAGTAGATTATCGTGTCCACACAACCAGACTGAAGAACCGGCTTATGTCTCAGTTATCTGATTTAACGGCTTGTACACAAGGAAGGGACACACTATTAACATTTCAGGATGATATCGGACATGCTCTCAAGAAGGCCTGTGATCACGACCGTGATGCCATGTATTTAGTGAGAGCAGCACAAGTGGTACGGAGAGAGATGTTTTCCAAGAAGTTAAACTTTGATGGCTCACATGATCCTGGATGGGGCCAACATCAAACACCAGACTCAGCTTCTGGAAAAAGGAACTTCTACCGCTGCTCTTTCAATCTCACAGCTGTTGGTTCTCAACAGTGTCAAACATACACGAGCAGAAAAGTCATCAGGTACAGTATATCACAACCGTAACCGTGAAACTCCACTTCCTCTGTATGTGGCAATGAAAGTCCATGCTGTCACACGCAATAGAGGGCTAATTTACACTCTCTTCAGTCTGGGTATGTGTGTGGCATATGATCGCCTTCTGCAGGTGTCAGCTGACATTGCCAATGGAGTCTGCCAGCGTTTCATGGCAGAAGATATTGTGTGCCCGCAAAAATGCGCAATGGACTCTTTACAACAGCTGCGGAGGACAATATTGACCACAATCCGAGCTCTGGAACAGCAAAGGACTCCTTTCATGGCACTGGGATCTCCTTGATGCAGCACCCTACACATGAAAGTGTAGGCTCTAACTGTGGTGTGCTTGTGATTGACCAGTCCACTCTATCCACTAGGTCATTCATGCCACTGCCACAAGCCTACACCAATGTGCCACCAGTTGCTCGGATGACAAAGACCTTCAGAGCCTCTCCAGTAAAAGGCCCTTTGAAAGTCTTGGATTTCCAAATGACAGCAAGAACAAGAGAAGAAGAAGATGGTGGTTGAGAACTGTGAAGGATGATCCAGAAACCAACCAGGCAACCTGGGTGTCATGGTCTGCCTATCATGCTCACGGTTCACGGTTACGGTTGTGACGTACTGTACCTGATGACTTTTCTGCTCGTGTATGTTTGACACTGTTGAAAACCAACAGCTGTGAGATTGAAAGAGCAGCGGTAGAAGTTCCTTTTTCCAGAAGCTGAGTCTGGTGTTTGATGTTGGCCCCATCCAGGATCATGTTCACCAAGGCCAAAAGAGATGTAGGTACAGACTCCTTCTGACAGTTAGGATGGAATGAGCCATCAAAGTTTAACTTCTTGGAAAACATCTCTCTCCGTACCACTGCTCTCACTAAATACATGGCATCACGGTCGTGATCACAGGCCTTCTTGAGAGCATGTCCGATATCATCCTGAAATGTTAATAGTGTGTCCCTTCCTTGTGTACAAGCCGTTAAATCAGGTAACTGAGACATAAGCCGGTTCTTCAGTCTGGTTGTGTGGACACGATAATCTACTGTAGCACAAAGCTGTTTAAGTGGTTCTTGGTACAGTTTACCCAGGTTTGCCAGTTTGAATACTGGGGCGCATCACCTCTACTTTGCTCCATAAAGGCCAATAACTCTGCGAAAGCAATACCATGCACCAGATTCTCTTCCTCATGTCCATCCTTTGAATGCGCCTGTCTTGATTTGTTGTAAAGCATCCGGAGGCAGTTTTGATGATACTTTGCCTCGAGGGCTATCATGTCCCCAGGTGCAAGTTTGCCTAGTAACTCAGTGTCTTCCGTTTCCAAAGCAGCTTGTCTAACATTGAAGTCCAACTGTTTTGTTGAAGCCTCATTTCAGCACTTTTCTGAGTTTTTCTTTTTTTTGAGAGCCTGCTAGCTTGTTGCAGAAGAAGCACACCCTGTCCTTAGTACAGACATGGCTGTCAGTGTCAGTAGACCGAGTGTGAACTTTGGGTACTACAGACTGTTTCACCTCTTCTGACGACTTCCGCCGTCGCTGAAGTTTGGTTTGATTGTATCTTACTCGACAGGACTTGTGCCACTGTGCCCTGTTGGTCATCAATGTGACTTCTATGCCATTCCCTTCATCCAGCCTAGCTCTTCTGATTGGGGCTGGGTGAAAGAAGAATTGGGATGGCAGCCACTGTGGACCACCCTTCCAGAAGCCTCACAGAGCTGCTATGAACTGATACATTGTGTTTGCAAGAAAGGGTGCACGAAGCGATGCAAGTGCAAAAAGTCTGCCCTTTGTTCATTCTCAGGAGACTGTTAGGCCTCTCTAATAATGTCATTGCATGGTAGACACTCTTTACTGCAAATAGGATATGTTAAGAAGAGATGTCCAATGCTCAATCCAATTGAACACAAATGGTTGATCCGATTTTTGTGTCTGTGTTTATGTGAGGTGTTTGTGTGACCTAATGACCCATGAAACCCAATTGACATATCTTCTACTGTTAATTTAACCTATTAAAGCAATTTGATGATGACTAGTGGGTTCCAGAACCCTTCTTATTGATATACTGTCTTTGTGCCTGCAAAAAAGGGAAAAATGCATGTTTTTTACAACCCGATATGTGTACAGCCTCTAACGAGTTACAGACATCAACTCAGAAGTGGTTCCACGTCTGAAAACAAACTTCATAGTAACACTGTAGAAAGTTTCATGCTTTAGTCATAAAATGCACAATAGGTTTGGTTAACTGCCGTACTACAACAACACTATGGGGATTAAGCCATGATTTGTACTGCATTCACAAAGCTGCATGGTTCTTGCCCAAAACTGCATGAAATTGGCATATATTTGGCATGTCTGTATAGGGGAGGCTTGTAGCTACCCCTGCATCCCATTTCCATTCACATATATTGAAGTGACAGGTCAAGGGGTCATTCGGAAAATGGTTGATGGCCTTTTTTCCCCTCACGAAATGTTATTTTAACTTGAATCATTACGTATTGACCGCCCTTCCCGACATGGGAGCATGACATGGTTGGTCTCATTGGAAACCTGAGGTTGTCTAGAATAAAATGGTATGTTTACTTTTGGGCTATCTGGGCTATTGAGCGTGCCACAGTCTCTAAAAGGCGGGCTCGTAGGCGTTCCTGCCAGTAATCCTGCAGCACTTGTATGAATCATAAAACAGTGAAAAAAACACCAAAGGGACAATTTTTGTTCTTGGGATCATCAAAATTATTATTTTAGAGGTCCTAAGGATGAATAAAAACCAGACTAGAAAAAAAAATAAGGGGGGTGCGCGTGGACCCCTCCTAGGGCTTCTACTAATGTGCTTCTCTCCTGTTCCCTGAAACTATACCTTTTCAGATGGGGGTCCGCGGCCAAATACATCAATGTGGGGGTCCTTGACATGAAAAAGTTTGGGAACCATGCACTGATCTATAGACTCTATAGGGACCAAAAAAAAAAAACTCCTACAAAACATTGATGTAAATCCATTGAACTAATGCAGTGGTTTTCAACCCTTTTCATATCAAGGACCATTATGTATTCAGCATTTGAGCCACGGACCACCATTCGATGACATTTATTAGCCTCTCATACCCAAACCTAACGAATATTTTGTTGTCGTTGGATAAGATTTTGTCCACAATTCCATGCTGTGTTGATGTCGGTATACCATTAATAGAGATAACAGACAGACGTTGATCTAAATAACAATTCTCCTACATTCTCTAATTGTGTAGACTTCGTGTAAATAGTAATAGTAAAAATAATGCATTAAGTAATCAAGAGTAAAATATCTAATAAGGGTACATTTGGTTACATTATTGGTGGTCACTGGCTCGACCACTGGTTGAGGAACACTAAACTAATGCATTTGTGTTCATGTTGGCAAAGATCTACACTAAATCCGTTCAGCTGTTTTTTGTCGCCCGTGTGTGGACAAAACTAACTTTTATTTAGATGATTTGTTGAGTTACAAACAATGAATCATATGTAGGAGTACAAGGAATAAGGAAACATAACAATTACACACCTCGAAACCTTGAATTCACTGAGATTGTGTTTAGTGTTTGTCGCATTTCTGATTCGAGAATTTGACGACCGGCAGATAGGCTTATATATATGTAGCAAAGTATTAGCTAATCATCTAATCACAATTATTTGAGGTAATCACTTATTCTTTGCATAATCGTCAATAATTTCTATGTTGTAAAAATGTCTGTACAAGGTCTGTAACATTTTTTTCTAAAAATGGCAGAAATAGCACAGCTACAAGCTTAAGACATGGCATTTGTGGCATGCTGTAAGCTTTTGTACTTTTTTTTTCTTTTTCCTCATTCAAAATTTATTTGTTTTCTGAACAAGAACACAGCATAGTAATTTTACAGTATACAAAATTGAACTCAAAACATTCACTCTCACACGCATACTCGCACGCACGCGCGCGCACACACACACACACACACACACACACACACAAAACCTCCCCCCCCCCCATCCTATTCACAGAATAATCAACCCACAACACATCCATTACAATATCACCTGGTCAGTAAGTCTTTCAGGTCTGATATTAGGTCTGTCCACATTGAAATTGTGCCCTCTTGGGCCTGATTAATCCTTGCCGATGACAGTTCCAGATAAGCAATGTCCAGAAAGCTTCACAGCCAATGTGTTTTTGAAACATCATGTGGGGGATTCCAGCGTTGGGCTATGATCTGGCTGATGATTTGGCTGCCGTAAATCCAGCCAACCAGACCTTGCGTGTCTTTGCCGTAAGAGGTAACATAGAATCATCGTTTAGGTGTACAAATGGATCCACCCCCAATAGATCTGTCAAAGTCCTTGTAACTCTTCCCCAAAACTCGTAAATCCCCGGATATTCCCATACCATATGAACAAATGAGCCCAGGGTTCCTGGGGCACAGAATGTGCAGTATGGGTCAGATGCCAATCCCTTTCGGTGCCCCAGATAGCATTATGTTGTTCCACAATGGAGAAGATTTACACCACTTAGTTCCAAACCCTATATTTCTCTACTGCTCTAAACACCTGAAGTAAATATGAGAACATTGGACCATAATACAAATTACATTTCTTAATAGAAATACCCATCAAAAGAAAACCTTTCATTCCTACAGTGTCTAATAATTCCTGTTCTATTTTTTCCCAAGAAGCTGTTTTATCCTTATCCATCCAAACAAGGAGATTTCTCAACACAAAAGCCCAACGATACAATTTGAAATTAGGGCATGCCCATCCCCCATCAGACTTCCCATACTGAAGCACTGACCATTTAATACTAGGTCGCTTATTATTCCAAATATATTTGTCTCCACCAGGCCGAAGGCATGTGGGGAGAGTATGTTTTACACTCCGTCCGTCCGCGTGTCCGTCCGTCCGTTTGTGTGTGTGTCCGTGTGTCCGTGAACAGCTAATCTCGGCCACCGTTAACCCGGTCGATGCCATATTTTGCACACACACTCCCTGGATGCCAACCATGAACCTCTGCCCCAAACTTTCCAGAACGGCCTGTTATAGCGCCACCAGGAGGCCGCTTTGTGCAAAACAAGTTTTTCGATGCCATATTTTGCACACACACTCCCTGGATGCCAACCATGAACCTCTGCCCCAAACTTTCCAGAACGGCCTGTTATAGCGCCACCAGGAGGCCGCTTTGTGCAAAACAAGTTTTTGCACAGTACACCTACAGATTTTGTCCAAACATCACGCAAATTGGTACACAGTCTCTCTAGAGCCATTCAACGAAACGGGTCTTTCAGATTTATCACACTCCATCCTGATTGGTTAAGATTGGCTTCCAAAGTTCACAGGAGTGCTCAGTTTCAAACAAAATGCTGCAAATCATGAACACATCGCGTGATTTCCGTGAAATTGTGCACCCACATTCCCACTAGGCCGAGGACGAAATGCCACATGAACAATTTCAACTCAGCCTCAAGGTGGCGCTATAACTGGCCGAAAAGTGTTTTTACCTCTAACTGCACGGATCTGTGGATAACCTGGTGGAGACCTGTGCCCGGAAGGGCACTTTTTCTAGTTCCTTAATAATGTGTCCAGCTTTTTCCAATAATTAGCTAATAAAAATAATACGAGGCAGGACATTCATTTTAATCACTGCTACACGTGCCGGTACTGATGATGGCAAATGTTTCCATCTGTTAACATCATCTTCTATTTTTTTTTACACCAATGAAATTTTTGTTTTTGCTATAATAGCCAATGAAACACTGATTTGAATACCCAAATATAGCACTTCAGTTTAAACTATAATCTGAGGGGGGATGGTCACTTCACTCTGATCGACATTTACAAGAATTAAAGCAGATTTTGTACTTTTTTTTTTAATTTAATTTTAATTATTGTCAGTGATTTCTTTATTTAAGTTATTTTGCTTATATGCCCTGATGTGAAATTTGTGATTATGAAGCCTTAAAGAAGAAAGCGAGAGCAAGCACTCAGTTGAATAATTCCACGTAATGGTGTAACGGGTGCACGGTTCTGTGTATGTATATTTTTTGTTTTTATTTGTATTATTTCTTGTTTTTTTTCTCCTAAATGGAAAATAACTGGAAAAACTACTAATGTTATGACAATGTATGTTGTGCACCCGGACCGTTTAGTGCAATGCATTATAAAGGTCCCCTTTATAAATGTTGCCATTTAGATTTAGAGTTGAAGAACACGGCCGAAACGTCCATCTATTGTTTGTTGCCTGCTGGGGGAAAACGAAAAATAAAACAAGAATCCTAAAAGGACACAACTTGAGTGCTGGTATTTATTCTGATTATGAAGCCTAAAAGGCCAAAAAGAAATACTTTCAATGTTCAATGCAAGAAAAAACAAACAAAAACAACAATAAAATTGTTAATCGCGATCGTGACAATATTAATCATCAACTTACATTTGTGATCAGTGAAAGGCCTGTCGTTAGTCTCCTATTCACTGATATTGACCCGGTCATCAAATGATTGGCTCAGGAATGAGACAAAAAAACTAAAACAAGCAAAGAAAAATCTCCACAAACTCAAGGTGTAATCGATAGAAAATAAGTAACTTTGAATCCTTCTTTTTTTGGGGAGCGTTCTACGCACTGCTGGCTGTCTGAATACAAAACAAATAAGAAAAAAGGTCATTCAAATGTTGACATAAGTGCCTATAGCAGCTTTAATCACAATTTTAACAGTTCAAACTTTTAACCTTTTTTAAGATGGTCCAAACGTGTCGATGGAGATTGGCTATTTGAACCATTTTTTAAATGTTTTTCAAAGTTAGTAAAAAGAATAAAGAAAAGAAAAGAAAAAGAAAGCCCTAAAAATGAGTGCAGGCTTTTTTTTTTACAATGGGGCCCAAGATCTCTCGTTAAATAGCTCACACAAAGCATCAATCTTGTAGATTGGCGATTTCCTCCAGAACAGACTAATACAGATACGGTCTGACTTTCTGAAAAAGAAAAACATGGGGACACACACGCCAAAATGTCCCGAACCACCGACCGTAAAGTCATTCCAACTATGACTTTATATTGGCTACTTTAAATTACCGTACTGTTGCCCAAAAGTTGGCAACTGAACCAAGAGGCCACACCAAATTCCACATACAGTATGTGCCTCACCTATAGATTGCAAAGGCCTAATGTTATGGTGATTTAATTAAAAGAATAGTGGACGGCAAAAAAAAGTTGTTGCGTGTATTTAATTTCTGATTTTACTACTATGCAATGGGCCATTATTTGGTTCCAATGTAGAAAGACAAATTGAAAAAATGATGATGATGGTCTGTCATGGTGATGGTCTGTCATGGTGATGGTCTGTCATGGTGATGTCTGTCATCCTGATGTCCATTGTCCATACAGTCCTTCAGGCGCTGCTGCGTTCGTTCGTTGTCAAGATGATGCTGGGAGAGAAATACAGGATTGATTGATTGATTTATTGATCGAATACTTTATTAGTTTAGGTTTTGTCACATTCCTGAGACGATCATTTGATGACCGGGGGAGACTCCGTTATTAAAGTCAAAGAGTGTTGTGAGCTTGTAGATCTGTTATTCTCAGCATGCAACCCAGTGTAAATTCTGCCATTATGATGCCATCGAGTCTGGCCCGGCCAATACTACAATACAATATTTTAGTGAGACAGCTACAAAAAGATACAAAAAGCTTAACCCATTTAGGACTGAAACTAGAAAATGTCTTCTAAATCATGACAAGTTTTCTGAAAAACCTATGTTTCTATGTAAGTGGTTCTAAAACTATTTCATGTCAAGGACCCCAGAAATTATATCAAATTGGCCGCCGACCGCCATCTGAAAATACTGTATGTTGTTCCAGGGACCCCCAGAAGCAAAGATTTGACTTAAAAACGTTCACGCTGAAAGAATATACATTGAAATATTTGCATCACATTTTCAAGATTTTTCAAAAATAGCTAAAGTACGACATAATCCTTAAAGGACAACTTTAGTTTTTTTCAACCAAGTATTAGAGAATGAGTGTTATTTTTTTTCATTTGCGGCTTTTTCGTTTTAGCGATTTTAGCTATTTTTTACAGGGAGGCGGGGCCATTGGAACATGGGGCTAAATATGTATTTTTTCACAAAATGTTATAGTGATTTATTTTTGAATATTTACAATAGTCCAGGAAATTACATCTGGTCACAAAATATAACGGGATCTATTGAATGTGAAGGGGGAGGTGTCAAACTGACATGATACACACTATGGTAGCTCCTATGTAGTATCCTCATTCACATTCAGTAGATCCCGTGATATTTTGTGGCCAGATGTAATTTCCTGAGGTCTAATGCATGCACGCACACACGCACACGCGCACACACACACACACACACACACACACACACACACACACACACACACACACACACACACACACACACACACACACACACACACACACACACACACTCACAAATAACATAATACTAACATCATACTAACATCATAATTATTATATAACACAATCCTAAAACGCTAACGCTCACTCATACACATTCATTGTTGTTTAATTTTTATCTAAGGGACTGCAATGGAAATAAGCCATTGGCTTTCTTGCATTTATCCTTTTGATAGTGATGTATAACTATGTGTATTTTTCTGTACATGTAAACATTGTCAATAAATATATCAATCAATCAAAATAAATAGGACTAAAGTAAATATTAAAAAGATAAATTGCTGTAACATTGTGAAAAAATACATATTTAGCTCCATGTTCGAATGCCCCCGCCTCTGTAAAAACAATAGCTAAAATCACTAAAATGAAATAAAGCAGCAAAAGAAAAAATAATAACTATTTTTTTACTTTCTCTAATAACCTAAAACATGAACCTTGGTTGAAAAAAACTAAAGTTGTACGACAAGACGTCTTATTGCCGTCTTTGTAATGGATGCCACGGATGACAAGACGTCTTGATTTTCAAAATTAAAAAAATATATATATATATATTTTTTTCATCCATATTTTGAAAATTCCTCTAATCTGGTGTACAGGTGACATGCACATTACATGCATAATAAATTTATTTCTTTCTTTATAATGGGCACTCAGAGCCTAAACTGGTGACCACCAGGTGGCGCTGAAGGAGTTAAAACACCAAAATGTGTTCCCGTCCTGAATGGCTTAAGACGTCCGTAGACGTCCAAGGCACCAAGTGGTTTTATTTGATAAGGGAGTCTTACCGCGTGAACACTTCCGTCTCTGCAACCGGTGTAGATCTGTGTGGGAGACAAGGTATGAGGCCCAGCTCAATAAATACTAGTAAGTATTAATTAAATTAATGAATTAAGACTATACCAATCCAACAAAGTTTAATATCAGTTAGGGTATACAGTAAATTCCTTGTTAAATGTATACATTTTGAACTCTAGCGTGACATAACCAAATTGACGGATGTTTGTTGACCTACCGTGCCCTTGTTCACCGTCATACATGACACCATGTCACTGTGTCCGTGAAGATGCACTATGGCATGGGACTAACACAGGAAGAAGGAGAACGTTGGGACAACAGTCATTGTACTAGAATTATGAAGAAACAACAGTAATACATCTCTCTGCTGTCGGGAAGAAACCACCCAACTCTAAAATGTTTAAGGAAATTAAAAATAGTACATTTTGGGCAGAACAAGCCCAACATTGCATTTCCTCCTTGAGGTATATGGGTATTGAGCGGGTTCAACTGCCACCTAGGGGTGCAAACATGGATTTCAACCCTCAATACTGTGGCTAAGGGCTTGAATGAGTCCTTCGATGACAGACCATTCATATAATTGTACTTCTTTATAGACCATATCATGAGTTTCTTATAATCCAGTATACTCTATTTTTTGGGGAATTTACCCCCTTTTACTTGATGGTATTTAACTTGATTTTAACTCTTCCAGTAGTACAGTGGGCCCTATACTTAAAACAATGTACTACAATGTATTCAATTTGTAGAAACTTCTGTGTGCATTTTGATCAAAACTCCCAGGAAGAGATAGATTTGAACTGTTTTTCATACAATTCAAAATGGTGGGTGATCTAAAGGTCAGGGGTCATAGCCCCCCCTTCCCCCCCCCCCCATACCACATTTGTTCCTCGTGAGGAGACGCAAATGTGTATTGCTGGTGGTCATGAGTTATGCCTGTTCAGAGTTTCAATTGATCGCTGTAGTGTCACCAATGGTTGTGGTCTTCGTGTGTACGCAGGGTGACATTGCCCTCTACCACATTGCTGCAATTTGTAAAAAATAAAAATAAACGAGTGCACGGTTTGGCCTGGATCCCAGACAGAATAAATGATTTATATTTCAAAATAGTGGGTGATCTAAAGGTCAGAGGTGAAAACACGAAAGTTGTTCGGCATGAGGAGATGCGTATCAAGGTTTTATTGCCAACTGTCAAACACTTCATGAGCTATGCCTGTTCAAATTTCCAATTGAGTGCTATACAGCACCACCCTTTCACCAATGGACGTGGGCTTCAGGCCTCACCGTTTGGCATAGCCCTCTACCATTAACAGACAAATACAATAAGTACCAATCAGTCCCTTCGGGCTTGGTCCCCTAATGAGTAGTAAGAAGTCTACATTTCCAATATGCAAATAAGTAAGTATCACATTCGAGTACATTTTCAGATCAAGATAAGAAGTTAGACCTGTATACAATTTACCTGTAGATTGTGTGCACGTAGAACGCCGTCCAGACTGGCTGTCAACAGGACCTTCTCCAAGATGGCTATCGCTGTGATGGCGTAACCACGGGCTGGATAGATGTGGACCAACTCGCCATTCTTTAAATGAAGACAGAGAATAATAAAAAAAGATGACAGGTGAAGCATGTGCTACAAATATCCAGTAGTGGAAAATAACGAAGTACAATTACTTCGGTACTGTACTTAAGAACACGTTTTGAGAATTTGTACTTTTATTTACTATTTAAAAAATTCTGTACTTTTACTTCGTTACATTTACAATTTAAAAAATCTTACTTTTAATCCGCTACATTAAAATTGGACACCTTTCGTTACTCGCTACACATTTCCGCGCAAAATATGCAAAATGTGCGGGGCTCGCTTGATTTCACACAGTACATTTTCCGCAGAAAGTTTATAAAGTCATCGCCTCACTCATCCGTGTGCGGTGCTGTGAAAAAATTGACAGAAGCACCCGTCTCTCTCTCTCTCTCTCTCTCTCTGAATAACTAACAGCGAGCCGCACTCTGTGTGTGTGTGTGTCTGACGCGCGCTGCATCTGCTGGTTGTTTTCGTCATACACAGCTTAACGTCAGGAACGTTACACGACTCACCCATCCAGGTGATTGCAATAATAATCACTGTAGGCATAGTCTAAAGGCTCATACATAGTCTGGTTTTACGGTGGTGGGGTGACCACCGAACTACAACATGACGTCACGAGCCGCGGTGAAGAGCAAACCACCGCCACCGCTCCAGCCCTTCTCTCTGTTTTTACTCACCACCGCTCAACGTTATTTCAGCTCCGGTGGTCAGCTCACCACCGGAGCGGTGGTCACCTTACCACCGAAAATCCAGACTATGGATAGGCCTTTACCGTGCATTGCATGTAAACGTCTGTCGAACGGGATGGTCGTTAAAGTTGATATCGGTTTCAACTTTCTCCCCCAATAATGTAATCCACATTTGTGCATAGGCCTATAGCCTACTGTAGGCTTTTTTGACTAGATTTAGAAAACATTTTCAAGCTCTTTCTACTGAAATGATCGATTATTTTTATGGATAAATCATTTACATGCATCTCAATGGGAGACAGTTTGCCCTGCAGAGTGGAGTGGGTGCGGCTTAATTAGTGAAGGGCTAATTATAATGCGTGAATTCACGCACTTATAATGTCTGTTTTGCAAATTGCAATGGCTCTCCCCATTCTCCCCTAAATGACTGTGGACCCCCATCTGAAATATATTTTGTGTGAGCTTGCTTGCACCCTGAGTTGTTTGTAAACACAAACATTGTCCTAACACAAACATTATGCCATTGATAATGAATGGCCAGTTTCTAGTGTTTATCCCAACACAAACATTAAATGCCATTGATAATGAATGGCCAGTTTCTAGTGTTTATCCCAACACAAACATTAAATGCCATTGATAATGAAAGGCCAGTTTCTAGTGTTTATCCCAACACAAACATTAAATGCCATTGATAATGAATGGCCAGTTTCTAGTGTTTATCCCAACACAAACATTAAATGCCATTGATAAGTATGGCCAGTTAAATGCCATTGATGAATGGCCAGTTTCTAATGTTTATCCCAACACAAACATTAAATGCCATTGATAATGAATGGCCAGTTTCTAGTGTTCATCCTAACACAAACATTAAATGCCATTGATAATGAATGGCCAGTTTCTACTGTTCATCCTAACACAAACAGTGTTGAAATAAAGCCACTTTTGGACTTAATTTATTTGTAGGCATTTTGAAAAGCATGTTGTACTTTTTAATTGTACTTTGTTACTTTTATACTTAAGTACATTTTACACCGGGTACTTTTTATAATGTACTTAAGTAACTTTCTTAAGCAAGAACAAAAAAGCATGGGAATACATCACATAAAAAGCATTTATCATGAAACATGGGTAAGCTAAGAAAGTAACGGTGGAATATATATATAATGAAACTATACATATAAACTATACATACTATACTATGCTATGCTATGACTACATACAATGCAATTATAGTGCTGTCTACATAACATGCTATAAGTCTGTATCAAATGCTATCTAAGTCTACAGAAATGCTTCTACTCCACTACATCTCGGATCCAAATATTGTACTTTTACTCCGCTAGAATTTATTTGAAAGCTTTAGTGCTGTCTACATAACATGCTATAAGTCTGTATCAAATGCTATCTAAGTCTACAGAAATGCTTCTACTCCACTACATCTCGGATCCAAATATTGTACTTTTACTCCGCTATAATTTATTTGAAAGCTTTAGTTACTAGATACTTCAAATATATTTGTATTATTATTACAAAACATACATTAACCAATGCAGCCCTATATACACATTTTGGCCATTTGAAAATGGCCGATCTACAACCTCACTATTCTGACCTTGTAGATTGGCTCTTTTCACATTCTTTTTACAGGCCTACATTTGAAAACCTGAAATGGGACATTCAGCATAATGAGTACTTTTACTTTTGATAATTGAAAGTACATTTTGATGCCAATACGTCTGTACACTTACTCAATACATTTTGAATTTACTTTTACTTAACCCATTTTGGGGCGGGAACCCCTTTTGGTGTTAGCATTATGTTATGCTTTAGCTATTGAAAAACAGCAGATCTACAAGCTCATAGCGCGCGCTACGAGCTTGTAGGTCTGCTATTTTTGAAGAATCGAAGAATGACTGACATAGCAAACATAGCTTTTTCAGAAAACTGTCGGGATGTAGAAGATTTTTTTTATAATCTGATCTCAGGTCTGTATGGTTATGGTACTGTGCATGTAGGATCAAGCAGTGTACCAAGGTGACCATGGACCATTTGTCCACGGTGCATCATGAGATGGGACATGTGGAGTACTACCTGCACTACCAGGACCAGCCTGTAGGCTTCCATGAGGCCATAGGGGACGTCATGACTCTGTCCATCGCCACACCCAAACCTGCAGACCATTGGCCTGCTGGATTCTGTCACCAACGACCACCGGTATAGCATTCATTAATACATTAACCCATTTTGGACCCGGGAACCCCTTTTGGTGTTTTAAAGATTATGTTGTAATTTAACTATTGACAAATAGCAGATCTATTTTTTTTTTAAGTCGTGAAAATGTGCCTCGAATCTTTGAATATGTATTGTTACAGAGTGAACATTTTAACTTGATTCTTTGCAATTCTGGGTCGGGGTCCCTGGAACAACATATTTTCAGATTGGGGGACGGAGGCATATTATGTACATATAATGTTTTGGGGTCCTTGACATGAAATATTGAGCACCACTGATACAGAAACATGCGGTATTTTGAAGACAGGATTTTGAAGACATTTTTTTAATTTCGACGTCAGGCCTAAATGGGTTAATTAATTTATTATAATTCTTGCTTCAGCCAGTTCAGATAGATAGATGGATAGATGGATGTGTAACAGTATTATATAATTACACAAAATATGACACAAATAAGTGCTTCTACCTGACTTAATTCTCCATGGTTCATGTGTATAGGGATACATAGTGCATTAGAGGTCACAGCCCCTTTAAGTCTCCCCCTTTTGCCCCCTGTATAAATGTCCTGCGACACCTCCACCTCTTCCTTCTTTACTTCCGTCTTGGAACGAGGTGGGTGTCTTTGTTGACTTCTCTGTATAACATAATACGAATTGTACTTGCAAATCGATTTATACAGTGTTTGTTTCACTCTGTTTAGAGAGCCATTGCACTACTAAGAACTAACGTGGAGACGTGTGTGTTGTTATTCCTTGTCAGGTATGTTACGTTATATTATTTGTTGTATTACTGTCGCTCTTCCTTCTTTACTTCCGTCTTGGAACGAGAGAGCCATTGCACTACTAAGAACTAACGTGGAGACGTGTGTGTTGTTATTCCTTGTCAGAATAAAACGTGGTTTCCAAAGACAGTTCTGGGTCCGTCTGTCCATACTCCATTCAACACAACGCAGAGAGAGACAGATTACACCGGTTACAGATGGATAGGGTTAGGTATAGTTTTACTGACACTTTTTTGAGAAGCACTGGCATGCATTCTAAGCATTTATGGACAGTTAGCTTTTATAAATGTCATTTTGAATGTGAAAAGACTGTAGTTCACTGCTGTCTATATACTTTGCGCTACGAGCTTGTAGGTCTGCTATTTTGGAAAAATCTAAGAACCACTGACATAGAAACATAGCTTTTTCAGAAAACTGTCAGGATGTAGAAGACATTTTTAGAATCTGATCTCAGGTCAAAATGGGTTAACCCATTCTGACCTGAGATCAGATTCAAAAAATGTCTTCAACATCCTGACAGTTTTTCCATTCTGACCTGAGATCAGATTCTAAAAATGTCTTCTATGTCAGTCATTCTTCGATTAAAAAAAATATAGCAGATCTACAAGCTCGTAGCGCGCCACCCGCTGGCTATGTACCTTTGCACCTCTACACCAGCATGCCTGTTAGAGAATGAACCAGACCAGACAGTATTGACATTGAGTGTTTATTCAGTCTTTGCAGATACAGGTATGGCAGTGGTGAATAAATAACAATCAATAATGGGGATAAGTCAGGCATAATACACAGTAGGAAACATAGGCAATACAACGAGTAGGATATATAGTAAAGCAGACTTACATTAATGCATCATTCAGTATACAGGCACATAGGAGTTGTCTCTCAGTGAGAGACAAATGTTTGTATGCTGCCTAGTTAGCCCCACCCACACCACCAACAGGCAACCTGCTACTGCTCCGCCCGCTTGTAGCGCGGCACTATGAGCTTGTGGATCTGCTATTTTTCAACAGCTATTGTGAGGCAGTCAGCGCTGTAGGGCTTCGAACCCTATATCCAGGCAGAAGCTCGGATAGTACTGTACTACCAGCGCTTTCCTTTGCTTCATGTCTTTACTTGCATGTGAATTCAGAAATATAAGATCTACAATATATCCTAATAATTAACCCTATAACCTTAACCCAATTTGCTTTCTTACATGGTCATTACAGGTCAATCCACTTGGATTCAAGCCGGTGTCTCATCAGCCGTGGTCGGGTCGCCTGGAGGACAGTGTCCTGTTGCGAGACGCAGAAACATCACATGATTCAAGATTACAACATTGACAGTACAGGTTTGTGCATCAGCAGATGTTTTCTTTTATCATGCAAGTAAGGACATGTTAGCATGGCCAAAACAATCACCGGTAGAAGGTACTTTCAGGTTTCTGAAATGGGGTTCAAGTCCCTGCAGTGATAGAAGGCTTAATGTTTTACAGCATGTCCTGCTTGTGATGGAGTTGGAACAACTAAGGTTCGGGAGGTTTGGCCAAGCAGAAGACAACCCACCTGCCTGCCATCTCCTCCCTTGCCAACCAATACTCCACCCTTGCCAACCATGCCAACCACTCACCCACTTCCAACTAGCCTGGCCACTCCTACGTCGCCCATCACCGTGGGTACTTAAACTCAACCGTCAAAAAATGCCCTTGTGCCAGTTTCTAGTAACCCACCCTCCCTCCCTTTCTCCATACTCTGCAGGTTCCAGAGGGGGTTTCTACTATATCACTCAGGCCCTCGCCTCGACCCCTAAGCCAAAGTATCTGGGTCCGCCCCCTCGAACCTGACCACACTGCTATTCTGTACCAATGCCTTGGCCGCTTATGACGCACGTCTCATGCCACGCATGCGGCGCGCCCATAGGCGACCACGCTGGCATCACCGTGTATTCATGCCCTGGCCGTCTACACCACGCGTCCCATGCCTCGCATGCGACGCGCCCGTGGACGACCATGCTGGCTCCTCTGTATTTAAGCCTTGGTCGTTTATGCCGCGCGTACCATGCTGCGCATGCTACGCACCCATAGACGACCATGCTGCTTCACTATGTATTCCATGCCTTGGCCGTCTATACTGCGCGTCCCATGCTTCGCATGTGGAGCACTCATAGACAACCATGCTGCTTCACTATGTATTCCATGCCTGGCCGTTTATACTGCGCGTCCCATGCTTCGCATGTGGAGCACTCATAGACGACCATGCTGGCTCACCATGTACTATGTCATGGATGTTTATGCCGTGCGTCTCATGCTGCGCATGATACGCTCCCATAGACAACCATACCCCGCATTCATACTTCATGCATTGGCATTTGTGACAGCAAATGACCATACTCCACCCTTATTCAATAAACCATCTTAAAGGGTTCCCATGTCTGATGTTTGGTCTTTCCTAGTGAATGTTTATTACATGAAATGTTATCATAAGTCATACAACAACATCATTTGTGTGATATTGAAATGCAATTTTAATTGTCAATCGTCTGAGGACAGGTGTGGGACGTTGCAGTACACCAATGCAGAAGTGGGGTCTGACAGATGTGTAGGCAGGGCATGAGAGAGAAGGAGAGAGATATGTATATATATATATATATGTATATATATATGTATATATATATGTATATATATATATGTATATATATGTATATATATATGTATATATATATGTATATATATGTGTATATATATGTATATATATATGTATATATATGTATATATATATATATATATGTATATATATATGTATATATATATGTATATATATATATATGTATATATATATATATGTATATATATATGTATATGTATATATATATGTATATATATATGTATATATATATGTATATATATATGTATATATATATATATATGTATATATATATGTATATATATATGTATATATATGTATATATATATGTATATATATATGTATATATATATGTATATATATATGTATATAATTGCAAAACATGGTTACAGTAGTTCCAGGGCTAAATGGCTAAATTGTAAATTGTAGCAGGCAACTTTAGTCTAATCTCACTTTTATTTGCACTGTTGCAATGTCAACCTGTATAGTACACACACTGCCCACGCTTGATGAGCATTATATGTATCTCTGTACTTCTTTGCAAGCTGTTATTAAAGTATTCAATCAATAAATCAAACAAACCATTAGAAGAATCCCTTCTGTATCTCTATGCATGATGCATGAGTTATAGGGACAATGCAGAACTTTCTAATCAAACTTACACGTCATTTAAAAAACAACATGCTTTCCCTGCCTGTTTCAGGTGTTTTAGTTAACCAGTGAGTGAGCGAGCGGCAGACCTTGGCCCACGCAGTGCAGGCGTTGGGCGCAGGTCCTTCTGGAGGCGAGGAGGACGGCTGGCACATCACCTCACAGTCCAACTGTCTGTACGCCTCTACTGTGCACACACACACACACACACACACACACACACACACACACACACACACACACACTGGGAAGCACTGGGATGCATTCTAAGCATTCATGCTCAGTTATCGTCATTTTCAATGTGAAAACAGTCGACTGTAGTTCACTGCTGTCTATATACTTCAAATCACTATAGCTGCATTACCTACGTTTACTGGGGACCCCCTGGGAATCCCCCAAGGGCCCCGGGGGTCCACGGACCCATTATTGAGAAGCACTGGGATGCATTCTAATCATTCATGCTCAGTTATCTTTTATAAATGTCATTTTCAATGTGAAAACAGTCGACTGTAGTTCACTGCTGTCTATGTACTTCAAATCACTATATCTGCATTACCTACGTTTACTGGGGACCCCCTGGGAATCCCCCAAGGGCCCCGGGGGTCCACGGACCCTTTATTGAGAAGCACTGGGATGCATTCTAAGCATTTTTGCTCAGTTATCTTTTATAAATGTCATTTTCAATGTGAAAAGACTGTAGTTCACTCGGTGGCGCGCGCTATGAGCTTGTAGATCTGCTATCTTTCAATATCCTGGGTACCGCCCTGAGTACCGGCCTGGGTACCAGATTCTAAAAATGTCTTCTACATCCAGACAGTTTTCTGAAAAGGCTATTTTTCTTCCATCTTTCAAAAATAGCAGACCTACAAGCTCGTAGCGCGCCACTCGGTGGCGCGCTATGAGCTTGTAGATCTGCTATTTTTCAATAGCTAAAGCAGTGCAGCATGGCAAAACACACACCTGTGGGGTCCAGGGACCCTTAGGGGTCCTTGAGGAGATTCCAGGGGGTTCCTATAGCAAAATGAGCGGATAAAACCTAGAAAAATGTAACACCCACCAATCTCTTATCAGGGTCCTCCCTGGCACATCTTTTCAGATGGGGCTCCGCAAGCCAATTGTGTGTCAATTTGGGGGTCCTTGATTGTGAGAACCAACCGTTTTAGTTTACCAAGATCGTTTTGGATACGACCCCCGCATTGTAATGCATTAATACAATTTCAACCGGACCAAATGAATGATAAAATGAATAAAACCCTGCATTTAGGCTAAATACATTTTTTATTTTTAAAAACCATACACATTACTCGACAAGTTTCAAATGTAAATCCAATCACGATAACCATTTAAATTGCTCAAGATAAACAGACATGAAGTACTTATTATTTCCAAATGTTAAAAGATAAAAATAAAAAATAATCCATAGAACAGATGGATAAACATTCATTCCCGTTACAGGAAGAAGCTACAGAACAAACTCCTTTTTTCCGTTCCCATTTTTCCATTTGTATTTGCAATATCAAGCTGCTTTTTTCATCTGTAAAACACTAAAATTTAAATAATAGACAAATGTTATAACTTATGAATGAACTCATTCCATGTCAGTTTTCTGCCCTAAACCAGTGGTTCTGAGATTGACACTGGGAACCAAATTGGACCCTCACAGGTCCGTAACTCTTGAGTGTTCCGTTTGCAGTGTAAATTCGGCTTCCAGAGATTAAATATAAATAAATAAATGTATAATGCATATGGAGTTTGGGGTTCTTGAAATTCACGAGGTTGAGAATCACTGACCTTAAGCCCTTCCCTTCAAATGAGTGCGTTGTCAGGGTATTAAGCAGAGCATCCCTGTACGACTAACAAAATACTTTGCAACCAATTAGGAAAAGAAATGTGTTATTTTGTTTCTACAAACAAGCCTTTCAAACCATTCGCACCCTGAGAAGAAAATCACACACACGTTTAGTTTTTCAAACCCTTTTTGGACTGTCATACCACAGGGCTCTATGCTATAGGAGATAGGTTGGCCTTCTGTCTTTGCACTACACTAATATACCTTTGTCGAAAAATAGCCAATCTACGCCATCGGATATTTTCCACAAACGATCGGCCCCAGAATAGGGACTACGTTGAATAGTGCGCAAAACGTCCACCCTAACCCTAGATAATAGACTTTGAGATAAATCTCCCAAAATGGTTCAGTAGGATGAAAGTTTTTGTCATAAAAATACAAAGGTACAATTGTGTGGTTTGTATCAAAATGTTTTCCCAAGGGACGTTATGAAATAAAAGTACCCTGTACAGATACCAGTGTGAGCCTAGACTTTTATTCTTGAAAAAAAAAGGTAAAGAAATGCAGCGTGTCCAATCAAATCCTTTAGTGTTTTTTCCAGTACATCAGGTGTCAAAAATATTCTACAAACAAGTCATTTTATTTATTTATGATGGTGAAAGGAGTTTTATGGACAAAGATGAAGAAAAATACAAACTTTTTTTTCGTGTGTTTTAGATTTTTGAAATGTCAACAAACCAGAACTCCAAGGAGAAAAAATAAAAAGTTTTCCCTAAAGAGAAATCTCAAAAAAGATCGAATGAAATATGAAAAGAATCCACTTGCTGTTTGACCAAGACGACAGTTTTAACTACCTAAAAGTTTGAAGTTAAAAGGTTCTCTCTTAATTAATAAATGTCCTTTCTTTAAATAATTTTCTATGCCTGAGTAAACAAAATGATAATATTGTACATTGGCAGGGACTGAAGTTAAAAAAAGAAAAAAAATACGTGATGTTTAATGCAATGAACTCCCTTTAACAAAGTGAACCTAAGTGAACCAAAGTGAAAAAAATACGTGATGTTTACTGCAATGAACTCCCTTTAACAAAGTGAACCTTTCGAACATCACCAATCCAACAGATGGATGAATGAACCGATGAAAATAGAAGCCCGAACTCCTGAGAGCATCTTCTGAACACAGAACCCTGTTAAAATAATGTCGAGTATTTAATAATGAAGTGTGAATGGACAGAGGTCCTGTCTTTTTCTCTTCTACACAAGCCTTAGTGTTTATCTGTTTGGCTAGAAGGTTCTATTTATCTACAAATATATAACAAATAAAACTTGCAGGCAAAAAAATAGTTTAAGTTTCAATAGAAACACCCCTTTTTTCCTGAAAATACAGCAGTATCTGAAATAAATCCTCTCATTCAATTTGTACTCTGTTCCGTTTTCTGCATCATACGTCAGGAAGCTCTTTTGCCTACAAACAGAAAAAAAAAGTATCTACAAACTTTGTAAACAGACCTGCTTTTTCCAAAAAACATAAATAATTCAAAATATTAACAGCCAATGGAGCAGAAATAAGTTTTTGAATGAGCATCAGGGCCAAAGAGATAAATATACAACACCATTTAGATAAAGAGAAGCTAAGTTTCTTCCAAAATTCTTACAGCCGATCTTCAAGCCACAAGGAAGGGCTCCCCCTCCTCTATTAAAATAATATTAATAATATAAAAAAAATAAAAAAATAAACAGGTCACTTCCAATCTGAGTTTCTAATCACCCCTCGCTGACCGAGAAAAATGAAAAAGTTATCAAGGAGGGGGTATGGGGGGGGTCGCAGAGGTTTTTTTAAGAAAACAAAAATAAATAAAACAAGCATCCACACCAAACCGTACATTCTTATGAATGTCTGCTGTTGTATTAGTCCAGTTCAGACTCCTCTCTCTCTCTCCAACCACCCCTCCACTGTCTTTTCTCTCTCCTCTCCTCTGTAGCCGTTTTGTCTAAAAGGTGAGCCCCCCCCCCCCCAGGCTTGAGGGCTTGGGGGGGTTATCAGAGAGAGGTTTCCAGGCTGTGTAGGGGGCTCTCCGGGGCCGACGAGGGGCTCAGAGACTTCACCTCCGGCAGGAGGAGCAGGAGGTGGTTCCCGCTGTCCACAGCGTTATTGTTCTGATTGGGCGAGGAGGAGGAGGAGGAGGCGGGGTTCAGTAGAGACTGGGCCTCGGAGGACACGGCAGTGGGAGGGGGAGGGGTGGCGGCCGGGGGAGGGGGAGGAGGAGGAGAGGGAGGGGGAGGAGGAGGAGGGGCCATGTCATCGGGGGGGGAGGGCGGGCTGGGCGTGGTGGTGGTGACGTCGCCGTCGCCGCGCGCCGTAAAGGAGGAGGAGGAGTTGCGCTTGGTGGGGGCGGGGTCGTCCTCGGCGTCCGTGTCGTCGATGAGCGGGATGCTGGGCTCCGAGTCCTGGATGCGGAACTCCGGGTGGCTCATGAAGTTGTGGATGGAGCTGCGAGACTCGGGCTTCTCCTGGGCCTCGTAGAGGGAGACGGAGCTGCGGAACGCATTCACCACCCGGATCTGCATGGAGAGAAGGGGGCCACGTAAAGTCAGCGTCCTTTTTACTGACGGAACAACGCAACCTTTTGTTATTATTATTATTGTTGCTTTTTAACCCCATTCTGAACGGGGACCCATTTTAGGTGTCAGCATCATGTTATGCTTTACGCTATTGAAAAATAGCAGATCTACAAGCTCGTATCGCGCCACTCGGTGGCACGATACGAGCTTGTAGATCTGCTATTTTTTGAGAAATCGAAGAACGACTGACATAAAAACATAGCTTTTTCAGAAAACTGTCAGGATGTAGAAGACATTTATAGAATCTGATCTCAGGTCAGAATGGGTCAAATAGCGAACACCACATACAAAAACCCATTTAACATACATTTAACCCATTCTGACCTGAGATCAGATTCATACGAGGTTTCCACTGGGCAACACACTGGTCTGATTAACCCATTCTGACCTGAGATCAGATTAAAAAAAATGTCAGTCATTCTTCGATTTCTTTCAAAAATAGCAGACCTACAAGCTCGTAGCGCTATGAGCTTGTAGATCTGCTATTTTTCAATAGCTAAAGCATGACACGATGCCAACACCAAAATGGGTTCCCGTTCAGAATGGGTTTAAATAGCAAACACCACATACAAAAATGTAAGACTTTGGAGGGTTTTATTAGGGACGATAGTAAGTGGGGAAAAGGGGATGGGATTGGGGACCCCAAAAAAACACTTTTGTAAGGAGGGGTCAGGGGTGGGTTCAAAACTCTCAGGAGGACGTGCAAGTATGCAGTCAGTGGTGTCTATAGTAGTACAACTCCCAGTCAGTCCAGATGCTTGTTGCTGTTAAAACGTTCCACAGAGTCTGTGTTGGCCTTACCGTGGGGCTTAGCACGATAAACTCAATGGCACCATGGTGCAAAAACCCCATGGAGGACCGTTGACAAGTCCAAATGCAGTAGATTTTTTTTAGGGAAGAAGTAGTGTAGTAGTAGGCATACAATGAATGAATAAATAAATGGACCAAAGGATTTGATAAAGGCCTGTTATTCAAAATGCAAAAGGAGGAGGAACTGAGACACTTGTGAGATGTTCGTTTAAATGGGAAAACAGCTCCAAAACAGTGGAGGACAGACGCTGGACACAAAGGTTATAGTTGTTGGTCATGCTCAGAGAGAGAGAGAGAGAGAGAGAGAGAGAGACAAACAGAGAGAGAGACAGACAGTCAGACAGCGAGAGAGAGAGAGGGAGAGACAGACAGACATAGATAGATGGGGACAGGGGAGGGAGGTAGTCAGTTATTGATTATGTTTGTGGATATCAAATAAACAACAAGACGCTGCAGCAGCCAAGCAGAACCTCTACAAGCTGTGGAAAACGTGTGTGTGTGTGTGTGTGTGTGTGTGTGTGTGTGTGTGTGTGTGTGTGTGTTGGGGAAAACGGCACAAAAAGAGGAAAGACCTCTCACAAACGAGACTATAGACTGAACCCATGCAGAGCGCCAAACTACCTTGTGTTCAACAGTAGTAAACCTTTGAGTATAGCCCATATCACATTTCACAGAATCTAAAGGAGGAATATTGTATGAAGTCAGTTGGTGTTATTCATCTCATTCTCTGCTCAACAGTTGGATTGTGGGACATGTTCTGGTGACAAACAGAGCTCAGGGCTGGGCAATATGGACACAAATCAGACATCACAATATGTTGGAGCAAATACCTCTATATAATACATGTTCTTTTCTATAGAGGGTATGCGTATGCATAAAGTGAGTGGCAAACTAACGTCATTAAATGCATTTAATGCAATCAAATAGGACATTTCTGTGTGGATGTTTGGGCTGTCGAGGCCAGAAAGTAGTTTTTTGCCACTCAGTAGGTGTTCCTGCATAACTTCCGGGTATGATGATGATGTCACGCGCATACCCTCCATCATTTGCAAAGATTACAAAAATAGCACATATGTTCAACATTCTGGACAAGCATATTTGAAAGTATAAAATAAAGTGATTAGAACTTGGAAAACACAGCACTCAGCCGTATTAACGGCAAAGTTTATTTTCTTCTGTAATACAATTCAAAAAGTGAAACTTTCATATATTCTTAATTCTTTGCGCATAAAGTGAAATATATAAACCCTTTTTTTTTTTTTTTATCTTGATGATTATGTCATACAGCTCATGAAAATCAAAAAAATCCTATCTCAAAATATTAGAATATTTTTACGAGACCACTAAAAAAAATGTTTTTTTTAAATCCAGAAAGGTTTAATCCAGACTATGTCTGCAGTCAATACTCTTGACAATACAACCTAGATTCTCCATGGGTCTGGCCAGTTGGTTGGTCAATTAAGCTCCATGGTCATTGGTCAGTACACCAGTTACTAGTAGTCTTGCTTTGTGGGCAGGTGCCAAATGGA
Source organism: Protomyctophum parallelum (assembly GCF_964188405.1). NCBI lineage: Eukaryota > Metazoa > Chordata > Actinopteri > Myctophiformes > Myctophidae > Protomyctophum > Protomyctophum parallelum. The sequence goes on from NC_139714.1 coordinate 1,664,002, forward strand.
GCTGGAAAGGAAAATCAGCATCTCCATGAAGCTTGTCAACATACGGAAGCACAAAGTGTTCTAAAATATCCTGATAGATGGCTGTGTTGACTCCAGTGTGACATTTTCATTGTCAGTGAGGATTTGGGGTGCCATGTCATCAGTGGCAAAGCCAGTACTGAAGTTCTGGGTGGGCCAGGAGTGGGTGGGCCTGCATGCATGCACGCACGTGACACCACACCACATTATTACTGTATTTATTCATTATAAAAAACTATATTTTTTGGGGGCGGGACATCTGGCTGCATGTCATCTGCTGGTGTTGGTCCACTGTGTTGTATAAGGTCCAGAGTCAACACAGCCATTTAATGTGTTAGAGCACTTTGTGCTTCTGTATGTTGACAGGCTTTATGGAGACGCTGATTCTTGATGAAATCATTTGCTCCAAAGTACTGACTGCATACATTAATGCACTTTTCAGATGGTCGACATTTCTGGATTAAAACATTTGTATTAAGTGGGGCGGCTCGCCGGAATCGGGGCGGCACCCTGTGGGTCTGGAACCCCCCCGGGGACCCCCACACGGAGTTGCACCACTCACTTCACACGGGTGTGATTTTGTAGTAGTCTTGTAAAATATTTTTTGATTTTCATGAGCTGTATGCCAGAATCATCAAGATTAAAACAAAAAATCACACCCGTGTGAAGTGAGTGGTGCAAATCTGTGCGGGGGGGGGGGGGGGGTCCCCGGAGCTGCCGGAGTTACCATGTGGGGGTCCCCGGAACATCCAGACCCCCAGGAACGCGCCAGTGACACTTGGTTGTGAAAACCAACCAAACGCTATTTTCGTACTCTGACAGACCCAGGCAGCCAGCCAGGAACAGACACATACTAGCTCCGTAATGGGAGTGGTTGCACCACTCAAATTGACTCAAATTCACTTTATGCGCAATGAATTGAGAAAAATATGAAAGTTTCACTTTTTAAATTATATTACGGAACAAAATCAACTTTAAAATATACTTTTGCAGAATATTCTAATTCTTTGAGATGGAGCTGTATATAATCCCAGACCATATCCAGACTCAAATCATCATTGATGGATACATTACAGTTAATTATATTACTGCCCAGCCCAGGTTCAACACAACTGTATCACACTTTCCAGTTCCTGAATAATAATCATCTCACCGTCGGAGCACCTGAAAGGAAAGGATGTTTAGTGTGAAGCAGAGTATTCATGGACAAACACAGCCTATTAGACTAGAGCAGTGCTTCTCAAAGTACCCCCAAAGTGACATTTGGCACTCCCATCTGAAAAGGTTCCGTGCCAGGGACCCCATGAAGAGAAGATTTGTGTTATCAAATGGATAAATAATGATAACAAAAATATTCAACACGATTGCTATTTTTGAATAGCCAACGTATAATGGATAAAAGTGGATAGATTGTGATCGTGTATTAACACATTTTGCTGGGTACTTCCTGGCACCCCTCCCAATGACCCCTGGAGGTCCCTGGACCCCACTTTGAGAACCGCTGTATTAGAGCATGATGGATACATGCATTGCAAGTTTGCTCCTTGGACAATTTTGCCACATTTATTTGTGCAGAGATGAGCGGCCTGGATCTGCTGTTAATGCATCGCTCTGCAAACGTTACACGGTCATCACATTCAGGCAGAGGGTCATTTTTTCCCTTCAAATGTCTGCAAGACATCTGTTAAAGATGAGAGAAAAAAACACAGTGGCCCGCCTCTGAACCTCTGAAAGAGAGGCCCGTTGAGTTCACGCACGCACGCGCACACACACACACCACACACACAGTGCACACACACACACACACACTCTTGAAAGGGAAACAGTAAAGCGGAAGCTCTTAGTCTAAGCCGGGGATCACCACAATATGCTGCACTGAATACAAGCAGACTATTCCACATTGCACTTGTTTTGTACACGTGTGCACGCTGTGACACGGCACCTGCGTGAGCGTACACACACACACACACACACACGCACACACACACACACACACACACACACACACACACACACACACAGTTGTCCACCTTAGAATAGACTAAAGGACTTCACAGCCAGAGCGCCCTCCTTCTTACAAACAGTCTGAGAATGTTCCACTTGGTAAAGCCCCCCCCCCCCCCTCCCCTCCCCCTGTGTGTGAAAGACAGAAACAAGCAACAGCAAAGAGAGAGGGGAAAGGTCGTTATTGTTGCAGCGCTGTTGGCGTACAGTACAGTACAGTACAGTACAGTACAGTACAGTACAGTACAGTACAGTACAGTACAGTACAGTACAGTACAGTACAGTACAGTACAGTACAGTACAGTACAGTACAGTACAGTACAAGACACCCCCTGACTCTTTGCCGGGTGTTTTTGCGGTTGACATTTCTTTGGATTTTGTACTCGTGTGACCATGGGCATATACTCAAAATATTTACCCCAGCTAGAGGATCTAGAAAGCTGCCACACACATAGAAGGGCAGAGCGCAGGCTGAGGCAGCAACACACAAACCTGGTGACTTATCAATTCAAAATGATACCAATAAGAATACACTCCCCTCCGCTAGGTAGGTGGTTCTACTGTAGGTCTGTCACAATTATTACATCAGTGGTTCCCAAACATTTTCATGTCAAGGACCCCCAAATTGACTCTAATTAGGCCACGGACCCCCATGTGAAAAAGTTATGCCAGGGACCCCGATAAGAGAAGATTTCTACGGCTCTAGCAGTGATTCTAAACCCGTTAAATGTAAAGGTTTCAAGGACCCCCAGTTTGACATGCATTAGTCTACGGTCCATTTAATGGCATTTTTCTTTATCTTACCGATTTATATTGTAAAAATCAATGTTAATTTAATTCTGAGAGTGTACAAATTTGTATCACTCTCAGAGTTACAGACCCATAAAAGGGTCCATTTTGGTTCCTAACTATCATTTAGCTGGGGAACCCCTGGAACTCCCTCAAGGACCCCTGGGGGTCCCTGGACCCCACTTTGGGAACCACTGTATTACATAATCACCTAATCGCAATTATTTGAGATAATCACAAGCATTTTGCATAATCGTCATAATAGTTTCCATGTGTAATAATTTTCATAATATTTAATATAACATTTAAAAAAATAGTTAAAATAGCAGCTTGCAGATCGGCTAGTTCTACTATTAATGTTTCATTGAAAGTTTTAGTTGTTAACGATAGTTCAACTTAGAGCTGTAATGCTCCATCATCCGTCTGCTCCAATCAGATCTGCGTTACCTTGTCCGCACCCCTTTATAAACGGTCCTCACTTCCCTTCGCTCATCTGTGCTTCCGTTCAGGTAGCACACAGACACGTTCGAGAGCTCACAGCTCACCTTCTTCATTCGTCATTTCCATCCAAGTTCAAGAGTCAACAAACTCCTCCACGGCCGCAGCTTTCATCCCAGGACACACGTCGGGTGTTTCGCCAGCGTCCCAGGCCCTGCATGCCTCCATCAGATACAGTATCATTCTAATTGCTCGTCACTGCTATTTATCCACCTGAATGGTTCAACCTTCAAAACAAACGTAACTGCTAACAGCCTAATTTCGATTCCGTTCCGATGCTGCCTCCGCACTAGCCACTTTTTACCCTGCTTGCTTGCTGCTGCTCAGTGCGTTGTATGTCGTGTGTTGCCGTTACAAGGCTGCTTATGCTGTATAGTGTATACTGCTGCTAATGCCTCATGCCACCAGTCTCGCACTGCTTCAGGTGGCGTCTGGGCGATCATGCATTAAACGTTGCTTTCACGGCAGTAAGCTACTGGTCATCCTGTGAACGTAGCATAGATCAGGCTGCAGGTCTAAAATCATACACGGCGTTTTAGTTCGTCCACAGTGTAGAGTGGCGACACGCTTTGTCTAGTTCCAAACTTTTTGTTCCTTGGCGGAACTTTCCCCCGAGATAGAACGAGCACTTCCGCATTCCATTGTTGCCACGAGAGTCAACACTAGTGTAGGCTCGAGGATCGTTTGCTTTTGCCTGAAGGCTGGCGTGCTTTGATGACGCAGTGTTGTGATGCGCCAGTGTTGGCTGTGATGAGCTGTTGGATGGAATAATAATAAACGGAGCGACCGGTGGCATTCCAATGATAAACTCCTCGTCATCTATCCTTATAAAGAGAGTCTAAAGCCTGCATTTTCTTCTAGCTGCGGCCGGCGCTACACTAGCGTCACCACTATCGTATCTTAGACTCCTAGACTACTCTGAGCATGTCCGGTGCCGTCAGGTTGCCACGTCCGCTCATTATAAGCGTCTCAGGCTTGTTTTATTTAATCACTTACCAGGTGGACGCCGTTGTTTAAACCCACGGTTCATTCGAAGCACCCTCAGTGTTACATGTTGGTAAATTATCTGACGCTGCCGGATCGTTTTCATAATGATTCAAGTTAGTTTTCGTGACTTGTTTTTGCGGACCTGGCGCTTGTCTCCTCCAACATGGCAACTCGGTGCCCCATTCATTCATGCCCTGGCAATCTACTAGTGCTCCAGATTCTTTCTTCAATCATGTGGATCGTGATGAGATGTTGAGCGTAATCGTAGGAAAAAGAAAAAGAGAGAAGAGAGAAAGGGAGAAAGAGAAAAAAAGAGAAGGAGGAGGAAAAGAAACAAAGTAAAAAGAGGAGAAGAAGAGAGAAAAGAGAGGCGTGTGTCAGTGTGAACACGTTCAAATAGCTGATCTACAAGCCGTGAGCTTTACAGGTCGGAGCTCCCACTATCAGCTCAATAAGTCACATTTTGCTGTGGTTTATTCCCGGGTTTTCATTCCATGTCTAACCCCCTGATCGACGTTAGACCCTCAAGAACGCTCCATTATTACATTGTCAATGAAGGGAAAATGCTTGCCATATTGTCCCTCTTTACGCCACTCTGTTCCTATCATTCACGGCATTTAATGGTCATGCCGGCACCGCTCGTTCACTTGACCTTTCACCACCTAGTTAACTTGAGCTAGCCCCCTTTTCACCAGCGCCCCTCATTTCTCACGGGTGTGATTTTCACATTGCGTTTGCTCAGGAATCGACCGCTTCCGCTTTCAGCGCGTCAGTCACGCTAACTCGACGCAGGTATAGTGCAAACATACAAATGGCTTGTCTTCAGGGCGGCCGTGTTCCATCTGGTATTCCTCTCCTTTCACAGCAAATCTCAAATCTGCTGCCGCGTTTGCACATTGTCGTACCTCGCCCAGCAGATATGGGAGTTTTCGCCACGGGTCACGTTCTCAATCTCCAGTTGTAATCCGTGGGAAGTACGTGTCTCTGATGTCTCGGTTCAACACATGGTTAGAAAGCGTAGCTCGCTTTCCACTTCATTCACGCGCAGTGGGCGCATAGTCTGTCTTCTCTCAGGATTCAGGTCCGCCTATGTCGACCTTCTCGATGGCGAGACCGTGCTCACCGAGCCGTACCTAATTAAGATTTTCTCTGTTACTCACCCGTCAACTGCATTGTTTCTCCCGTCAATTAAGTCTTAATATTCTACTCTCACTCCAACTGCCACGTCGGTCCGACCATACTAACTCCATGCTTGTGCCCCTCCTGTCCAGCTACCTGCTCGGCGATCATCAGGGAAACGAGCACTGTTCACGCATGCCTGGAAGGCCAGGTTCCCGGCTAGGCCTCAACACGGACCCCCACCGAGCTGAACTCGTCAGCCATCCACCGCAGCCTAATCCCATCAGCAGCCACGCACTGCAGCAGCCAAACTCAGTCGGCAGCCACGCACCGCGACAGCTAAACTCAGTCGGCAGCCACGCACTGCAACAGCTAAACTCAGTCGGCAGCCACGCACTGCAACAGCTAAACTCTCTGGCAGCCATGCACTGCACCAGCTAAGCTCGACAGCCACGCACCGCAACGTCTCAACTGCGCCGTAATGTCTAAACTCATAGGTAACCACCCACTCAACGTCTCAAACCACTCACCTCAACCCATTTCCGGGCGGGAACCCCTATCGGTATCTTACCCCCTCAGGCCGGGAACCCATACAGTACGTACAGTATTCAAATGTAAAATTTCGATGCTGCTTAATATTTGAAGTTTTTCAGAAACCTTAGGTCAGGATTCAGAGGCGTTTTTAGAATCCGCCTTAGGCCTAAATGGATTAAGCCATAACCTATTCACAGCCTCCGTCGCTCGGAGAGCTCAGGCCACCGTGCTACACTCCCACTTCAGTTTTGGGGGGGAATTCCAAGCGGAATAGTTTCCCGCAGTCGGCCATATCACTATTAATAATTTCGGTTCCACGTCCACTGCGTCAGCCATAGCCCAAGAACCTATGTTCGTCAAACCTTTCCCCTCGGGTCTGCCGCGTTCGTCAAACATCACGACGCCCAGTTTTCGCTCGATGCCCAGAGATCCATGGCGTCTACTAGTCCGGCACCGTGGTCAGGTACCTCCTCCGTGCTCCTCCCCCTCCACGTTAAGACCAGTTTCTTCCCTGCTACTGCGGAGACCGTCCTCCTCCTCGGCCGTGAATGCCGGACACTTCTGCCCCACGGAAATCCCTGGACGGGTGCTGCACCAGGATGTCTCCGTGGTACTTGACATGAACCAGGATGAGCACATCACCAACGAGCATCCGTACGGGCCATTACCAAGTATAACAGAGAAGATAGCAGTGAGGAGACTAGCTGGTCACTGCCACCGCCATCGAGAACTCCCGGCCAAGGCCGCACCGCGGGAACCAACGCTGGGCGTCGATCGAGAGGACGTCCCACACCTTCCTAGGCAGACGCACTAAAGAAAGATACCGGTGCGGAAGCACAAAGGAGCTGGCCAGATGTACGAAGGACCGAGATGACCGGAGTCGTCGTTGGAGGGCTCGTCTGAGGTCGTCGTAGAGAGTTCGCCTCCCATCTCCGCTCGCTGCTCCTAAGATGTGGTCTCCCTCCTGACCGCTATACTCCAGCCACTCCCTGAGAATCGGAGCCGCCACCACCGCTGCTGCCAGCGGCGTCTCCGTCCTGATCCTGCAAGCCTCGGGCCACTGGTCGTCCTCCGCCTTCTCCTCCTACGTCAGACCTTCCTCCGCCTCCGTGCTCGATGCCCAGAAGTCCATGGCGTCTTCCAGCGCGGTACCTACATTGACTGGTGGATGTGTCGGGTGGCGGGTACCTCCTCCTCTGCCCTCTTCTAAACATGTTCTCCCTCTCCAGGACGCCCACTCACTTCCTCCAAAACGACGGTCGACCCGTCCTCCGGCCACGCAGGCCTCCTCCGTCGGGAGTCTCCCTGTCCCGCCAGGCGAATCAAATTCTCACTCACTGCCCTCTGTCGAGAGGACGCCTGCTAATCAAATTCTCACTCACTGCCCTCTGTCGAGAGGACGCCTGCTAAACAATCATTCCATTCACGTTTCATTCATGCCATGCTAACCAACCTTACTCTCATCCCAAACAGACTCCGCCGGCAAACGATTTCCGGCCAACCATCCAGAGGCTCGCTAACCATCGGGCTGTTCGCCTACCAACCATACCTACTAACCATTCTCCCACAAGCCCCTTCCGCGAAGGCTCCCATGTCGGCGGCACCAGCCGTCGTGAGGCTCCAATGGCGCGGGGCCTTCCTCACTCTCCCACGGATCCCTTCTCGCTAAAGGCCCCGGCTCGTCGAGGGAATCTCTCCAACATCGTTTGTATAGTCCCTTCCAGGTAAACCTTAATTTACTCCTTCCTCCAGACGTTTGCACCATTCCTCCAGGCGCGCACTATTTAATTCCTTTTGGGGGGCAGGCTCAAGAGCCCCCCCTGCCTCCGCCAGGCAGGATCCGAACCGAGGCTCTGGTCCGTCCCCAGGGGGCCCACGCCAAAGCTCCTCCACTGTCTCCTCCTCGTACCGTCATCATTCTGTTATCATTCTGTTATCATACTGTCAGTCACTTCTCTGTCCATTCACTCAATCCCAGCTCCATACTGTAATCAATTCATCTGCAATAAATCTCACCTCCAACCTCCACCCTCCGTCTTAAGTGTAAGCTCGTTAAGAGTTGAAGTTTTAGTTGTTAACGATAGTTCAACTTAGAGCTGTAATGCTCCATCATCCGTCTGCTCCAATCAGATCTGCGTTACCTTGTCCGCACCCCTTTATAAACGGTCCTCACTTCCCTTCGCTCATCTGTGCTTCCGTTCAGGTACCCGCCACCTCCCCGACGACCGCCCAGCAGCAGGCTCCACCAGGTCGGCCCCAGGGGGGCAGGCTCAAGAGCCCCCCCTGCCTCCGCCAGGCAGGATCCGAACCGAGGCTCTGGTCCGTCCCCAGGGGGCCCACGCCAAAGCTCCTCCACTGTCTCCTCCTCGTACCGTCATCATTCTGTTATCATTCTGTTATCATACTGTCAGTCACTTCTCTGTCCATTCACTCAATCCCAGCTCCATACTGTAATCAATTCATCTGCAATAAATCTCACCTCCAACCTCCACCCTCCGTCTTAAGTGTAAGCTCGTTAAGAGTTGAAGTCATTTTGTTGTGTGTTTGCTGTTTGTTATGTCTGCCCTAAAAGCTAAAAGCCCAGCAGAAATACAATTTCTATTCCTAATTTCGTGTGACAGTAATCATCACGTAACATGTCCTAATCGTGACAGCCCTATTTGTACCACCTTTCTATTACTGACCAAAGCAGAAGCAGAACAGAACGACATGATGAGACATGGATAAAAACCCCTTGGTTACAGACAGTACAAGTACATCGATAATACTGCGGCTGTTATCCAAGCAACATGGGAGATGTGATTTGTTGCTGTGTTTTTTTTAGTGGAGGAAAAAACATAAGGTGACATTAGGAGGAGTATGAGCAACGTGTCAACGTTAGGCGAAGAAGAAGAAGATGAAGAGTGGAAGAGGAAGATGTTAGAAAGAGGGACAGAACTGAGGCCAATATAAAGGTCAATTCATGCTTTGTGCCGAAGCGTCGCACAGCGGAAGGGATGCCAAAACTTCATGGAACTCATGTGGACCACATGAGACCAACGTTTCACTTATGGAATGGGTTACCTGCAAGCATTAAGGCAATAGTCTGTGCACAGCAGCTAAATTGGAAATTCCTTAGTTACTTCACATGGCTTACCAATTAAACTGATAAAAGAGGGAATGTCGCGTTGAAATTTGTTTAGCTAATATTGATGACGTCACGCAGCAGATACACATCCCCCCCCCCCCCGTCTTCTCTGTCTCCACTTGGCTCGCTCAGCCTCGCACCACTAAACAAGGAAGTGACTTTACATGAAAATGTATTTTATTTCTAAATGTGTGCATATACAATTTATATTTCCCCTCAAACAACTTAGTTTTACCAACATTGTTTGTGTGAAATAGTTTGTTAAATGCTTATTCATTGAATGTATGAGAAACGCTACGCTATGGGTGTCCCGTGGGGACATGAATTCTCACCTCAAACAGAGGAGATCTGCGGGAGAAATACAGCAGCTGGCTGGCGCATGTCTTGTCTGGTCGTTGTGTGCAAGCCTAAGATTTAGACTCTGAAATGTCAGAAACTATAAAAAACATCTACGACAGTCTAAATCTTAGGCTAGTCTTGAGCCAAAGTTGAGTTTGACTGGCTGGTGGAACGCGCTGATGATACCACAGTCAATTCCATATTCGCCATACGATGGTGTCATGCATTGGAAATATCAAATCTACACACTCACAACACATTGCAGGGCACCGCGTTGTGAACTTGTATGTCTGCTATTTTCACGTGAACTGACACACCCCCATTCAGACTCAGAGGGGACCACGGGCATGGGACTCGAGTGCGATATATGTGATTATGCAACGGTTACCCCCCCCCCCCCCAAAAAAAAAACACGTCAACCTCAATTGCATTGTACCTAAGATAGTAGATATAAAATAATATTTTTTGATGCCGTATTTAGCTAGTACAAACGCAAATATGCCATCCAAATGATCAGACTGTTTTCAGTGAGACCACAGTATGATAATGATATTTTATTGGTAGTTTAAGGCTCTGTTCCATTTAGTGTAGCACAGTGGATCTCAAACTTTGGTAATTTCAAGGACCCCTACAACTCTGAGTGTACAAATGGAACCAAATGGACCTACGCCAAGGGCCATTTGGAACCCCCACATTGAAGCATGAGGGTCCCTGGACCCCAATTTGAGACCCACTGCTGTAGCAGTGTGTTTCCAGTGAGCCAATATGCACAGTGGCAGCACCCTGACCTTTGACCAGAATGGAACAGAACCTTCATTAGTATCATTGGTGACACTTAATTTTTTTATTTCTTTCGAATATGGCTGTTGTGCATAGCCTTTTACAGTTAATGCATGTACTGTGCAGACGTGCATTTTCCTTTTTCTTTTGTGGCGAGTCACAGAAAACTCAAACGCCAAAACCCGTAACACGGCGAGACATGGGCGCGTGGTGTCGCTCAGCGCTGGTCTCCCGCCCAAAGCATAGCTTGACCTTGATGTCACCATGCACTAGACAGAGGAGAGCACACACTCACACCCCACAGTGACAGAAGCTGTGTCGGTAGGAGGAGTAGTAGTGGTAGTAGTGGTAGTAGTGGTAGTAGTAGTAGTAAAGGCTACATGTGAAGGGATAGAAACATTGGTTACATCGTGCTGCTGTTGGCTGGAGTTGGAGGAGGCCTGCCACCTCCCTGAAAAGGAGGTTCCACTCTGGAACGCACTCACAACATCCATCTGCAAAAAACCAAGACAGCGAGACAGGAAGGGAGGAAGGACGAGGAGACGCCCACACAAATAGAAATCAAAGAGAGTAGGGCTGTGCAACGGGTAATCGATCACATCCATTTGACTCACTCAGTGCCACAGGACGCCTTATTAAAATAATATAAAACGTAAAAAAGGGGAAAACGTTTTGGAAAGTCTTTTCTTTCTTCAAAGATGTCTAAAAATGTTCAGGAGTTCAAAAGTGTTCAACACGTTGTCAGCTTGCGGATCGTCCGTTTTGCGTGTTTCTGCGCGAAACCGCTGTGCGACAAAGCACAAAACAGGGCGTAACACTTTATGATCAACTCAATCTGAGCTCAATTTCAATACAAAGAGCTTTTTGGATTCACGCTAGATGGGGACCCGTGGATAGAAAATAACCGATGACGTCACAGACGCTGAAGAGATCCGCTGCCTGGTGACGATCGAGGTAAGAGCCGGTAAAATCGAGGTAAGAGCCGGTAAAATTGACTAAATTGATTAGTCAATTAAAATATTTTATTAAAAATGTACTACATAAATCGGTAGCATATCGTAAACGGCCATATAAATGCCATATCGGTATCGGATCGGTCTCAAAATAATTCAGATTATTTTCACAGATATTGATGACGCAAAAATAATGTGACCGTCAATGGCTCTGTCGCTTTTGTTTTGTGTACTTCTAATGTTTGAATGCAGCATAATCCGTATAATATCAGTATCGGCAGATAATCCAAATAATCTGAGGTCTGTCCTAATTTCAGAAAAGAATATGATTCAATTTGATAAATATATTTCTTTCTAAGAATATAATCGATGGTTGCAGCCCAATAGAAATTAAAGGAGAAGGAGGAAATAAAAAGTCAACAAAACATACACACACAGCAAGAGGAGAGAGAGAAATAAAGCAAGGGCAACAATAATCATAGGAGAAAAAGAATAATAATTTAAGAGATGGGGTTCCGGAATAGTAGTTAAAAGGGGGGGGGGGGGGGGGGGGGTAAAGGCACTTGTCCCCCGCAGTCTGAACTCACTTCCACCTTTTGTTTCTCTGCAGAATCCTTGTGTTCTTCTAATCGTGTCAGTGCACCACCCTTAACTCAGCCAGTAGCTGGCACCTCGTCATCATTACAAAACCTTTCCAAACGTTCACTTTGGTTTCGCGGGGATTTGTTTTTAGAAAGCAGACAGATTCAGATCCGAGACGGAAAAAGTCCGTCTTGAGCAAAAGTAGAGTGTTTTTAGCAGCCATTGCGACACACACACACACAGGCCAGGGAGGAGGGCTTGTACAGTACAGTACAGTACAGTACAGTACGGTACGGTACAGTACCACTCAGTACAGACAGGTCTGATTTTTTCCTTTTTTTATTATATTTTTTAGGGCCATGTCACGTGATCTACCTGCACAGCCTTTGTGACCTACTGGTAGATCACGATCTACCTTTTGGGCGCCCCTGATTGTAGAGCCTTTGTTCTGCGCTTCCCGGCCAACAGTAACACTCCCTGCTGACGGGTGCTGCTCCAGCCCGTAGGAGTGTGTGTATTATAACCCGCCCCGTCCGGCTCCCCTGCCATTGTGTTCTATAGGTATTGGTATAGAATACATTATCGTTTAAAAAAGGTTAAATGACGAAACGGCGTTCTGTCATTTCATGATTATTACAAGTTGTTAGGGTCAAGGTCCTTGACGTGAAAATGTTCTGGTCTTGTGTTATAAATCACTGTCGCAAATCACACATCTCTGGGCAGAACAGAGCACCAGGAAACTGTGGTGCGGTCACCCATACTGGTGGTCTCGCAACGCTACAATAGGCTCTGGACAGCAGTCATATTGGAAAGAAATTGAACCATTTCACAGGTCTTATATAAATGACACTTCTTTCCAATATGGCTGCTGTGCATAGAGCCTATTGCACCAAGCCAACTCCCTCCACATGGGGGCAGTGTTTTACCACTTTAATCTAAAGCAGGTCTTTGGTTTCTTACCTTGTGGTTCTCGACCTATAAAGACCTAGTGACAGCGGCGGCAATATAATAGAGGCAGGCGAGGCAGTCGCCTCAGGGCCCGGGGGGGGGGGGGGGCCCGGCCGGCCGGCCGCTCCGATGCGTGGTAGTAAACTGTATACTCTCTCTCTCTCTCACTCTCTCTCTCTGGCGCTCTCTCCCACAAACACGCTGTTAAGTTACCGCAACTAAGACTACATTTCCTGTCAATAATAAGCAGTGTAAAATGTAGTTCATTGGGGAGTTAAAGGGTGACGCTTTATTGTGAAGGGCCCTTCACGGCGCAGGCAGGAAATAGAGGGTTTAACCTGGGCTGCTTGGCTGCACGTTAGAGTACTAGAGTAGATGGATTTGCTCCGGTATGTCCGCTGTGGCTGTATACAGTTGTTAGCCCTGCACTGCAATCGCCTGATAAAGTTGAGTTTTGATTATTTGAACAGTCATAAACAAGACATAAAATTACCACAGGCAAAAGAGGGCAAGATAGATGGAGTAAGGTGGAATACAAACACAACAGCAGCAGCTCCATCCACATGCACTGGAGGTGAGTGAAGTCGCAATGAAAGGAATACCAAGACAACAACAGTAGCCTAATCATACAGATGGACGGACATGACCACGTGAACTTTATCACTTGAATTGAAACATTAAGAGACTATTTAATCAACTTTCCCGAATCCCGAAGCTGTCCCATTCATCACAGCCATGGCCCATGTACAGTAGCCTACAGACAGCAGGCACAAGTGAGTAGCAGCCCTACGCTCTCCAGTATGAATAGCTCCGTTAGGAATGAATGGTTATGGACATTTCAACATGTAACGTGATTTTCAATATGCAACCTGTGTATTCATTGCCCCCTCAACTGAGCCACGTTGAGGGGTTTAGTCCGAAGTGGTATTTACGGTTCCGTTCGGCGTTGGGTGGCGGCGCGGGGGGGGGGGGGGGGGGGGGGGGGGTGCGGGTGGGGGCCCGGGCTGTCAATCTCGCCTCAGGGCCCGTGGGACACTCCAGCCGCCACTGCCTAGTGAAATTAAAAATACCCTTTTCCACACTTTTAGACCATATCCGTCATGTATGGGCATACCTAACAGTGGATGCCAAAACAATGGGAACATTTCCATTTGTGTATTTTTATATCAAAAGGTAAATTTCTTTACATTTTAATTACTTCCTTTGAACAAAAACGTGATGCCGTCTTGAGTGTCGAGTGAACAAAAATGATGCTTGATTTCATTCACCTGTTTTATTCCCATTACTGAAACTTCAAAATAAAATGCCTGTATTTTCCATTATACTAGGACCTAGGTCTTTACCAAATTTCTTACAACCCCATCCCACCCCACGTCGCCACAACAATTTAGTACGAAGGCATATTAGTCATTGCCGTTTTATTTTATTAAAATAAACATTTAACATTGATCATGTTAAAGCCGGATTTACACTTAGTTGTGCACAGCCGCCGATAAAAGAGTAGCGGTATTTTAAGATAGATTTAGCCAACGTACAATATTTAATTTATTTATAGTCCTTGGCCAAAACTCAAATGCGCCTCGAGCTTGCAGATCTGCTACTTTTGATGCTTTCACGCGACTCTGTAGAGTGCTCAAGTAAAGTAGGGCGTTAATTTACGAAAATAAATAATAAATGCTTGAACACAAAAAGTTAGGATATGGAGATAAGAGTGCCCATTTCAAACACTCACCTGGCCCCACAGTAGACTGCCGAACCCCAGGAACGTGCACCACAGCCACTGGTCCACGGGCAGAGCCACGCAGCTGAAGGGTTTCCCTCCCCACTGCACGATGACGAACTGGAGGGGCAAGATACAGTTAATACAGCAAACTCATTTACCGCCGGCCACTTCCAACATGCCCATTCTTATTGTGGGCATGTCATTCTTATTGTGGGCATGTCATTCTTATTGTGGGCATGTCATTCTTATTGTGGGCATGTCATTCTTATTGTGGGCATGTCATTCTTATTGTGGGCATGTCATTCTTATTGTGGGCATGTCATTCTTATTGTGGCCATGCCATTCTTATTGTGGGCATGTCATTCTTATTGTGGGCATGTCATTTTTATTGTGGGCAATAAGACCTTCCATTGTGGTGAGGTCGTCGGACGGGACGAACTCCGGGTAGGCCGTGTTGGGGTCCAGGGTGACGGGGCTGTAGGACACCATCTCCTTCATCTTGTCCCACACGCTGAACGCCAGGTTGCCCAGGTGTCGGGCCTCGTCGATCAGCGGCTCCGAGACCGCCTGCGGTTCCGCGTGGGGCTGTCGGAAAGTCGATGACACGATTTCATTGGTCACACAGATCATTGACGATTAAACAATTGAATTGTGCTTCTTGCATTTAACCCATTTTGGGGCAGGAAACCCCTTTTGGTGTTAGCATTATGCTATGCTTTAGCTATTGAAAAATAGCAGATCTACAAGCTCATAGCGCGCCACCAAGTGGCGCGCTACGAGCTTGTAGGTCTGCTATTTTTGAAAAATCGAAGAACGACTGACATAGAAAAATAGCTTTTTCAGAAAACTGTCAGGATGTAGAAGACATTTTTAGAATCTGATCTCAGGTCAAAATGGGTTAAAACATTATACTTGCCCTCTATAACTAAAATTAAAAACACTTGAAATATTGTATTTCTTTCATAAACAGAGAATCTTTCACTCAATAGGAACTGCTCACGCCACGTGTTGTAAGCTTGTAGATCAAATATTTCTGCCATTTGGTAAATGTTTTGGAAAGAAAAATAGCAGATCTACAAGCTTACAACACGTCACAAAGTGTCGTGTTGTAAGGTTGTAGATCTGCTATTTTTTTAAACGTATGGATATTTTTCCAACATGGAAACTATTGACGGTTATAATAGTTAAAAGTATAAAAAGATAATCATACTATAATTCAGTCAATGTCTGTCTGTGTGTGTGTCTGTGTGTGTGTCTGTCTGTCTGTCTGTATGTGTGTGTGTGTCTGTCTGTGTGTGTCTGTCTGTGTGTCAGAAACACCGCCATATCTCCTCACCGCCTGCACCAATCGCTCCCACTTTTCACACAGGCATTGACCATAATAATATGGAGGTCTTAACGAAGCCCTTTTTTCGATTTGACACATTAATGATTAATAATGAATTTATTAGTGGGGGGTACTGCGCCCGTCTCACAACGGGTAAGGGCTAGTGTAGTAAATAGTGACGGGCCCATATTATTAGATACCTGCCGGGTGAGCCGGACCCGCTCCATCATGGTCCCGTAGTTCTTCAGGAAGGAGACGTGGTCCACCTCGGCCCTCAGCTGGTCCTCCACGGCGCTGATGGCGTCCGAGAGAGACGCCACCTCCCCGTCCAGCTCCGCCCCCCTCTCCGCCACCGTCCGGCTCTTGGCCGCCTCCTCCCGCCGCAGGGCGGAGATCCTGGCCCCCTCTTCGTCCTTCAGGAACCGCCGGAACTCCTCAAACTGCGCCTTGATCTGTGTCTCCGCGCTCTGCGCCTGCAGCAGGATGTGATCTCCCGTCCGGTCACATATCGCCTTCGCCCTCTGGAAGACCTCCAGCTTCAGCCTCAGCGGCTTCAGCGACTCCCGCGCCGTCTCCTTGAGCTGCCCCGACGCCTCGTCCACGGGCGAGAACCTGTGCCCGGCGTGCCTGTCGGAGTCCCGGCACACCAGACACGCCAGACACTCGTCATCCCGGCAGAAGAGGCGGAGCTTTTCCCTGTGCACGGCGCACACGAGGTCGAGCTCCTCCGAGGTCGCGGCCGCCGATGACGCCGCCGCCGCTTGGCTCTGGCGTTTCTCCTCCAGGTATTTCTCGCACAGGTTCTTCAGCACCAGGTTGGTGGGCGGGCGTTTCGCGGAGGACCTCTTGGTCCTCTTCTTGCAGACGGGACACTCCTGCGCGGGTCTCTCCGTCCACCACTCATGCAGACAGCCTCTGCAGAAGCTGTGGCTGCAGGTCAGCACCACGGGGTCCTATGAGAAGGATGGAGACATTAAGCCATTCTGACCTGAGATCAGATTCTAAAAAAGTGTCTTCTACATCCTGACAGTTTCATTATTATTTCATAATAATTATTTCATTATTATTATACCATTCTGACCTGAGATTAGATTCTACAAGTGTCTTCTACATCCTGACAATTTTCTGTGTCGTTCATAGACCCCCAAAGATATATTAAATTGGCCCGCCGACCACCATCTGAGATTTGCGCCACATTTTCACGATTTTTCCAAAATAGCAGATCTACAATGCTTAAAACGCCAACAGGTGTTCCCGCCCCAAAATGGGTTAAGAGTCTAAAAAAATCCCATATATGACAATATGGTGATTTGCCAGCAGATGTCACTGCTGATGAGGCCTGTTTTCACTGCAGCTCAAAAAGCTTTAGAACACACAGAGAAAAACGTGAGACCGCAGAAAGTCCACTACATGTTCAAAGTTTACGGTTGTGTGGGTGTAATAATTGGAGGTCATAAAAACCTAAAAATAAATAAAAATAAAACATAAATGAAACTTAACCCATTCTGACCTGAGATCAGATTCTATAAAAAGTGTCTTCTACATCCTGACAGTTTCATTATTATACCATTCTGACCTGAGATCAGATTCTAAAAATGTCTTCTACATCCTGACAGTTTTTCATTCTGACCTGAGATCAGATTCTATAAAATGTCTTCTACGTCCTGACAGTTTTCTGAAAAAGCTATGTTTCTATATATGTCAGTGGTTCTTCGAATTTTCAAAAATAGCAGACCTACAAGCTCCTAGCGCGCTATGAGCTTGTAGGTCTGCTATTTTTCAATAGCTAAAGCACAACGTAATGCTAACACCAAAAGGGTTTCCGCCCAAAATGGGTTGCCATACCTTGAAGACGTCCCAGCACACGACGCATTTGAGCTCCTCTTCCAGCCGAGTGAAAGGAGACGCCATTTTCGTCCGCGGTCACACTCCGGTCACACTCTGCGATCTCTCTCTGGAAGGCTGCCAACACCCGGAATAGCAGGAAAAAACAAAGGAAATGGTGCATTTTATATAGAAAATGGTTAAATGGTAAATGGTGCATTTATATAGCGCCTTTATCCAAGGTGCTTTACATAGATAGTGCATTGCATTTGATTACATTAACACATTCATACACCGATGGCGACGCAGACCATGCAAGGCACCGACCAGCACATCATCGGGAGCAATTTAAGGGGTTCAGTGTCTTTGCTCAAGGACACCTTCGACACTAAAGGCTCATTCATAGTCACTTTTACCACATTTTGTTTTGTTACAGCCTCGTTACTTGCGCAAGCAGAGCGCGCAAGTATGCACTCGACAGAGTGCAGTTCTAGTTTTAAAAGGGATTACAGTTGTTTTTTTTCCTCATAAATCTACACACAATACCCCATAATGATGGAGGGGAAAATGTTTTTCAAATATTTTGTTAATTTATAAATAAATAAGAATGTACATAAGTATTCACACTCTTGACTTAGTACTAAGTTGAGGCACCTTTGGTGCAATTACAGCCTTACTCGCTTTTGAAATGAGGCTGTAAGAAAACAAAATGTGGTAAAAGTGAAGGAGTGTGAATACTTTCCGGATGCACGCTCGGTGCGGCGATTCTTGTATTATTTATTTTGTTTTACTGAGAATTAGGTTAGGAATAAGGTTAGGGTTAGGCATAGTTTTACTGGGGTTAAGTTTAGGTAGCCTATAGGGTTAGATTTAGGCATAGTTTTACTGGGGTTAAGTTTAGGAATAAGATTAGGTTTAGGCATAGATTTACAGTTTTTTTGATTGATTGAAAATGTATTAACGGTTTGCAGAATTACAGTACATTTCAAGCACAAACTCAATACAAAGACTGTTAACTGTGTGAGTGGACGACCCAATTAAGCATTACACTTGTTTACTGTAACTCTGAGAGTGTACAAATGGAACCAAATGGACCCTTACGGCCGGTGTTCTAGTTTGTCATCAGACCATGTCAACTTCAGTCCGCGTCAACCGTCGCCGTAGAGACGGACCCAAACGACAGATGTTTTTCACAGCGAAATAATGCGTAGCTGTCCGCGTCAATGCCCGTGTTTCCCCTTTATTTTAATCACAATTCCAAACAACATAGCCTAGTATAAGCCTACCGATGTGATTATTGTCTTAAGCGTCGGGCAGGCATTGTGTGGAGTCTGTGGACCTTCGCCAGGTTTTGTTGTTGTTGACAGTCACGGGAAGAAGGGGTTGTCCGACTCTTCCTGTTTCTTAAATGATCCATTAGCTTTTATACATTCTATTCTATTCGCCATTGAAGTATGAGTACGTGTCACGTACATTAACCATGTAGCCCAGCATGTAGTGCGTGAAAATAAACGCATTGATGAATGAAGGAATACAAAATAAAATAAAACCTTTCTGACGGGATTCAAACTTGTCCTGTTCACCTGTCTGGAGCATAGTCCAGTGTGCCTATCTATCCACGACGTTTAGTAACCGCAATCACATCATGGAGTATGGAACCAGCCATTAAAACACAGCCTTCATGGTCACTAGGATAAGTTCAGACTTTAGACCTCAGTCACCACAATGGTTTGCAACATAGCTGTTTAATTTAATACCGATTTGTTTCTAAAAACATCTCTCACCATCATCACCTAAATTCCCCTACAGGCTACTTATGGAATAGGGACTGATCGTTATTTATTAGAAATTTTAAATATATGAAGCATTATAGGTAGACAAACTGTTTGTTTTAGATACAGCATAGGTGGTCATTAGGGACATCTGGGCACCATATGGAAACTTTTTTAGTTAAGATATTTTTTTCTTCATTTCAGAGCGGTGCCAACTGCTCCCATGACTGACTGAGTTTGTATGTCTGTATGTCTCCATGTCTGAGCACGACCTAATGACCCATTGACCCCTGGTCTCACACACACACACACACACACACACACACACACACAGTTCTGTTTTGCAGTTTACAGTGTTATTTGCTACTTTCTATATGTGAACTAGGTGGCCACTAACCTGACGCTGCCAGATCCAAGAAGCTTGCTACACAAATTTGTTTCACAGCTTATTGGGATCTGGGATCGCGGAAGCAAATTCGATGACGGGGCTGTTCCTTTTTTTCAAGATACTTGGTAGATGATTGGATGGGACCGTCTGTCTATCACCGTGTGGGCGTGCAAACACAACCAATCATATTGACGTGTCTATATAGCTTCACGTCCGGTTTCGCACATATCCCGCCCTTAGCTCACGCTGATTGGTCCGGTACGGAACGGATTTTTGTCAGCTCAACTGCCTGAGAGATCCCAGATGAGTGCTGTGTTGGGGAACATGGTTACCCAATACCGCCCTCATCTGGCAGCGTCAGGTTAGGTGGCCACTGGGTGCACCAACTCTGGGGGGCATTTCTTTTGTTTGTGTTATTTTAATAACTATTCGGCTTGCCAATCCCTTCAGGCCCCCTAAAATATCCAACATAGGAGGGCATCAAATAGTCTGTCATGAGGTCTTCTCTCTCTCAAAAAAAGGGGAAAAATATATAATAATAATAATAATAATAATAATAATAATAATATTTTTTTCTTTACATGGAGAGCACATTCTTTCTTTAATTTGATTGATTGAGGTATTCGTTAACAGTTTGCAGAATTACAGTACATTTCAAGCACAACTCAATACAAAAACCTAACTGTGAGTGAACTTTAACTAAATACATGAATAACAATGTATTCATGTTCTTTCAGATTCAATGCTCCTCTTGTGCCTTATGCCGGTACCACCAATTGTGCGTAGGCATTATAAACCATCAGGATGAGGAGTATTTGTGCCCAGCCTGCATTCCCTGCGCATAAATCACTGCCCTCGTTGGCCAGCCATCATTTTTATTTTATTTGTTTTTTGTTTAAAAACACACACATGCATTGAAGGATGAGTTCAGTTTGGGGCTCTCTCCAGGTTGGCAGAGGGTGAGTAGCTCCCAGGATTACATCTTAAGAAATTGGCACTGGGTGTAAAAAGTGTTACAAAATCATGGGAGAAAAGAAAAGATGGCCTGTCTTGTTGCTCTTGGCCTAGTCTGGATGACCATACTACTTCTGCAAAGATTCCAATTCAATTGAGATGGAATGCTATTTAGATACTAAGCTATATACTATCCTATAGTTTCAATGTGTAAATTATTTGTAATCCTGGTTTACTGAGGCAACATTTGTCTCTCTGCATTTGATGCATGTTTACCTTGCTTATTGTAACTTGTTAGTCACTCTGGATAAGTTAAAGCTGCTGAATGCCTAAATGATAAGTTCAACCCTAACATTTAGTATGGTGAATTTCTACACTGCCAACCAATGCCACATGCTCCATCAACATGGAAAGGTTACAAACTGATACAGAGGAGCTGCAACCACTGTCCTGATGTGATCAGGAGCAATCTGACATCAGACAGTGTGCCCTTTTGTGGTCATTTTTGTTCCACACTGTAGAACAGTGGGCAAGGCAAGAATGTTACTCTTGTGTACTATGTATGGGATGTGCCAAATAAAATAACTTGACTTTTAAATCATGTGGTTGGCTGATTTACTTGGCCTCTTTAGTGATCTTTGTTGTCTATGAGGTCATGTTATAAACACACCGTCTACCCTATAATGATTCAATTATTTACAATTTCCAAGTAGCCTGTACAACATAATGACTCTAAGGTGAATTTAGGTGATGATGGTGAGAGATGCTTTTAGAAACAAATCGGTATTAAACAGCTATGTTGCAAACCATTGTGGTGACTGAGGTCTGAACTTAACCTAGTGACCATGAAGGTTTTGTGCGTTAATGGCTGGTTCCATACTTCATGATGTGATTGTGGTTACTAAACTTCATGGATAGAATGGCACACACTGGACTAAGTTCAGACAGGTGAACTTATGCTGAGAACAGGACAAGTTTGAATCCCGTCACGAAGGTTTTTTTATTTTATTTATTCCTTCATTCATCAATGCGTTTCACGCACTACATGCTGGGCTACATGGTTAATGTACGTGACACATACTCATACTTCAATGGCGAATAGAATAGAATGTATAAAAGCTAATGGATCATTTAAGAAACAGGAAGAGTCAGACAACACCTTCTTCCCGTGACTGTCAACAACAACAAAACCTGGCGAAGGTCCACAGACTCCACACAACGCCTGCCCGACGCTTAAGACAATAATCACATTGGTAGGCTTATAGGCTATGTTGTTTGGAATTGTGATTAAAATAAAGGGGAAACACAGGCATTGATGTGGACAGCTACGCATTATTTCGCTGTGAAAAACATCTGTCGTTTGGGTCCGTCTCTACGGCGACGGTTGACGCGGACTGAAGTTGACATGGTCTGATGACAAACTGTAACTCAAGAGAGTGTACAAATGTAGCCCTGGAACATGACTGCCATGATGATTATCATGACAGTCATGCAGAAACTTTGCCCTGTTTTTTGCGCTCGCTGCATTTACAAGATTTCCGTATATATAAACATTCAGATTTCAAATATAAAGTACTCACAAAGTGTCCCACGGGTGTTAGTTAGTAGCAGCGCCAGCGATTAGAATTGCTGCGTCCCGCGTTGTTTAATAAAAAGCATTTTTGTCCGAGCTCCCCGTCTACTTTTTTCAAACGGGGTTCGTTTGGGAAATCCACAGTTGCACACCGGGAGCGCACTCGCCTATTAGTCTGTATTGGCAGGGCGGTCAGCGGGTAACAAGAATACTCGCCGCATTTAGCGATTTGGCGAGTTAACTTGAGGATTCGCCGAAACGTTACGA
This sequence comes from Protomyctophum parallelum, assembly GCF_964188405.1. Taxonomy (NCBI): domain Eukaryota; kingdom Metazoa; phylum Chordata; class Actinopteri; order Myctophiformes; family Myctophidae; genus Protomyctophum; species Protomyctophum parallelum. Next base: position 1,686,508 of record NC_139714.1, read on the forward strand.
AACCTCGCCGAAACGTGACGAAATCTCGCCGCGGGGGCGACGCTTCTTCACATTCTGGCGAGTGTTCGTCACGTTTCGGGGCACTTTTAGCAGCTTTCTGTTGCAAGTTTCTGAATGTTCTCAGAGTCCGCAGGCTGATCTACAAGCTCACAACGTGAGCTCATTCTGGCGAGTTTCCTTCACGTTTCGGGGCACTTTCACCAGCTGGGGGTGGCTGATCTACAAGCTCACAATGTGTCCGGACGCGACGCCTTGTGAGCTTGTATATCAGCTATTTTCAGCACGGAACACATTGTACGGCGAAGAATAAAGATGTCTTTTGTTGGCCGTTCGTGGCGATATTGTGGACACGTACCTCCTCGACGCGATAATAACCAACTAAGCTATTTTTCGTGGCACATTATGTTTAATCAAACAAGTGTTAGGAGTTGGGACAGTGTCTGTCAGCGTGCATGATCATCATGCAGTAGCTAGATGCGCGCTCCAGTGGCGAGAGCTGACTGGAGCAAGATTGCTTTATTTGCCATTCTTTAATTCCAACTGCAGCAGCAGAAAAAAACGAAATTGCGATGTGCTGAGTGCACGGGCCAGCAGCATGGGTCGCGCAGCTCGCGCTGCCACAAACTTCTCTTTACACCAGAGAAAAAAAGAAAAAGAAGAAAGTGACCGGCGACTTCTTCAGAAGCAAGAGGAGCAGTAGCTAGATGCGCGCTCCAGTGGCGAAATGCCTTCCCCTTTCGGCGACTCTTCGTCACTTTCCAGGTCGAGTTCTCAGACAGAACTCGACCCGGAAAGTGACGAAGAGTCGCCGAAAGGGGAAGTGATCTCTCCAAAGATGAAGAAGACTCGGCGGGTCGAGTATTCCGGTATTCGGTCAGCGTACCTATATCGAACACACCGAGTGCCACCCTCCTCCCGACCGATAGGGGCGCGTAGTTGAAAGCCAATGGCAAAATAACACCTCGGATAAAAATGCTTTTTATTAAACAACGCGGGATGCAGAAATTCTAATCGCTGGCGCTGCTACTAACTAACACCCGTGGGACACTTTGTGAGTACTTTATATTTGAAATGCGAATGTTTATATATTTTAATTATTTGTAAATGTAGCGTTCGCAAAAACCAGGGTGAAGTTACGTCATGACTCTCGTATGAATACGAGAGTCATGTTCCAGGGCTATCCCTGCACATTAATTGCTGCCACATTGCCATATAATTGGCAACAAAAGCACCTGAGCGGTGCTCTTTCATAATATGGCCTGCCTGACCCGATAGCTCATGTATTAAAGCATCGGGTTACTAAGCACCCGCCTCTCGTTTCCCATCTCTAAATCTGGACAATCCACAAAAACTGTCAACAAGGCTCACAGACGCTTGTGGTCTCACTGATAATGGAACTTGATCCACTTATAATTCCCTTGCTCCTTTTTAATTCAAGTCGAAAGGTGCTCGCCTCACGTATAGTGGCGAATGGACCGTCCTGGCCAGTGCAAATATTTTGTTTAGGCCGCCTATAAACCCTAAAAAAATAACATAGTGTGTGTGTGTGTGAGAGAGAGAGAGAGAGAGAGGGGGGCGATGCGGTGCGTGCCAAGCGATGTTTTTTCAATCAATCTGTATGTTTACATCAGTTTGTATGTTTCACTTTCAATCAATCTATGTAGCCTGTCTGTCTGTCTAAGAGCAGGACTGCAGCCTGCAGGCTATCACAAATTACTTTGGACAGATGGAAAAAACTTTAGTTAAACTTGCAGAGTGCCAGATTACTTTACCTGGGTTACATCTTCTGATAGTTGTTCTTGAATGCTGTATCAGAACATGAGTCACATTTTCATTCGCGCGACGGAACGTGACAAAATAGGCTACAGCTGATCTTTGTTGTGCTGCTGCGAGCTGAGCATGAACACATGCAGTAACCCACGCGTTGAAACAAGGCTGTGGTAAAGATATTAAGGAATGGTCAGTGATGTCACTGGTATGCAACACGGAAGTAGTATGGACTTCAAGCTGTTTATAAACCAGTCAGTCAGTGACATCACTTTTGCATCCTTGGTGTTACTGCATAATTGGGGTCGTCCACTCACAGTTAATATAAATTATTACTTTCAAGGCTGTGTGGACCAGCCAGGAGATTGATGAACCAAACTAATTTTCAATAAAGTTAGTATGATAGTATATTTAATTTAGTACATTTTTATTTAGATTTTGATTGTTCTCAATTAAAAAACATTACTAGTTCTGCTTCTGGTGAGTTGATACATTGTTTATCTCACTACATATAGCTGTGTGCTCACAGTGCTGTGTGATGATCAGCGCCTGGCCTGTGACACAGTGAAGATGGTTTATGCACCCTGGATGTAGAGATCAAAGGATTACAACAGTAATTTCCATGAGTTAAACTTCTCAATTTTTTCTCTGACCCAACTTGACCTTGTGTGTTTGTTATGGTTGTTTTCAGGAGCAGACCCCCATGTTCCCACCTACTGTATGATGGACTTCACAAGCTGATGTGACATGGCAGTGCAGAGCAGTGGCATTTCCCCCGGGAAATATTGGATGACAAAATATTCAATAATTATTTTATATTAAAAAAAAAACTTAAATGAATGATAAAACAAGACAAGTATTTGAATATTCTGAATCTGTGTTCAACTAATTATTGAGCTGGGGATATCTGCTTGGAAGACACTGACAGCGAGAAAGAAGGATGTGAATGCCATTTGGCATATGCCATTTATTAACAGAAAGTCCACAAATAAACCAAATAAATTGGTAACCGCTTGCTTGCCATGGTTAAGTTCCAACTTACAACATCAGAACATAATTTATGATATACTGTATATGTATCAAGACAAGCTTGGTGTGGTGTACAACAATATGTCGGTGTGGTAGGCCCCGGTCTCACTGTATGCACCAAAGACAAAAATTGGTCTATGAGCCCAACCAGCCACAGTACACATAACAACCCCATTACTTCTACTAAAATATCTACTGTATAAAAACAGTTTAGGTGAGAACTGGGCTTCTTTATTAAATGAGCTTTAAGAGCTGATGTCTCAGATGAATGTGTTGAATAAACCAAGTCTAAGTCCATCCATGACCCACCACAAACATGCACTGGCATAAAACACACAAACCAAAAACAACCAAACCAAGAACAAATATAAAATGTTGAATTAACATGAATTAAACAGCTATACTCAAGCTAAACTCCCTGTAAATTTGCTTTAAGTTATGTTGTGAGTCTCTTGTACTTATTTGTTGTAATTGTGGAGCAGGGAATTGCACTCTTTCAGGGTGGTTTGAAGAAGAAAAAAAACATTCTTCTACAGCAATCAATTTGAAAAGGAACATGGTGTCATCGTGTCAAGTCCAAGTCCCTCATTTCCCACCTTCCATTTAGTCAGACCTGCAGGGAACTGCTCTTTATTTGCCTGGTTTAAGAAAGCTTGTTGAAGGAATCCTTCCTCCTCCTCTTATCCTCACCTACGTCTCCTCCATAACCTGTTAGGTCACAAAAGTCACCATCAAACCCAGTTGATTGGGCTGAAAATATCCTTGCTGTAGGTCTACAGGTATCATTCGATACAGATTGATGCTACAAAAGATAACATCCTTGATGTCTTACTGTCTAAAGTAAGGCCTGTGAATCTATTATTTTACTATGTTTTCGTTCTTCAGTTAGTAATACTACTTGTGGGAGCTATATTCAGTAATTTTCTATTTCAGTATTTGTTATATATTTAATGCATTTCTTATTTTTAGTTTAATTTGCTTTGCTTAATTGGTTTGTTTACAGCCATTATTTATGTTGCAGGTAAAGCTTTTGTTTTTAAGTTGATGGGCAGTTCACAGCTGAGTCTATTTAATTAAGAGAGCACACAGGGAGTCAGAGAGCACTGGGAAGGTCCACGTTTTTTTACCAGCAGCTAGGGAGAGCACTTTGACATCTTGTATCCCATACTATGTCTGTCTGGATGAGCAAATAAAAACACCATCAAAATTGGCTGCCCTGACTGGACATTGGTCTTATTCCTGCAACTGCGTCTTAATGATGAACTTAAATACTATAGACACAAATGCGTCTTAATGATGAACTAAGACTGTTCTAATTCGATACATAGAGAGTAGAACAAATACTTATTGGAATGCCAGGCCAGCAATGTTATTAGTGAGTGAATCTAGGATGTTGTATAATTGTATAAAAAATAAATTACCTGCTGCAGGAAGCAACTGTGGGGTCAACAGTGGTTCCATCAACCTCCTTATCCTGCACTGCATCTGCACCTGAAAGACACATCAAGGTCATTATAGTGAATGAAAAGTAAAACAGAAGAACTGTCTGATTTGTACACTAAATTAGGATGAGCAACAATTCTGTTTTCATAATGCTTTAGGAATACTTTATGATGAAGGCGAGCTGTAAACAACGAGAAGAATGAGATGGACCAAGATGTTTAGACAACACAGAGCATTGTCATTTACATTGAACACAATGCCTCCAAATGTGTCCGTTTGTAAGCGTCTGGTAACTTCTGTGTTACAGAAAACACAGACGGAAATGCAACATAATATTACTGTTAAGTGCACAAGATCAGAAGAATGGCATTTGGGAATATTTTGAGTAGTTTAAAAAACACAATACAAACAAGTTAGTGAGATAAGTTTGTTTTGATTTAATTCGGTCATGTTGACATAATCAGATGTTTGATTCCTCTGCTTTATTATTATTGAGGACTTTTCACTGTCATATTAGTTTACAATTATATGTTTGTTCTGTATGTGATAGCATGTGTCAGCTCAGATAATTTACATGCAAAATGCATGTATGCTGTTCACTTCACAGATGTATTTCTGTATGATAACCCATTTATGAAAGGTTGCACAAACTAGAGGGTAGAACGGGTCAGAAACGGCACAGAAAATGATTATTTGGATCTGTTCCGAAACAGAGACGAGGCATATTCCAGCTGGGTCCTTAAAGGCAAATGCCAGGCAAATTCATTCTCAGTGCGGCTCTCTGACACGTGCTACCCTCTAGCAGCTAGAGGGTAGCACGTGTCAGAGAGCCAGTCTAGCACAAACTACAACACTTTCTTTCCCTCACCTGTATTACTTTCCCTCATCAGATTACTATTTTGACTGAATCTTTGTTGACAAACTGTACAAGTATAGGGTTTTTCCCCTGTATGAGTCCTCATGTGTCTCTTCAGATTACCATTTCGACTGAATCTTTGTCGACAAACTGTACAAGTAGGCCTATAGGGTTTTTCCCCTGTATGAGCTCTCATGTGTCTCTTCAGATCACCATTTAGCCTGAATCTTTGTTGACAAACTGTACAAGTGTAGGGGTTTTCCCATGCATTATGAGTCCTCATGTGCATCTTCAGACTGCTATTTAGCCTGAATCTTTGTTGACAAACAGTACAGGTATATGGTTTTTCCCCGTTATGAGTCCTCATGTGTCTCTTCAGATCACCATTTTGACTGAATCCTTGTTTACAAACTGTACAGGTATAGGGTTTTTCCCCTGTATGAGTCCTCATGTGTCTTTTCAGATTCGTGGAACTAAAGCCTTTGTCACAAATGGTACAACTAATTATATTGTTCTCTGTGTGACTCTTCATGGATGGAGTATGTTTCACTGATTTCAAGTCAAGGGACAGCTTGTTGCTTAAAGACAATCTTTGTCCTTCCACATGTTGTGTCTTGAGTGATTTCAGTGTGTTTAAAGCCGACTGGTGTTGCCTTGTCTCCTCCCACTCATCACTGTCTTCAGTGATGTCAGTTTCTCACTAGTTGGCTGCGATTCTGAACAGTCGGCAACATCAGTTGTAGTTGTCATGTGTTCAGTTGAGATGCTGGATAGAAGCTCTGTGTCTCTGTTTTCATCATAATTTTCAACATTGACCCGGCAGCCTCCTCTGGTATTATAAGTAGCTCCGCGGGCTCCTCCTCAATCTGGTGGGGTTCTGGTTTCTCCTTGACCAGACTGGGGATCCTCTCCTGCTCCTCTTTACACACAGGAAGGAGTGTGACATCTAGGAGGAGGAGAGAGGAGGTGACATCAGCATCGCGCTGGTGGTTCTCTCAAACAGAGTATTGGAATCACTGGTTATTACTAAAACAGTCTGATGTGTTTCACACTCAATATGGTCAATATAATTACAGCAGGTTGTTTCATAAGCACTGGACTCTGGCTGGACAGACGTACATTAAAACATTTCCACTCAGCTACGTCATGTGTGAACATATAACTGGTCTAATTGTCCTGTTTTTAGTTTAAGTTACATTATTTGGTGGTTAACAAATCAATGATAAATTAAATAATTGGACACCGTTGGCAAATACAATAACTTGTTTCGTATGGATTGGACCAGGCCAAGTCACATGAAAGATGTGTGTTACTAGTTATACGTATATTTTTGCCACACTTGGTACATATTGTAGATAACCTTGTTTTATTACCACACTAGGTGTTGATTCGGATACACAAGCAGCATGAGTCATCTCATGTGCAACTGGTGTAGAAACCACTGCCTTATTGTAAAAATTGTCGTCAGTTTATGGAGCAAAGATGATGATATTGTTCCCCCTTCTTCAGTCTCCAAGCCATTAGACGGCCTACACAGGCTGCACCACAATCTCATTAATTTCCTCCATTAATAATTTGTTGTTTATCTGATGAAGCTCAATTAATAGATTAAAACATCACCAATGCAATTAAGTTACGTGAAGTTTTTACCTGAGAGATTGTCTCCCCTTTTCCTCATGTCTGGTAATGTCACCGTTGTCCCGTTGTTCTTCTTTAATCTGTGGAGGTTCTGGTTTCTCCTGGACCAGACTGGGGCTCCACTCCTGCTGTTCAGGGGAAACCTCCTCTTTACACATAGGAAGGAGCGTGGGATCTAGAAGGAGGAGAGAGGTAACATTAGGAGAGAGCAACTCAATGCATTTTCTGTTGGAATCAGATTAATTTTTTTAAATTACTTATACAGCCCTAGAATATCTCTGTTTTTACATACAGTTGGTACAGTATTCCACATACAGGAGCCATAGAACAGTGTCCTTGCGGTTGCAGCGGCAGAATGGCGGCATAAATGTGATAAATACTCCGTTTGTACTCACCCATTAAATTACTCCAAAGTCAAATATCTCCACTTTTTCACGAGCTGCACCCGGGTGAGGGGCCCGGAATGATCGATGGACTGAATTTACCAACAATTCCTGTTGATTACCACAAACGTCATTACAAATTGTCCAGGGAAGCACAAATGTTTGGGGCACACAATTGGCAGGTGGTGTGATTAATTACCCAGCACCTATCGCAAGGCACCTGCCAATCGTCATTCCGGGCCCCTCACCCGGAGAGAAAGCCGTCCGGGTGCAGCTCGTGAAAAAGTGTAGATATTTGACTAAATACACGTTTCGTGCCAGAACTTTCACATGGATATGAAAGTAGAGGATAATATCTTACTCCACGTCTTTGGAATTATTTAATGGGCGAGTACAAACGGAGCATTTATCACATTTAATGCTGCACATGTTGCGCCGTAACCAGAAGTGAACCAGGGTGTTCTATGGCTCCTGTATGTGGAATACTGTACCAACTGTATGTAACAACAGAGACACCCGGGCTAATACACAGTAGTGAAGAGGGGTCCTATCAGGACAGGCTTCAAGCACACTCTTGAGCAAGGATAGATTAAAAAAGCCTTCATTATCTAGATCTATTATCTAGACTAGGCTATTTTTTTCTTGACTTGTACAGCACTTTGACAGTCGTTTTTAAATGTGCTTTATAAATAAAGTTTGATTTGATTTTGATTTGATACTTCTTTTTTTAAGCCCGTCTCGATGGCATCCCTCTTCAATACTTATTTCTTTTTTTTTTACTTTGAGCACCTCATCACCACAAGGACTGGAGTCTTCACCTTTTTTGTATCTCAGCAGCCTGTTCTTTCTTTCTTCTACTTATTGATTTGTTATTTTCTTTGGTTAAATACGTGTTAAATAGCTATATTCTGACAGTAATCAATGCGACAGTGTTTATTCAGTAGTAGGAGTATCCATGTCTCTCCAGCTCTTTCTTTATTAAACAGAAAATGCATTTTCAGGTCAGGATATAAATTCTATCCAAATCAGGACAGAGAACTCAACTCAGTCAGGATATAGATTGAATAAGTGGAATTGGACGTGATGACACAAAGAAATAATTATGCAGACAAACTTGGAATTGGAACACTATAAAAATTAAGCTGATTCTACTCTCTCCTGATTGGTTGAACCTACCTGAAAATGTATGTTGTTTATTAAAGAGTGGAGAGACAGCTGGGAGACTGCCGTTACTGAACAAACACTCTATAGCAATGATTACTATCAGAAAATAGTGCTTTAACTTTTAATTAAAACCAAGACATGTCACAAACTACATAGGCCTACCTGCATGATGACAGTAGCCTATAATTCAAAAAATGGAATACAAATAAAATAAAAAACATTTTCTTCTGTGATTATTTCTGGTTAAGTGTAGTAATGGTACCAACCTGCTCTGTGTAGCATGATGACTGGTTGTAAAAGCAGCTCCAGTTTTCTTTTGCTGGAGGCAGACATCTTCTTCCTCGTATTCTCTGATAGTTCTGTTAACTTCAATCAATGTATCAACTGGTTGATAAATGACTTCACTGTTTCTAGTAAAGTCATATTATTAGTCTATTAGTCTCAGAATAGATTACTAAACTAGTTCTCAGTGTGTGGCCTCGTTTCTGACATGTCAGGCCCCCTCCTTTTATTACGCTCTATGGTCAGGCACTGTCTAGTGAGCTAATCTAGTGAGCTAATTTAAGGCTTCCGGTGGACGATCTCTTCAAAATAAGAGTACCCTCTAGAGTATTGAAAAAAAGTTTAATTTGCACATTAAAACTACAAATTAAGCATTTAAATGATGCTATATAAGAGCTCATAAGACGGAGACCTATGGGGCAGGTTAAAGTTAAACACTTCCTGGTGGTGATTTGACCCATTGATGCCAACACCGCCACCTTCTGATGAAGAGCTGCACAACAGTCTTCCAATGGTTTTAAATTGTATAACATTCAGAACGTGATGGAGCAGAGAGCTTCTTGAAACTATAGCTTCTAAGAAACAGGGAGAAGAGGGGATTTTTGGTAGAGGCAAGAGGATGTAATTTATATTACTTGAATGAGAAACAAACAGGTGTTGTTATTTAGCAATCAGGAAATTGGAAAAATACATATTTTATTCTGTAGGCTATATTATTATTAATGTTTGTCTTTAGTTCAAAGTTTGTTTTGTAAAAGCATTGACAATGAAGGGAAAATTTACGCCATATTTGTTTACGTCATGTTTATGTCAATGTTTGTGTTGGCACCGTTTGTTTTACATCACCATTCATCACCTAATCAACATGATTATCACACGGGTGTGATATTTGCCATACATTCTCTCATTTGCAATTAGTGGTGACATTTTAGTTCATGTCAGAAGTGGATGAGAGAAACGAGTGAGCTCAAACAACCACAACAGAAACTTTTAATGTTTTTGGTAGGCTAAGCAGATGATGATGTATTCTAAGGTCAGATTCTCACCTAATACTTCGGAAGACTCGGATCCGTAGGGCGGGGAAATTGGGGTTCTTGCTTATTTAATTGGCTGCGGTTTGCCTTCACACTGTCATTCGCAGCAATTGGAAACGCAGCAGGGGGGACCTTTATCAATGTGTTCCATTCATAAACTATAGCCTACACAGTGAAATCTATGGTGATAAAATTACACTCATAACGTGCATGTGTCGTGCCGTCTGTGACCCCCCCCCTCTCTCTCTCTCTACGCACGCAGCCGCCACACACTGTTCTTTTGGGCATGCAGCACCAGCGCTGCATGAGCGCACTGATATAACTCCCCAGTCCCACACAGTGACAGCACTCCATGTTTACGGCACGCACAGACAGACAGACAGACAGACAGACAGAATATTATGTAGGCTATAATACACTGCAGTGTTTTATGTGTTTTCTTAAGCAATTGATTAATGTACACGTCCTCATTTCGATCAGGGCTTCAGTCTCCTTATTCGACCATGTCTATCCACAGTAACGGGACATCTTTGCGCTGCGTAAAATATGCCTTCTCCGTCTCCAACTGTGTTCAGCTCCTCACCCGCCACATTATGTTTGCTTAATTTCCTTTATTTACTGCGGATTGCATTCACACCTGCACCGAATCGTAGTCAAGTGCGATTCGAAGCGAAGCGAAACCCACGTTTTTGGGCGGAGTAAAATGCGGTTATTTGCTGCGCATTAGGATTCGAATGAGCCTTCACACCTGCCAAACGAAGCGCACTTTCTGACAATGCGCAGCAGGATTCGTTTTAATCGCATGTGACCTAAGATAAGATAATATATATATAGGCCTATTGACCCTGTGGGGAAATTATTAGGACACACAGTGCTGCTAATTAAACGGTGTGTGTGTGTGTGTGTGTGTGTGTGTGTGTGTGTGTGTGTGTGATGAAATGAAGGCTCTGTGATGTTATCATTCCAGGAAACCGGTACGATTTGCAGTCCCTCTGACCTTTTCAGCTGTATTTTATCGATTGAGTCACCAAAATCTATTTTTAAAAGCTTTTATCATCAATTGAAATGTTCCCTTTAATATTGTGTAACAATTATGTGGATTATATTTCAAATCAGAAATTATCTTGCTTTCTTTCAGTAGACACCCCCTATTTTGTCAATTTTTTCATGTCCCCAATGGCCTTCGATGAAAGTGGACTTGAGATATGACTATTAAAAATGTACAAAAATCTATAAATTATGCCATTCACATATACATCTATCTGTGCTTTATTGCTGGCCATGTTTATTTTTTCAATAAATAGATTATTAATAATTAAAATAGCATTAAAAAGCTCTGTCCCCCAGTCACACTCAACCCCGTTACACAAGTCATTCCCCCCTCCATAAAATGTTTGGACTGGCCCTTTAGTGACATCACCAACCAGGAAGTGACATCTACAAGTCTTCTGAACAACATGTTACAGAGACAGGTAACTTCCCACATTCTTTTACAATGTTTTATAGTAATTTAAAATCTCATAGCGTGGTCGTAAAGCATAACCAGCTCAACTCCGTTACATGAAATAAAGATAGAAAACAATTATTTGTGAAAATTATCTTTGTTATTTCATCAATATATCTGATTTCTTAATATCATGCATACCAAGTTGTCTCCTCTGAATCACCACAAGTAGAGTAGTGGCCATTCTGAGTGAAAAATCACAACTCCGTCACACTCAACCCCGTTATGATTTTCATCATAACGGGGTTGAGGGATTGTGACGGGGTTGTGTTTTTAACACTGGTTGTGAAGTTATCATATTATTTAAATGAATTATAATATTCCATCAACATCCTTGTACTACATGCATATTATATACTTGATAATGTCTATGCTAAAGGTGGGTTTGCTGTTATTTCTTTACAGTCATACATAAATAGTGTATAAGAATTGGAAAGGATTTCTATTCTCAATATATATCTCAAAGTTTCTGCCTATATAAATCTTCTCAAAGTATATTTGATTTAATTATGCTATAAATATTTACAGACATCTATGAGTCCAAGATGGCACCAAAAACAGCTGCAGAAAGGCAGAGGGAGTACCGTGCCCGGCTAAAAGCTGATCCTGCAAAGAGAGAGCAACATCACAACCAACAACCAACCAATCCAACAAGAACTGCATGTATGACGAGTGTGTGGACTGCAAGGACAAGTGTGTGCCAATCTCCAGTACATATGACGGTACAGCAAAAGTGTCTTTCACTCAGTGGGTCACAGAAGATAAGGAGATGGATAAGAAGAATGAGGGAGAAAAGAGGTCAACTGTAAAGGTCACCATCAAGAAGTCTGTGGAAAGCACACAGGAGGACCTCACTGAGTTGTTCCACACCTTCCTCCAGCGGTTCAAACAACATCACTTCAACATCAAGCAGCAGTATGGCTTCTGCCGTGAATTGAAGAAGAAGATGTCAGTGGATGAGGCCTTGATACACATCGACTTTTCGGAAAATTACAGCTGCAAATATAGCTCCCAGATTCAAGCAGTGCACCTTGGGGCTTCACACCAGCAGGCCACTCTACATACAGGGGTGTTGTATGTGGGTGGAAAACCAGAGCCTGTGTGCTCCAGCACCATCTCCCCCTGCAGACATAAAAGCCCTCCAGCAATATGGCAACACCTCAATCCAGTGCTGGATTATCTTCAGGCCACACTTCCACATGTTTCTGTGCTGCACTTTTTAAGTGATGGCCCCTGTACTCGGTACAAACAACGGGGAAACTTCTTCCTTTTCAGCACAGAATTGTACAGAAGAGGGTTCATGGCTGGCTCTTGGAATTTCTTCGAAGCTAGTCACAGCAAAGGAGCACCAGATGGTGTCGGGGGAGCCTTAAAACGATCAGCTGACATGATGGTGGCGAAGGGCCGTGATATCCCGGATGCAGAAGCGCTGTATAAGGCCTTGACTGAGGCAAACACAACAGTGAAACTGTTCTTTGTGAAGGGTGAGGATGTTGAGGATGCAATGGAGAAAATGTCAAAGAAAATACCAGCAGTGCCAGGCACAATGAGAATCCACCAGGTGATTACGCTGGCTCCAGGAGAACTGCAGCTATACATCGTGATGTCAGCTGCTTTTGCACAACACAGAAGCAGTTTAACTGCAACTGCTTCAAGCCCCAGCGTTTTAGTTTCGGCCAGATGGTAACTGCTGTAACTGTGCCTGCCCCAGCCAGTGAAGAGAACACGCAGCCACAGCCAGCCAGTGAAGAGAATCCACAGCCAGAAAAGGAAATCCAGTGGGAAAGTGCAGAGGTCATTGGGAAGTGGTGCATAATCCGCTATGATGGAGGCCTGTATCCAGGCATCATTCTTGGCACTGAAGAAAGTCATGTCCAAGTAAAATGTATGCATCGTGCTGGGATTAACCGATTCTTCTGGTAAGTGTATTTGACAGAACGAAGACACATATTCATTGTTGTCTTTATTTGTGTTCTTAACTTGTCAGTGTTAATAAAAGTCAGTTCAATGAAATTGTCTATTGTTCTTAAATGGTTCCTAATAATGATATAATAATTATTGTTGAATTTGAGATTTTAAAACGACTATTCATGTTAAGCTATTTGTCTCTTCAGTACTGTTTACCACCTTCAACCCCGTTACCCTAGGCTCAACCCTGTCACGCATATGTTTTTTGTGATTATTTCTTAACATTTTATGAAAATGTAATTAATGGTTATTGAACTATGTCAGAAATGTTTAGAGCAATCATAAAAATACATTTTTTTGTTTGAAGTCAGATGCTATAGTCGATTTTGTATCCATTTTTGAGAAAAAAGTAGGTCCCCATCAAAAAATTGGCACATTCAGGCTGTAGTATAGCAAAAGTGGGAAAATGTATGTACTTTTTATATTTATATTTTTTGTATTAGTGTGAGGGCCATTTGATGAATAGAAAAATGTTTGTGTGTGTGTGTGTGTGTGTGTGTGTGTGTGTGTGTGTGTGTGTGTGTGTGTGTGTGTGTGTGTGTGTGTGTGTGTGTGTGTGTGTGTGTGTGTGTGTGTGTGTGTGTGTGAATGAAGTGTGTCTCTTTGATTAAATGAAGGCTCTGTGGTGGTGTGTGTGTCTCTTTGATGAAATTAAGTTATTTTTGCATTTTAAGGTCTGACACATTCTGTTCATGTATTATTTTATTTATAATTTGCTTTATGTATACTTATTTGTTAGTGTTTACTACTTTTTATTTTATGTAAGCACATTTTACTCATTTATGTTTGTCATTATTTTTTATTTCTTAAACACTATTTGAAGCTGGTGTATTTACATTTAATGTGCAGCTTGAATAAAATGCAGTGTATTAGAACTTGTAACCTGGATTTGGTCTTACTTTATTTGTTTGCAATATACTGTAGTACCTACGACCTATCTACCTAATCAACATCCATCCATCTTCAACCGCTTATCCGTAGTTGGTTTGGTTCGCGGGGGCAACAGCTCCACCAGAGTGCTCCAGATTTCCATCTCCAGAGCAACATCAGTGACTTTCTCCTGGGGGATTCCGAGACGTTCCAGTGAGTCGATGTATTTCCTCCAACTGCGCCTTGGTCTGCCCCGGGGTCTCCTCCCAGTGGGACGTGCGTCGAGGACCTCCCTATAGGCTCCCGAGAGGCATCCTAACCAGATGCCCGAACCACCTCAGCTGACTCCTTTCCAGGCGAAGGAGCACGCGGTTCTACTCCGAGTCTCACTCGTGTGACTGAACTTCTCACCCTATCTCGATCTAAGGGAGATGCCAGCCACCCGTCGCTTGTATTCGCGACCTTATTCTTTCGGTCATGACCCACACTTTAGATTTAATATATTAGTGCCCCTCACTTCACACAGGTGTGATTTTTTAATACCATGGGACCCTGGCTGAAATTCACCAGCAAGACCTAAGCCTAAACCCAAAACAAACTATAAGCTGGTCACCAGCTAAAACCAGCATAAACTGGTGACAAGCATAAGATGGTGACCAGCAAAACCATCAAAATACCAGCTAAAACCAGCATAAACTTGTGACCAGCATAAATTCCAGCTACCAGTTTAAACCAGCATGGACCAGCAAAACCTAGCTGGTCAGTCACCAGCTAAGACCAGCAAGATGGCGTCCAAAACACACTCTAAAGCTGGTCACCAGCTAAGACCAGCAAAAGGTGGTCACCAGCTAAGACCAGCAAGAAAGTTGCTGGTCCAGTTTATGCTGGTCTATGCTGGATTTTTCAGCAGGGGCGCCACGGCCCATCCACACCCACTCTGTGGCCAGACATATATTACATTGGCAGTGAGATTAGGACAGCGCCACGGCCCGTCCGCGCCCACGGCCGGAAAGGGTACTGCGCCCGTAGTGAAATTTCACTACCATAGAGAATGCATGAGAACGGTTGGGCTAGGGACCCCCAGGACATGCAGTCTATACTCCCACCGTGTGGATCAGGTCGGCAATACACCATGTTAATGTACACTAGCTGTTCCATCTGTGGAATGAATTAATATCTAATCACATTACAAAAGGCAAGCAGCTATATTAATATTGGACCAGATATGAACACAACTTCTCTCTCTGCTATTATACTTTATAATACTGTATTATAAAGTATAACAGCAGAGAGAGAAGTTCCGATTTAATATATGTGTTTAGGGTGTCAAAAAACTTGAACGAGTCTGGGGTTAAATGTCTGGTCTTTGTGTCAGAAACTATATTACAAAGTAAGATGAAAGTTGGAAGCATGCAACGTATACGTATATATAGCCTACACTGTAGGCCTATATGATTTTCCCCAAGGCATGCATTGTTATTTGTGCATACATATTAGTATCGAAGCAATATGGTTTTCTATAAGAAGGCAATTAAAATGCATGCATGACATACTTCTTGTCAAACGAATAATGGAATACTTCTTGTCAAACTGTGGCTTGAGCCTCGATAGTATAACCATTACCATATAGTCAGACACAAACAATACATTTCATACATAGGCCTATAGTACATTGGATAGAACTTTTTTTTTACTATACTAGGGGGGGATAGCTATAGCTAGCTGTTGTTAACTCTGACTCCAAATATTAATGAAACATTAGTTAGGCTAAAGCAAAGGCTAGGCTATATACAGTAGCACTGGCCTATATGAATGTCACACCTCAGCTCAAATAAGAATTTAAATTGATTAAACTTGGCCAAAAGACTTACCACATAATTTACTCATAGCCACTTGCTCAGCTCTAGGACTAGTAGTGATGCAACACAGGCATAAAAACTAGTTCTCTCATAATTGCTGCTCTGCTCAAAATGCACGCCCAAAAA
The DNA here is from genome assembly GCF_964188405.1 of Protomyctophum parallelum. Lineage (NCBI taxonomy): Eukaryota > Metazoa > Chordata > Actinopteri > Myctophiformes > Myctophidae > Protomyctophum > Protomyctophum parallelum. The sequence continues at coordinate 1,702,431 of NC_139714.1, forward strand.
ACTCCCACTGCTCGAGCTCGCAGTCGCCATGACGACCAATGTAGGTAGCCAATCCCAGAGCAGTGTACTCTGACTACAGTCACGCCCCTGCTTCTAATTAGCTATAACGTTTCCACCTGTGACATTACCCACAATGAAAAGCAATAACGCATCGACAATAAAATAAAACAAAAAAACATGAACAACAACTTTCCAAGTTCAGGACCAACGTTCCTTTCTATGTAGAAACCGGTGTTTGCTCGTTGTCGAAACTATGCAAAAAAATATTTTTATTTTTTGGTAAGGGTTGCACCGTGACAATCAGGGTGAGCACTATTGACACCTATATAAACCCTGTGGGCCTACTGACTAATGTATGGGTGAGATGATGAATTGGATCTTTTTCTACGAATAACCCTGTGTGAGAAAAATATCCACAACATTTTATTTGAACCCGCAATTCAGCCACAATTTTCAAATCGGCCCCATGGTGGCGCTATAAGCCATTTCTCTACTGTAACTGTGTCACTGCAGCATAAAGGAATATTATTGCACTGTTTATTGATATTATAGTTTCATTTCAAGTGATTGTTATTTTTGTTGGTTTATTTGTCATATTATATATATATACATGTATTCAGAAAGAACTGTCACGTATATATTTTTTCTTAATTATTCAGCAAAGTGCCTTTCAGATGGTGATGGGTTTGATTATATTTTTGATTATATATGTTAACATCAATGTTTCAAAACTGTTGTTTTCAGGCTGCGGACTCGAAAATAAATAAATCATATTTGAACTGGGGACCTCCCAAAACTATATTTTAACTGTGACCGGTTTAGTAGAGCTTGTAGATTCCCTATTTCTTCTACTTTTGTGTCACAACACCATGTGTACCATGATACCGTATATTTATGACAAAAGTTAAAATATAAAATGTCAAAAAAGTTGAAATATGGATGGTTGCCACACAGCAACGATCACCATCACTTTATCTACAGGCTAAAAATACATTGATGTGTTTTCTTGATATGAAAATAACCTTGTTAAATATTAAATGGTTCTCACAATTCATATCTGGTTTATCTGTGTTTATGATATATATGTATACCAGTATGCCAAACCCTCTGCTGCCCCACAGCAGAATATCCTAACATGTTTACAGCATTTCTGTGATTTGTACATCCTCAAGTTCAGTTCATGTTTACAATAAACTGAAAATCACCCTATATGCAGGGCTGGACTGGGACAAAAATCCGGCCCGGTCATTTTCGCACAAATTTGGCCCAGACGGCCCACCACAACCCGTGCGCAGATAGCAGAAACTCCGCTCCGTGAGGCACACAACCAAACAAGCCCTAATACCACCACTTTTACAGAACAACATAAATGATACAAACCAACAGACAACTACACAACCCTTTGTTGCTCTCACAAGAATGCTGGCAAAACGATTCAAGATAGAATTGATTGATTGATTGAAATATTTATTAACAGTTTGTAGAATTTACAGTACATTTTAAGCACAAACTCAATACAAAGACTGTCAACTGTGAGTGGACGACCCAATTAAGCATTACACTTGTTTACAACAGGGTCCACATTGTTCAATTCATCAAAACATTTAAAGACATACAAACATTTAGAGACATACAAATAGACATTTCTATGTAGCTAAAGTACAGAACAGGAATTCATCATATGGGAAGCAAAAAAGGGAAAAGATACAATATACAGTGAGGGAAAATGGGGGGGTGGGGGGGATTCAGATTTTACAGAGGCCAGTTTAGAATTGCAGCCATCCGTAGGTGCCCTTTGAGAGCGGTTTTGAAGGAGTCAAGGGATTCACATGTCTTAATGAAGAGGGTTTATTTGTCACTTTTGTTTTAATCATATAACTTGAGCGGCCCCCTACGGTCGTGGCCCACCGATAATATGACCGGTACGTCCTGTGGCCAGTCCACACCTGCCTATATGGTTGATACATAGTATTCATAGATACTAGTCTAGGTGCATACATCTAATATGCAATATGCATAGGCCTACTACATAGTATGCATACTAGATACACAGCGCAATGTGTTGTGAGCTATTAGATCTGCTATTTTCAGAGTGCAACACCCGAGTGCAATCAAACATAAAATCACTTGTCTTTTAGTTCTGCTGGATCTCTTTATTTCGTCCCTCCCTAACATTTTAGTCTAGTTTTTATTTGTTGATGAAATTGTCAATATTATATATTTACCCCTTATATATTGTCGCCATGGAGTGGAAATGTAAAAGAGGTTCCTGTTTTTATAGTTATTAAAAAGTATACGAGGAACACATGTCAGCGTAATTTAAATCGTATATAATAAATAAAATAGTATACAAGCTCAAAACAAGACTTTGTTAGCTTGTTAGATCTGCCATTTTCATAACTTTCTCTACAGTGACAAAATACATTTACACAAGTACTGTACTACTACTTAAAATAGACTATTGGCGGCACCATCAAGGGCAAGGTGCAGCCTGCGGAACCGTTGCGGCTTGAGAATCCACCATTCCTGAATAAAGTGCCTGGTGCTGGGAGTCTGGTGCAACGCACATAGGGCCTGACCTGGTGAGAGCAGGAGTGGACCTGGTGAGACGTAGGAGGGGCCCGGACAGGTGTCAACCCACAGAGCCTAGTCCTTCCATGTGCCAGAATGGTACCTCCCAGTCCCGGCAGAGTAGTTCAGGAGGAATGGATTGTGTGGCCCTGGTTTTTCCCTAATGGGACTTATCGAGGGTAGCTACTGGGACGTAAATCGGGACTTGATCACTCCCGGCTGGGTCACCTGAGTGAGGGGTATGATGTTGCGAGACCCGAAACCCTGATGACCTTGGGATACATCACTGAGGATACGTCCCAGGTGCATCCATTTATGTATGTATTTTGTTATATACAAGCTCACAATGTGTTGCAATGTCACACATGACAGATGGTGGATCTCCTATTTTCGAAAGATTTTTGTACACTTGAAAACATGTGAAATTCTAGATGAGAGAGTACTTTCTACTTTTGGTACTTTAACTACATTTTTATACCAATACATTTGTACTTTTACTCAAGTAGCCTACATTTTGAATTTCTGACCTTTACTTGTAACAGTTTTCTACATTGCAATTGATACTTTTACTTACGTCAATGAACAGTCTACATTGAAGTTATCTGAGATTACCTTATTTTTGGGTGAGAGAGACGTGACCTGTTCATTGTATTTTTGAGGGCCCTCCAATGCATGGATTTTGTTACTTGTGTGTACATGACCTACATGCTTTTTCACACCACAGACCTAGAGATATTTACATATCAAATCAGTAATGCACCACACAACCTCAAATGTTGACTAAATTAACATCTGTATTTTCCACAAATGAACAGGGATGCTTGGGTTCAAATGACTGGTCCACAGACTCCACACTCAAGCAATAAAACTGCATTTTTGTTTGTACCATATATGCCAGCAGATGGCACTGACAGCATGTGGTTCAGCAGTTCACAGCCTTTTCCATTCTAGCCATATGCAGTTTTAGAGTAGAAATATAACATGACTTTGATTTATTGATTTAAATATGTATTAACAGTTTGCAGAATTACAGTACATTTCAACCACAAACTCAATACAAAGACTGTTAACTGTGAGTGGACGACCCAATTAAGCATTACACTTGTTTACAAGAGGGTCCACCTTGTTCAAATCATCAATGTACAAATAGACACTTATATATACCGGTAGTCAAAGAACAGAACAGGAATTAAACATAAAAGGAGGTAAAAAGGGAAAAGAAACATATACAGTGAGGGGAACAAAGGGTGGCCGGTGGGGGGATTCAGATTTTACGGGGGCCAGTTTCGAATTGCAGCCGTCCGTAGGTGCCCTTTTGAGAGCGGTTTTGAAGGAGTCAAGGGATTTGCATGTCTTAATGACTGTTGGTAGAGCGTTCTACATTTTGGTGGCATAGGAGCGAAAATAATTGAGTCCCTTGTTTGTGCCGAATCTGGGTTGTACATGGTTCGTTGCACTCGCTCTGGTGTTGTGGGTGTGGACTTCGTTAACATTAAGGAAGTATCTCGACAGGTACATGGGTATCTTGGTGGTGTGGACCAGACCCATTGCAAGATGCTGTACTCTGTCGTCGACCCTAAGCCATTCCAGCCTGTCAAAGTCGGCAGGGGTGAGGCCAAGTAGGAGCCTGACCAGTTTGTTTTTGGATGTCTGGAGACTAGTTTTAAGGGCCTTTGAGGTGCTGTGGTACCAGGAGGTGCATGCATAGTCAAAGAAACCTTGTACGAGGGCTCCTGTTAAGCTGAGTGACATCTTGTTTTCTCATCTCATCTCGAGTGACATCTTGTTTTAGGGCCCTTAGGGTGTCTAGTTAAGATGTCTTCTTGTTGCCCAAGTCAAATAATGTCATAAGGGGTTCATTTGAACCCTTTCTTACATCTACCTCAAAAACGAAACAACATACAGGTTGAGATTGATTTTCTCCGTACCGAGGCTGGCAAGGTTTCCAAGGAGGCATATCCGAGACCGGCTTCAAAATGGGGTTGAGACAAACTGGCTTCTGGGGCACGGTGGCACCCAAGGGGCCAGTGAGGCGCTCCAACGTTGAAGCACTGGGCCCTAGTGGTAAGAAGAAGGATTGCAGGCGGACCCATTGATTCGAGACGAGAAAGCCGTATATACGGAGGAAACCCTGTGCAGCTGGGCTTTAACATTGAGCGCTCGGTTGCACTTCCGCATTTGCCAACCAAAATTTGGTTTCATCTTCTCCATTGACTCCTACCACTACTACTACAATTACTACCTTCCATCAAGGTGCAGGAGAGGCTGAGGCGTGGATGTTCTGATACATTCATAGTGCAAGGTACAGCAACCAGGAACCCCCAGGACTTGTAAGTTATTTCTGGGCAATGAGGATAACAAGCGACAGCTCTGCCAGATGATGCTCAAGGTCTGGGGGAGTAAGGAGGCAGTATCCCGGCTGGCAAAATGTGAAACAGCTGCTCTCATCGTGGAGGGAAAAAGCTCATCAACTTGTGTCATTAGATGGAGAAGTAAGTTGATTGATCTAGATAGGTCTAGATAACTTTTGTTCTTGTGTTCATCTGCCAAGAATATACGTTTTAATTGGGGTGTTTTGTGCCATTTCAGGTTGACTGAAACACAATGCCCTCCGGTCAGATCTGGAGGAGACGGGTTGTGATATACCTGCATCATGCTTTCAAGCTGGGCTTCAAGTCAGCAGTAGTAAGGACCCCACCCAGATAGACATATTCTGTATTCTCCTGCATCAAGCTGACAACATCAACCTTGCCATCTACCATGACACTGGCACAGGCAGGCACTGCCAGCTGGTAAATGTCTCAGAGCTGGCAACCTCTCTTGGGCAGCCATACTGTAGCACCCTGCTTGGGTACTATATTCAGTGGTGAGAACTGCAGTCTATACTTCCTTCAAGGGCAAAGTGCCACCACTCAAAAAGCTCCAGAAGAACCCCAAATTTCAAAAGGCTTTCTAGTTAAGAGGATATGATATAAATGTATATATATTTTGGTATGTTAGCCTATAGTGAATAGAATGCAAGATTTTTAAAGACCAAACTTAGCAATTGTCCTTACAATCATTCTACAGTCAGCTGGTCGATGAGTGGAAGTTGAAGCCGGAAATGCAGGAGCAGCTATGTGTGATGTACAATCAAGCATGCGAGACATCAGTAAACCTGGTGTAATCCCACTATCATCATTAACAGGCAGTACAGGTAAAAAAAGAACAATATAAATCTTTATTATTTGGTACAAATAAGGAATTTCATAAAACTTTTATTACAAATTAATTCAAATCTGTGGATGAGCAGTAATGACATAAACCATTAACAATAATAAAAACATCCCTTGATTGTTGCTACAGACAGAGCAGCTGGCTTGTGCTCCACTTCCATGGGCTGCAGGCTTAGAGAGGGGAATAGATGGGTGAACTCACACATTTTAACACAGCACCCTCCAAATGGCATCCAAGAGCAACGTAATAACCACTACAAACCAATAAGGTCAACCAGTGTACCAACAAGCCCCTCACCTCTATGGCAGCTCAACACGAAGAGGAGTGTAGGCACAGCTGGTTACCTGACTGAACTCTACTGGGGAGATGGTTTGACAAACATAAAGAAAATGTTCAAGCCAGCTGACCAGCTCTGCATTCTACCTATCACTATACGTCTATGATCTAGGACAGGGGTAGGCAACCTTTATTATCAGAAGAGCTATTTTTGTCCCAAAAACGTATTACAATTCTATCTGGAGCCGCAAAATATGTTTGCTTTAATAAAGCAAACTTTAATTATTTGTGTTTTTTCTGGTCTTTCAATATTACATTGCTAATTTCAAGTTATATACCAGTAAGCCAGCAGCATTGGTGGTGAAAACAAACAAAGATGTCTTATCATGAATACATTCTATTTTCCTTCATTAAATTTGATTCTTATTTTTATCTGCATGGTGTATAGGCAACATTGTTTTGCAATATCAAAATTAAAGAATAACTTTATACCTACTACAAATTCAATAATAAATTATGATTAAATGTAAAAAAAAAAGAGAGAAAGAAAAGCTCTTATTCCTTTTCATACTTCTTTGCTGTAGCAACTGGGAGCCACGGGAGAGGACCTATAAGAGCCACAGGTTGCCTACCCCTGGTCTAGGAGCATAAACCTGCTCACTCACAGTAGCCGGCCAGCTGAATTGTAACCGGTACATCTATTTAAAAAACTACAAAGAAAAAGGAACAGCCGTTAAACTCCACATAAACATATAGACACAAAACATTGTTTAATCCATTGAAAACAAAGTTATAAAAATACAAAGTGCAATGGTAAAATGCATAACTAAAACAAACTAGGCCTACATTACCAGGTGGCTCTCTGGTTGCATGCATGTGACTCAGTTCACAATGGCCACACCTTCTCATCAACTGCATCTGTACGCTGAATGTCACCACATAAACATATGGGGACGTTACACAGAATCACAAGCTAAAATGTATCAACTTTACACATACACAAACAGTATACTCACATTTCTTCTCCAATTGGCATTTATACACTTTACTGGAGAGACAACAGCGACTCACAACCAGGAACAGTACACATTAGTGACTTGACAAATGCATTTTAATTATATAAACATACACATGGCAACCAAACCCAAATATAAATGAACAAAGCAACTAAACAGGCTTACCATTATAGCAAATCATTACAAACATCTCCCTCTCAAAATGTTCGTACAAATACCTAGGAGTAGTAATAGTACCATCTGTTGTCATGGAAAGATCAGATGGATTCAGTGTGTAAGAAAACAAAGCAAAGAATCTACTTCCTTCGCCGTCTAAGATCCTTCGGTGCTAAACGTACTTCAGAAACTTTATACATCCATGTATGACAACAGCATCCTAAGGTTAGCAAGGAATATCAGTATATCACTGTATAACACTAACCATGTGTTGTATGGAGACTATATAGTTGCTACCTTCAGGAAGGAGATATGGTGTACCAGCATAGAATAAAGTCAGACTAGGCTTAATCAGTGAGTTGTAGTAGCCATGGGTAATCTAGGCGGTGGACAGCTGCTCTTGACTTCATGTATTGTTTTGTTCTTTGTGTTATGTCAAATGTGTGTGTGTGTGTGTGTGTGTGTGTGTGTGTGTGTGCGCGCGCGCGCGTGTGTGTGTGTGTGTGTGTGTGTGTGTGTGTGCATTCTGCATACTTGGCTGCTGGGTCGCAAGACAATTTTCAGTGTGAACTGACAATAAAGTACTATATCATAGTAAAAAAACATAGTCAAAGTCAGCTAACAACAGTGACATGAAACAAAGTGAAAAGAAAATGTGAAAATAAAATGTATTCATTTTTACAAGGAATTGTACATACAATTTACAATTTAGGCATTTAATCCAGAGTGATTTACATTAAGCAAAAACAAAAGCATGGCATACATCACATATATAAAAAGTAGTTAGTTAGTAGTTAGTAGAATCATGTATAAACTAAGAACGTAACAGTGGAGTATCTATGTAAACTATACGATACTATATTCTACTTTGTACTATAAAGTGCTATGACTACATAAAATGCAATTCTAGTGCTGTCTACGTAACAAGTTATAAGTCTGTTTAAAATACTATCTAAGTCTACATAAAGTGCTATCTAAGGGGCTAGGCTAGGGCAATGGTGGAGTCTGAAGAGGTGGGTTGAAGAGGCTGCAGTTCTGATTGTGATGGGAAGTGCATTCCATAGTTTTGGAGCCAGAAGGGAGAAGAGTTTGGGACGTGTACATGTGATTGACTCAATACAGTAAAAAGAAAAAAAAAACAGATAAATCAACTTCCAACAGACCAGAATGGCATAAACAAAACAGTTATCTGTTAGTTTAGCCTACTCTATTGCATAATGGTGGCTTGTCAAAAATAAATGATCTGCACTCTATAAAGGTCACTTTTTCATCAATGAATTCAACTTTAGATATCTGTTTTCGTTATCCTCAGTCAATGTCTGATTATTCTCACCTGTGTTGCCAGTACCAGATGGGAAGAAACAGCCGAACAATCATGGTTGTGAATATGTAATTTACACAAAAATAAGTGTATTTATTATAAGAAACAACCTTGTTTCAGATGACACAAACACGTTTTCATGTAATTAGTTGGTACTGTATACAGGTCAGGTTTAGGAAGAGCCATTACCTCAGAATGATGCTCTTGCCTTCCAGCACTGTAATGTTGTGGAGCGGTTTGGTCAATTTTTCTACCATCACTGTGGGCCCTATAGACTAGCGTACCAAAATCTCCTTGAGGGGGCGTCAGCATATGTGTCACGTGGTAGCGGCCACCATACTTCTGGGATTGTCTGGTCTTTTTACACAGTGAGCGACTATCCGTGTGCGTTCTTTTTTTAAACACCAGATGGAGTTCAACAAACGATGTGCAACCATTCTGTGTATGCCCGCAGGGTGTTGTGGTGCATGCTTACTGCTTGCAACCCTCTAGTCTAGCTGCTGCTGGCTGGCCCTTGTGGTCAAAGGGGAGCATCCATGGAGTTTGGACCTGGGTGTAAGCCTTCTCCTGCCAGTACACAGCCTCTCCGTCACCAAGACTCCTGCCGGGCCTTCATTTGTCTTGTGAACCCCATGCTAACCGGCAAGAGATCTGGGAGCTGCAGTGGTCCCCTGAGGTCTGATGTGATGCAGTGGCCCCCTGCCATTGGACCATCCAGTGAGCCGCTGCCTTGTGGGCTCTTCTAGGAAGACAAAGGCTAGGGGTAATGTCACAGAGTGGAAAAACCTGTTACAGTAACACCAGAATCTTTAAGAACAGGTTGGCTACAATAATTCATTCATTCCATTCTCCATCAACATTTAAAATAGCATAATAGAATGGTACTGTATGATGTGTTCATGAGATATTGTGACTTTATTTTATTATCTGGATTCATAGCCTAAATAAATATATTTTATTACTTATTAGTAATTAACTATTGTCAAGACGTGACTTTTTGCAGCTGTCAGTAGCCCTAAAACATTACCATTTGAATGAAGAGTTTCCCCCACGATGTCACATGTTGATGAAACAATTCCTATAAACCCAAACTTAACCAATGAAACTCTATAGACTTACATAATATATGTACATGAGTTGTCTCTGTACTTGTGGCTACTTTTTTCTGTCTAGTGTCTACACCAAATATCTGTGTCAAATGTAGTTGATATACAAGCTGACAACACCTTGCAACACAACGTATTGTGATCTTGTACCTGTATGGCCAATGTCCCCCCAGTGTATCGATGCTGGGGTTTATATGGTTAGGCTTATAAAAAACTAAGCCTAAACCTTATCTAATAGTAACCAAATGCAATGCATGTTGCAAAATGCTTTGGAGGGGGAATAAATAAAAAATATATCAAGGCACACCTACTGTAAAGTGGGATTTGAACCCATGACCTTGTGATCGAGGACTCATGCTACTGAAAATAAGTCCCACTCACATTTAGAGGTATTTAAGCTCTATCAAATTTGACAGTTCACTTATACTTGATCAGTTCAAGTTATGATCAAGATGTTCTATGAATCTAGAAACATGTTTGCTATCAAATTAAATGAAGCATAGGTGCAGAACATTGTTACGCACTAGTCAGACACAGCAGACATAAATCATGCAAGGAAATGCCTCCTCAAAATTGAGTGGCTTCCTATGATGGCCGAAACTGAGCAGTACCTTGCTAACTGCTTGGCCCTCCTTTTGGAGAGGCCGGCCATTTGTAAGCCCCTCACAGAAAAAAAAAGAAAATCACACCTGTAGAATGAACACCTCCCTATGGGAAACTCACCCCGGACAGGTGAAAAGAAGCAGACTCAACATAACTTGTAAGTTGTAAAATCTGCTGCTTTCACACATGCAGCCAGCATACAAAGAACTACAATGTCTTGTGTATTACTGTAGCTTGTCTGACACCTTGATCAAGTTGAGAGAGCAACTGCAGAATAGTCATTGCAGTGAGAGCGAGGCAAGCATGCAGCCAAGAAAATCAGGAACGGACAGTGCTAGACCAGCGTCGGTCGGGAAAAAATTAAGAAATAACTAGACCAGTCATCCCCCAATAGTGAGGGGATATTAGGACCCTTCTGACCCCCCACCGGTGCCCCTGGTCCAGGTAGGATACTGCTGTACTGTATTGATTGATTGATTGAAATATTTATTAACAGTTTGTAGAATTACAGTACATTTTAAGCACAAACTCAATACAAAGACTGTTAACTGTGAGTGGACGACCCAATTAAGCATTACACTTGTTTACAACAGGGTCCACATTGTTCAATTCATCAAAACATTTAGAGACATACAAATAGACACTTCTATATAGTTAAAGAACAGAACAGGAATTCATCATATAGGAAGCAAAAAGGGAAAGGATACATATACAGTGAGGGGAAAAAGGGGGGGGGGGGCGGTGGGGGGGATTCAGATTCTACAGAGGCCAGTTTCGAATTGCAGCCATCCGTAGGTGCCCTTTGAGAGCGGTTTTGAAGGAGTCAAGGGATTCACATGTCTTAATGACTGTCGGTAGGGCGTTCCACATTTTGGTGGCATAGGAGCGAAAATAATTTAGTCCCTTGTTTGTGCCGAATCTGGGTTGTACATGGTTTGTTGCACTCCCTCTGGTGTTGTGGGTGTGGACTTCGTTTACATTAAGGAAGTATTTAGACAGGTACATGGGTATCTGTTCAAATGTCTTTGGTCAAGTTGATAGAAACAACTTCAAGAGTGCTGCTCATACGCTCAGGACTACTGAACTTTTGGGGGGTTAAGTAGTATTCATATATTGAAAGAGCATTATCTCATTACCTGTCACAAATGTCCCACAGCGTGTTGCAAAATCTATTGTGTTAATTCAGCTATCTATTCCACTTTCAGCAGTGCTGTGCTGGCTGTAGTGCAGCCTACAAACTGCTTAAGCAAGTCTCCACTCACCACCAACAGTGCAAGCCGTGAGTGCGAGCAGTATGAAATGACCTTTGTCTGTCCACCGTTTCTTTGGTTCGGGGGACCCAGCCGAACTGAACTTTTGTCGGTTGTTATAGTGTAGAATGCAGCTACCTTAAAGAATGACTGCGCTCTGCTTTCCGTGTGTAGGTAACTTCATGGCAGCCTCAAACACCATGTCCTCCTGACCAATGACCATTGAGATGGTCACTGGAAAGGATTGCTGTCAGTCTTTCCACAGAGAGAGACAAGAACTCCTCCTATTGGCAGAAACAAAATCTGTGTGTGTGTGTGTGTGTGTGTGTGTGTGTGTGTGTGTGTGTGTGTGTGTGTGTGTGTGTGTGTGTGTGTGTGTGTGTGTGTGTGTGTGTGTGTAACAAATGACCGATGGAATGATATTTTACCCAGGTTTGTGACTGCTGTGGTGCTGAGGTTGAGTAGGTTATTAAAAGGAAGGAGAACGAGTCAACAACAGTCAACAGACAAAGAATCACTGACCTGCCGGTAGATGTCAAGGACCACACAGAATTATATGCCAACGACCCCCACCTCAAAATGTTTAGTTCCAGGGACCCTCAGAAGCAAAGATTTGAATAAAAAATAACAAAATACGTCGTATATCCAAAACATTTGCGCACGTTTTTAGTCAGATAAAAAAAAAAGCATAGCCTATCTATAAGCTCATAGCGCAACATGAGCTGATTGTATATACCGGTAGCGGTACTACTTTTGAACATAGCAAAAGTGATTCCCAAACCTTTTAGCCCGTGACCCAAAACAGAAATTTGATATTCGTTCTGGACCCAAACTAGTGAAAAAATTACTAGTGAAATCTACAAGCTCACAACGTTTTTTTTTAGATTCGATTTTTTTAGATTTCTCTTTGATATCTTCATGAAAATACTTCCAAAAAATCATTGCATTTGTTTTTAATTCATGAATTTTATTTGGCTTTTTGGGGAATATATTTTGAATATTTTTTGTTGTCTGTGACCCACAAATGGGTCCCGACCCAGTGTTTGTGAACCATTGCTTTACAGTAGCTGAAACAAAAAAATTACACAGATGCTTTCCAGGTTTTAATGGCTTAATAATACACACACATATAGCTGCACGTTTAGTGTCCTGGAGTGTCCCCAAAGGTCCTTCCCATATTTATAATGAATATATTTTTCTTTATACATTTCTAGAATGATGGGTCAAACATGTATAGGTTTAAATTATGAATTGATTAATGTCTGTTAGGTCTACTAACTTCCAGGCACTTTAAGGCCCGTTTAGGGGCCGGCCCCATACAATGTGATAGCTCCTTGTGATGTGTCTACATTTTATTATTTACTATTCCTTATTCGATTTCACATGACATTTATCCTGTCTTGGTACCATAAATAGAGTCTTAATTTGATATATTTCAAGGTGATAACAGTTGACACCGATATTCAATTGTACTTGATTGTATCACATACATATAATACCTCATTTCCTGTAGGCCGAAACACGTACGCTGTCTGTCCGTCAAATAAGACGGGGGGCGTATATGAATTTTGTTTTTAAACACTTCAACCCTAGAATAAATCCCTATTACTTAGAGGAACATTAACCGGACTTAGCAGCCGATCTACAAGCTCACAACGCCTGACGCTGCGAGGCGTTGCGAGCTTGTAGATCGGCTATTTTCAGCAAAGAGGTTTGGTGTAGAGGGAGAAAAAGAGCAGATCAGGTACAGAGACCACGGTCAGGTTTAGTATATATTTCAGTGCAGGTTAAATGTCTGATGAAGGTGTTTTAAAGATTATATACTTTAGCTATTGAAAAATAGCAGATCTACAAGCTCATAGCGCGGCACCGAGTGCCGCGATACAAGCTTGTAGATCTGCTTTTTTATTTTTTTATTGTGGAAATGTGGCGCAAATAAATGAAATAGTTTGAGAACCACTGACACAAAAACATAGGTTTTTCAGAAAACTGTCATGATTTAGAAGACATTTTGTGTAGAATCCGCCTCAGGTTTAAATGGTATTTAAATACCGTCAACTAACAGCAGCACAGTAGGCCTACAGGTCTTGAACGAGGCATTTTGCTCTTGATTAACTAATCAAGGGCAACCACAGGGGGGGGGGGGGGGGGGGGGGTGTGTGTGTGTGTGTAAATAACAAATGACTGATGGAATGATATTTTACCCAGGTTTGTTTTGTGACTGCTGTGGTGCTAACAGGTTGAGTAGGTTATTAAAAGGAAGGAGAACGAGTCAACAACAGTCTTTTTTACAGTCGTTTTACAGTAACTAACCTAGAGCATTTTCGTGGACATAAAGAAAGTCACATTCACAGTCACAGCATAGGCTATTTGACAGCCTTCTGGCCCTGGTATTTGTCCCTTGCATCCTAAAAATCACACGTGTGTGAAGTGAGGGGCGCTCTTATCACATTCCATGCTCAGCCAATCAAATCATCACTATGTGGTACACACAATTTGCTTTGTGTGACACAAAACATTTGAACGCCAAAGGCCAAGGGGCCTTGCCCCGGAAATTGACTAACATTAAGTAAAAAAAAAAAAGAAACTACCTAGTAAACAGAGTTAATTCTGCCCGCCACTGCCCACAGTTAACCTCAACATTGGGACATTTTGTGATTGAATTCTCAGTTTGTGTTAGCTGCAAAAGCGGTTCTTAAAGTGGGACCTGGGGTCCCCCCAGGGGTCTTTGAAGGGATTCCAGGGGGCGCCCAGCTAAATGCTTGATAGTTACAAACTAAATAGACCTGCCTGTCTGCCATCGGGCAGCAACCATAGCCTACTATTTGAAATATGGAGTTCAAGGTTGCCGTCCTATTCATTTACAAAATATACATTCTCATTCAAAAGTGTTGTACAAAATAAGCAAAAAATACAAATCTACAAGCTTAAATAAAACTAATGTCAATGTATAACTACAATGGATGTCTTAGACTTTAAATGTTTTGATGTACTCAGGTTGAGGCCTCGCATAAGCCCTTTGGGCTTCTTGCCTCCTCCTTGCACTTTTTCTTGTTTTTGTATTCTACATATTTCCTTTTTGTATTGATTATAATGTTCTAAATTAAATGAAGCGGTACATATAAAGATTACAGAATGGACCAATTGTTCCAAAAATGTGTAGGCCTACCCTCTAGTTTGCTCGCACGCACGCACGCGCACACACACACACACACACACACACACACACACACACACACACACACACACACACACACACACACACACACACACTGTGTACAACATACATAATTACAAGTAAGACGCGCAAACGCGGGAAGCAAACTCAGCTCGTAAATTGCAATAACTATAGAATAAATTACGTACTTTTTTTCTTTTTAGTTAGTAATTTTTTAAAGTTTTCTACTGTGTGTGTGTGTGTGTGTGTGTGTGTGTGTGTGTGTGTGTGTGTGTGTGTGTGTGTGTGTGTGTGTGTGTGTGTGTGTGTGTGTGTGTGTGTGTGTTTGTGTGTGTGTGTGTGTGTGTGTGTGTGTGTGCTACAGCTGCGCCCTCTGGTGGCGGGCGGGTGGTGTCACAGCGGGACAGACAGACAGACACACACACACACACACACACACACACACACACACACACACACACACACACATACATGATCTGCAGGGTCTCATAGTTAGTGCTCACTGAGTTCGCAATAAATTATTTTGATGCACATAATTGACAATTCTGATGAATTGAAAATAGACCATGATGCAAACAAGTCTTAGTGCTTTTCCTGGTTATATCCTCAAGTATAGCAGATTTTGCATTGACCTGTATTTTCCTTTGAACTGTACCCTTTCTACTGTGAATAACATTTTCAAACAATGACACTGAGAAATGACAATATTGTTGACGTCCAAATATAAAATAAATAGTTTGTGTTGATAATAGAAATCATAATCTTGTCTCGAATCATTCAATCCTAAGTAAGTCCTGCCCACAACCCCTCTGGCTGGCCAATCGGAACAGGGCTATTAGGGCGTCTGAGTAGACATATAGACATAGGCATATAAACGTAGTCTCTTCTGGCTCTGGGGGCCGTGTCAAAATTGAAGGCACAATTTCCAGAGATTCCTTGTGAAGCATGTGCTTCTCTCCTGTTCCCTGAAACTATACCTTTTCAGATGGGGGTCCGCGGCCAAATACATCAATGTGGGGGTCCTTGACATGAAAAAGTTTGGGAACCATGCACTGATCTATAGACTCTATAGGGACCAAAAAAAACCAAACTCCTACAAAACATTGATGTATGATGTAAATCCATTGAACTAATGCAGTGGTTTTCAACCCTTTTCATATCAAGGACCATTATGTATTCAGCATTTGAGCCACGGACCACCATTCGATGACATTTATTAGCCTCTCATACCCAAACCTAACGAATATTTTGTTGTCGTTGGATAAGATTTTGTC
This sequence comes from Protomyctophum parallelum, assembly GCF_964188405.1. Taxonomy (NCBI): domain Eukaryota; kingdom Metazoa; phylum Chordata; class Actinopteri; order Myctophiformes; family Myctophidae; genus Protomyctophum; species Protomyctophum parallelum. Next base: position 1,718,398 of record NC_139714.1, read on the forward strand.
CACAATTCCATGCTGTGTTGATGTCGGTATACCATTAATAGAGATAACAGACAGACGTTGATCTAAATAACAATTCTCCTACATTCTCTAATTGTGTAGACTTCGTGTAAATAGTAATAGTAAAAATAATGCATTAAGTAATCAAGAGTAAAATATCTAATAAGGGTACATTTGGTTACCAACGCTAGCTGGGACCATTGGTGGTCACTGGCTCGACCACTGGTTGAGGAACACTAAACTAATGCATTTGTGTTCATGTTGGCAAAGATCTACACTAAATCCGTTCAGCTGTTTTTTGTCGCCCGTGTGTGGACAAAACTAACTTTTATTTAGATGATTTGTTGAGTTACAAACAATGAATCATATGTAGGAGTACAAGGAATTCAAGGAAACATAACAATTACACACCTCGAAACCTTGAATTCACTGAGATTGTGTTTAGTGTTTGTCGCATTTCTGATTCGAGAATTTGACGACCGGCAGATAGGCTTATATATATGTAGCAAATTATTAGCTAATCATCTAATCACAATTATTTGAGGTAATCACTTATTCTTTGCATAATCGTCAATAATTTCTATGTTGGAAAAATGTCTGTACAAGGTCTGTAACATTTTTTTCTAAAAATGGCAGAAATAGCACAGCTACAAGCTTAAGACATGGCATTTGTGGCATGCTGTAAGCTTTTGTACTTTTTTTTTCTTTTTCCTCATTCAAATTTTATTTGTTTTCTGAACAAGAACACAGCATAGTCATTTTACAGTATACAAAATTGAACTCAAAACATTCACTCTCACACGCATACTCGCACGCACACACACACACACACACACACACACACACACACACACACACACACACACACACACACACACACACACACACACACACACAAAACCTCCCCCCCAATCCTATTCACAGAATAATCAACCCACAACACATCCATTACAATATCACCTGGTCAGTAAGTCTTTCAGGTCTGATATTAGGTCTGTCCACATTGAAATTGTGCCCTCTTGGGCCTGATTAATCCTTGCCGATGACAGTTCCAGATAAGCAATGTCCAGAAAGCTTCACAGCCAATGTGGGGGATTCCAGCGTTGGGCTATGATCTGGCTGATGATTTGGCTGCCGTAAATCCAGCCAACCAGACCTTGCGTGTCTTTGCCGTAAGAGGTAACATAGAATCATCGTTTAGGTGTACAAATGGATCCACCCCCAATAGATCTGTCAAAGTCCTTGTAACTCTTCCCCAAAACTCGTAAATCCCCGGATATTCCCATACCATATGAACAAATGAGCCCAGGGTTCCTGGGGCACAGAATGTGCAGTATGGGTCAGATGCCAATCCCTTTCGGTGCCCCAGATAGCATTATGTTGTTCCACAATGGAGAAGATTTACACCACTTAGTTCCAAACCCTATATTTCTCTACTGCTCTAAACACCTGAAGTAAATATGAGAACATTGGACCATAATACAAATTACATTTCTTAATAGAAATACCCATCAAAAGAAAACCTTTCATTCCTACAGTGTCTAATAATTCCTGTTCTATTTTTTCTCAAGAAGCTGTTTTATCCTTATCCATCCAAACAAGGAGATTTCTCAACACAAAAGCCCAACGATACAATTTGAAATGAGGGCATGCCCATCCCCCATCAGACTTCCCATACTGAAGCACTGACCATTTAATACTAGGTCGCTTATTATTCCAAATATATTTCCTTAATAATGTGTCCAGCTTTTTCCAATAATTAGCTGGGGGTGCCAGCGGCACCATTGAGCTAATAAAAATAATACGAGGCAGGACATTCATTTTAACCACTGCTATACGTGCCGGTACTGATGATGGCAAATGATTCCATCTGTTAACATCTTCTATTTTTTTTTACACCAATGAAAATTTTGTTTTTGCTATAATAGCCAATGACACACTGATTTGAATACCCAAATATAGCACTTCAGTTTAAACTATAATCTGAGGGGGGATGGTCACTTCACTCTGATCGACATTTACAAGAATTAAAGCAGATTTTGTACTCTTTTTTTAAATTTAATTTTAATTATTAATTGTCAGTGATTTCTTTATTTAAGTTATTTTGCTTATATGCCCTGATGTTAAATTTGTGATTATGAAGCCTTAAAGAAGAAAGCGAGAGCAAGCACTCAGTTGAATAATTCCACGTAATGGTGTAACGGGTGCACGGTTCTGTGTATGTATATTTTTTGTTTTTATTTGTATTATTTCTTGTTTTAATTCTCCTAAATGGAAAATAACTGGAAAAACTACTAATGTTGTGACAATGTATGTTGTGCACCCGGACCATTTAGTGCAATGCACCCAGGTAGGTCCCCTTTATAAATGTTGCCATTTAGATTTAGAGTTGAAGAAGGCCACACGGCCGAAACGTCCATCTATTGTTTGTTGCCTGCTGGGGGAAAACGAAAAATAAAACAAGAATCCAAAAAGGACACAACTTGAGTGCTGGTATTTATTCTGATTATGAAGCCTAAAAGGCCAAAAAGAAATACTTTCAATGTTCAATGCAAGAAAAAACAAACAAAAACAACAATAAAATCGTTAATCGCGATCGTGACAATATTAATCATCAACTTACATTTGTGATCAGTGAAAGGCCTGCCGTTAGTCTCCTATTCACTGATATTGACCCGGTCATCAAATGATTGGCTCAGGAATGAGACAAAAAAACTAAAACAAGCAAAGAAAAATCTCCACAAACTCAAGGTGTAATCGATAGAAAATAAGTAACTTTGAATCCTTCTTTTTTTGGGGAGCGTTCTACCCACTGCTGGCTGTCTGAATACAAAACAAATAAGAAAAAAGGTCATTCAAATGTTGACATAATTGCCTATAGCAGCTTTAATCACAATTTTAACAGTTCAACCTTTTAACCTTTTTTAAGATGGTCCAAACGTGTCGATGGAGATTGGCTATTTGAACCATTTTTTAAATGTTTTTCAAAGTTAGTAAAAAGAATAAAGAAAATAAAAGAAAAAGAAAGCCCTAAAAATGAGTGCAGGCTTTTTTTTTTACAATAGGGCCCAAGATCTCTCGTTAAATAGCTCACACAAAGCATCAATCTTGTAGATTGGCGATTTCCTCCAGAACAGACTAATACAGATACGGTTGACTTGGATAAAATGTTAACAAAGTTCTCTGTCTGACTTGAGAGAAAAAAAAAGAAAAACATGGGGACACACGCCAAAATGTCCCGAACCACCGACCGTAAAGTCATTCCAACTATGACTTTATATTGGCTACTTTAAATTACCGTACTGTTGCCCAAAAGTTGGCAACTGAACCAAGAGGCCACACCAAATTCCACATACAGTATGTGCCTCACCTATAGATTGCAAAGGCCTAATGTTATGGTGATTTAATTAAAAGAATAGTGGACGGCAAAAAAAAGTTGTTGCGTGTATTTAATTTCTGATTTTACTACTATGCAATGGGCCATTAGTTGGTTCCAATGTAGAAAGACAAATTGAAAAAATGATGATAATGGTCTGTCATGGTGATGTCTGTCATGGTGATGGTCTGTCATGGTGATGTCTGTCATCCTGATGTCCATTGTCCATACAGTCCTTCAGGCGCTGCTGCGTTCGTTCGTTGTCAAGATGATGCTGGGAGAGAAATACAGGATTGATTGATTGATTGATTTATTGATCGAATACTTTATTAGTTTAGGTTTTGTCACATTCCTGAGACGATCATTTGATGACCGGGGGAGACTCCGTTATTAAAGTCAAAGAGTGTTGTGAGCTTGTAGATCTGTTATTCTCAGCATGCAACCCAGTGTAAATTCTGCCATTATGACACTATCGAGTCAGGCCCGGCCAATACTACAATACAATATTTTAGTGAGACAGTTACAAAAAGATACAAAAAGCTTAACCCATTTAGGACTGAAACTAGAAAATGTCTTCTAAATCATGACAAGTTTTCTGAAAAACCTATGTTTCTATGTAAGTGGTTCTAAAACTATTTCATGTCAAGGACCCCAGAAATTATATCAAATTGGCTGCCGACCGCCATCTGAAAATACTGTATGTTGTTCCAGGGACCAACAGGAGCAAAGATTTGACTTAAAAACGTTCACGCTGAAAGAATATACATTGAAATATTTGCATCACATTTTCAAGATTTTTCAAAAATAGCTAAAGTACGACATAATCCTTAAAGGACAACTTTAGTTTTTTTCAACCAAGTATTAGAGAATGAGTGTTCTTTTTTTTCATTTGCGGCTTTTTCGTTTTAGCGATTTTAGCTATTTTTTACAGGGAGGCGGGGCCATTGGAACATGGGGCTAAATATGTATTTTTTCACAAAATGTTATAGTGATTTATTTTTGAATATTTACAATAGTCCAGGAAATTACATCTGGTCACAAAATATAACGGGATCTATTGAATGTGAAGGGGGAGGTGTCAAACTGACATGATACACACTATGGTAGCTCCTATGTAGTATCCTCATTCACATTCAGTAGATCCCGTGATATTTTGTGGCCAGATGTAATTTCCTGAGGTCTAATGCATGCGCACACACACACACACACACACACACACACACACACACACACACACACACACACACACACACACACACACACACACACACACACACACACACACACACACACACACACACACACACACATAACATAATACTAACATCATAATTATTATATAACAAAATCCTAAAATTGATATCAATCAATCAAAATAAATAGGACTAAAGTAAATATTAAAAAAATAAATTGCTGTAACATTGTGAAAAAATACATATTTAGCTCCATGTTCGAATGCCCCCGCCTCTGTAAACAACTATTTTTTTACTTTCTCTAATAACCTAAAACATGAACCTTGGTTGAAAAAAACTAAAGTTGTACGACAAGACGTCTTATTGCCGTCTTTGTAATGGATGCCACGGATGACAAGACGTCTTGATTTTCAAAATTCAAAAAGAATATATATATTATTTTTTTTCATCCATATTTTGAAAATTCCTCTAATCTGGTGTACAGGTGACATGCACATTACATGCATAATACAATTATTTCTTTCTTTATAATGGGCACTCAGAGCCTAAACTGGTGACCACCAGGTGGCGCTAAAGGAGTTAAAACACCAAAATGTGTTCCCGTCCTGAATGGCTTAAGACGTCCGTAGACGTCCAAGGCACCAAGTGGTTTTATTTGATAAGGGAGTCTTACCGCGTGAACACTTCCGTCTCGGCAACCGGTGTAGATCTGTGTGGGAGACAAGGTATGAGGCCCAGCTCAATAAATACTAGTAAGTATTAATTAAATTAATGAATTAAGACTATACCAATCCAACAAAGTTTAATATCAGTTAGGGTATACAGTAAATTCCTTGTTAAATGTATACATTTTTAACTCTAGCGTGACATAACCAAATTGACGGATGTTAGTTGACCTACCGTGCCCTTGTTCACCGTCATACATGACACCATGTCACTGTGTCCGTGAAGATGCACTATGGCATGGGACTAACACAGGAAGAAGGAGAACGTTGGGACAACAGTCATTGTACTAGAATTATGAAGAAACAACAGTAATACATCTCTCTGCTGTCGGGAAGAAACCACCCAACTCTAAAATGTTTAAGGAAATTAAAAATAGTACATTTTGGGCCCAACAAGCCCAACATTGCATTTCCTCCTTGAGGTATATGGGTATTGAGCGGGTTCAACTGCCACCTAGGGGTGCAAACATGGATTTCAACCCTCAATACTGTGGCTAAGGGCTTGAATGAGTCCTTCGATGACAGACCATTCATATAATTGTACTTCTTTATAGACCATATCATGAGTTTCTTATAATCCAGTATACTATTTTTTGGGGAATTTACCCCTTTTACTTGATGGTATTTAACTTGATTTTAACTCTTCCAGTAGTACAGTGGGCCCTATACTTAAAACAATGTACTACAATGTATTCAATTTGTAGAAACTTCTGTGCATTTTGATCAAAACTCCCAGGAAGAGATAGATTTGAACTGTTTTTCATACAATTCAAAATGGTGGGTGATCTAAAGGTCAGGGGTCATAGCCCCCCCCCCCCCCCCCCCCCCCATACCACATTTGTTCCTCGTGAGGAGACGCAAATGTGTATTGCTGGTGGTCATGAGTTATGCCTGTTCAGAGTTTCAATTGATCGCTGTAGTGTCACCAATGGTTGTGGTCTTCGTGTGTACGCAGGGTGACATTGCCCTCTACCACATTGCTGCAATTTGTAAAAATAAAAATAAACGAGTGCACGGCCTGGATCCCAGACAGAATAAATGATTTATATTTCAAAATAGTGGGTGATCTAAAGGTCAGAGGTGAAAACACGAAAGTTGTTCGGCATGAGGAGATGCGTATCAAGGTTTTATTGCCAACTGTCAAACACTTCATGAGCTATGCCTGTTCAAATTTCCAATTGAGTGCTATACAGCAACACCCTTTCACCAATGGACGTGGGCTTCAGGCCTCACCGTTTGGCATAGCCCTCTACCATTAACAGACAAATACAATAAGTACCAATCAGTCCCTTCGGGCTTGGTCCCCTAATGAGTAGTAAGAAGTCTACATTTCCAATATGCAAATAAGTAAGTATCACATTGGAGTACATTTTCAGATCAAGATAAGAAGTTAGACCTGTATACAATTTACCTGTAGATTGTGTGCACGTAGAACGCCGTCCAGACTGGCTGTCAACAGGACCTTCTCCAAGATGGCTATCGCTGTGACGGCGTAACCACGGGCTGGATAGATGTGGACCAACTCGCCATTCTTTAAATGAAGACAGAGAATAATAAAAAAAGATGACAGGTGAAGCATGTGCTACAAATATCCAGTAGTGGAAAATAACGAAGTACAATTACTTCGGTACTGTACTTAGAACACGTTTTGAGAATTTGTACTTTTATTTACTATTTAAAAATGTCTGTAGCCTACTTTTACTTCGTTACATTTACAAGTAAAAAAATCGTACTTTTAATCCGCTACATTAAAATTGGACACCTTTCGTTACTCGCTACACATTTCCGCGCAAAATTTGCAAAATGTGCGGGGCTCGCTTGATTTCACACAGTACATTTTCCGCAGAAAGTTTATAAAGTCATCGCCTCACTCATTCGTGTGCGGTGCTGTGAAAAAATTGACAGAAGCACCCGTCTCTCTCTCTCTCTCTCTCTCTGAATAACTAACAGCGAGCCGCACTCTGTGTGTGTGTGTCTGACGCGCGCTGCATCTGCTGGTTATTGCAGTTGTTTTCGTCATACACAGCTTAACGTCAGGAACGTTACACGACTCACCCATCCAGGTGATTGCAATAATAATCACTGTAGGCATAGTCTAAAGGCTCATACATAGTCTGGTTTTACGGTGGTGGGGTGACCACCGAACTACAACATGACGTCACGAGCCGCGGTGAAGAGCAAACCACCGCCACCGCTCCAGCCCTTCTCTCTGTTTTTACTCACCACCGCTCAACGTTATTTCAGCTCCGGTGGTCAGCTCACCACCGGAGCGGTGGTCACCTTACCACCGAAAATCCAGACTATGGATAGGCCTTTACCGTGCATTGCATGTAAACGTCTGTCGAACGGGATGGTCGTTAAAGTTGATATCGGTTTCAACTTTCTCCCCCAATAATGTAATCCACATTTGTGCATAGGCCTATAGCCTACTGTAGGCTTTTTTGACTAGATTTAGAAAACATTTTCAAGCTCTTTCTACTGAAATGATCGATTATTTTTATGGATAAATCATTTACATGCATCTCAATGGGAGACAGTTTGCCCTGCAGAGTGGAGTGGGTGCGGCTTAATTAGTGAAGGGCTAATTATAATGCGTGAATTCACGCACTTATAATGTCTGTTTTGCAAATTGCAATGGCTCTCCCCATTCTCCCCTAAATGACTGTGGACCCCCATCTGAAATATATTTTGTGTGAGCTTGCTTGCACCCTGAGTTGTTTGTAAACACAAACATTGTCCTAACACAAACATTATGCCATTGATAATGAATGGCCAGTTTCTAGTGTTTATCCCAACACAAACATTAAATGCCATTGATAATGAATGGCCAGTTTCTAGTGTTTATCCCAACACAAACATTAAATGCCATTGATAATGAATGGCCAGTTTCTAGTGTTTATCCCAACACAAACATTAAATGCCATTGATAAGTATGGCCAGTTAAATGCCATTGATGAATGGCCAGTTTCTAATGTTTATCCCAACACAAACATTAAATGCCATTGATAATGAATGGCCAGTTTCTACTGTTCATCCTAACACAAACAGTGTTGAAATAAAGCCACTTTTGGACTTAATTTATTTGTAGGCATTTTGAAAAGCATGTTGTACTTTTTAATTGTACTTTTTTACTTTTATACTTAAGTACATTTTACACCGGGTACTTTTTATAATGTACTTAAGTAACTTTCTTAATGGGTACTTTTACTTTTTTTTTACTTTTACTTAAGTAATTTTCAAGTAGAGAATCAGTACTTCTACTTAAGTAAAATATTTTTGTACTTTTTCCACCACTGCAAATATCCACAAGGACAGTAGGACACAGAGACACACAAGGACACAACTGGCACCAGGAGAATAGAGGTTATGCACATGAATAAAGTCAATGGCAAAACGAGTGTCAAAGTGAGGTTAACGTTGTTTAGATAGGACCTTTCTGTTTGGATAGAAGGGCTGTGAAGGCCAGAAAGCAGTATTTGCCACTCAGTAAGCGTTCCAGCATAACTTCTGGGTATAATGATGATGTCACGTGCATAACCTCTATAGCAGGCGTTCCCAAACTTTTTAGGTTGAGAGCGACACACACACACACACACACACACACACACACACACACACACACAGGTGTTGTTAATTACCTGGCTTGCGCTGCGCAGCCAGCTCTTCATTATAGTGCTGGTTAACACGGCCTACTAAATACTAAACTAAACACTTTCTGCCTTTTTTGTGTATTTTTAGTTTATGGTCGGAACACATGGCCGGTATTGTAGTAAAGTAGTAAAACAGCAAAGTAGTACGGTCAAAGGTTATGATTAATAGAGAATGAGCCCTTATCCATTGTGGTCGATTGTACTCAATTCATCAGTAATAATACAACCAGTAATACGCCTCTGGGGATGAGAAGCGACCTCAAGGTCGCGTGCACGCATCCGCCTGGGTGACAGCAAACTGCTGGGGGAGCGAATGGGAGGTCAGATCAACATATCCGCCTGGGTGACAGCAGACTGCTGGGCAAGTGCTGGTGCTTTGGCATGGGAGGGTCAGATCAACATATGGAGTTCTGTACTGGCCATTTATGGAGCGTGTCTTGAGTGTACAGGGTTTGATGAGGTCAGATCAACATATGGAATGTCAGAACAGGTCAGCTCCAACAGGTCTATATTAGCCAGGGAGCCACAGGCCCAAAAGCTCAACGGTTAAGGATTTACCTGTTGATGTCATGACACTTTTTATTTGTGTTTTTCCTATTCACTTGGTCATTAAGGTCCACAGAATGAAAGGTCTGCTCTGACGGAAATATCGCAAAATAAAGTTATGGACCAAAATAAGGCAACATTTCATACTTCATACTTTAATTCTTTCCTTCCCATGTCCATATATATATATATATATATACATAATTACATACATACATACATACATACATACATACACGTATGCCGACGTCATATCCCAGGTCCGTATATATACAGACCCCAATGCTTTTAACATTGGTCCGGTTGCTCTGGCAACACCCCACCGCTCCAGCTATGGGATTGAAAATATAATCATCCTTTTAAAGCAGTTGAAAGGAGGATTTTCAAACCTCCATAAGTCGGATTCCAGAAGAGCTGTCCTTGGTGGATCTTCTGCCATTCAAATTTCGGATTTAAATTGTGCCTTTATACCGTGACCCTCCCGGCATGTTAAAGCTTCTGTCAAACTAGGGGGTTTTCATGATTCTGAATTCCAAGCATTTGTTTTGCACGAAAAGCACTCCTTGACCTAAAAACGGCGATAGCAGTCATCACAAACGTGATGAGGTCAGCACATTGGGATATGGCCGAATTTAGGCCAAGGAGTGTTTTTCGTACAAAACGAATGCTTGGAATTCAGAATCATGAAACCCCCTAGTTTGACATGTCACATGCTATAAGTATGATACAATTTTGCGTTACATTGGTTGTCCATGGCGGGGTATACAAAAATGGCCATAACCTTTTTTTACGATATTTCCGGAAGAGCAGACCTCTCATTCTATGGACCTTAAAGGGATAGTTCAGATTTTTTTAACTTAAGCTGTATGAAATAAATAAATTAATCCACAAAACTAATGTAATTTGTATTGTTGACCTATTTCTAAAATATTAGCGAAACTTTCGTTCAACTTTGACCCCTCTATCACATGGAACTATTGTTTTGGGCGTAGTGATATGGACACAAAACACAGTTTTTTCACTTTAGTTTGAGGCCAGATAGAGTTGCTGGCCAATATTGATGTCATCAGGGATCTCCATATATGGGCTTAATATTGATGACATCAAAGTGTTTAAGGTTTTATGTTTAGTCAACTTGAAGAAGTCTCCAGGGTGGTTCAAATGAATAGCTTTGTGATCAATTACATGAGTAAGTACAGTTGGCAAGCAGCTGGCTGTTCATATCCACACCCTTGCATCAGTTCTTTGAAGGTAAAATGTAGTGAGTGACTTACATGGATATTATGGGCATGAACAGTTGCGTCAGTCGACCCGCTGAAGACGAGATCATCCACTACCTGAGAATGACAAGAATATTTAATTATGTACAGTACATTACATCGCCTAGCCCTATAGTTGACCGCATAATCTCAGAGTACATTCACACATGTCAAGTTTGACTTGATTTTCCATCAGGAGTTGAACTCATCTTAACTCAAACGGCATGCTTAAAGCATTGAAAGGCAGGAAGGCAAAGCACTAGGGGTGTAACAATATAGTAACTGTATCGAGAATGTTATTTTAATTTCAAGAATCCAAGTATATCGAAATGTGAACAGCAACGTTGACTTTGTATCCTGTCATTTTGCAATGCAAATAATCGGTATCAGATTGTTTTGCATTGCAAAAATCGATTCCATCAATACTAAGTACTAATACAAAAGAAAAAGATTGGTTGAATTACTTTTCCATTCAATATCACTACACTCGTCTATCGAATGTGCATATTATCTGTGTTCATGTCAAGGTACAGGTTTGCCCATTATGTTCAAACAATGTATTTTATATCCATATTCATACATTTTCCCTTAGAAAACCTGCACTATCCACACGTTTCAACATATTTACCGTAATTACTTTCTCTTTACTGTAATGATTTTAAATCATTGAGTCGTATCACCAGAATGAACCAATATCGGCCATGCATCGTATCATACCATGTATCGTATCATACCATGTATCGTATCATACCATGTATCGTATCATACCATGTATCGTGCTACGTATCGTATCGCTGTTAAAATGTATCGTCACAACCCCTACAAAGCACCGTTTGAAAACGAAACAGTTTCTGAACCTTCAAATAGAGCATGTCAATATCATTACTTTCAAAATAATGTTCTATACTTTTAGGAAAATGTTATGACAGGGTTCGTACACATTTATACCAATGCATTTCCAGTGATGTGTGTTTTGCATCCCAAAACGCACTTTATAGTTTTGGGCGGCAATAGACTAAAAACCTCTGCGTCCATGGGTTGCGTGTACATGCTGAGTACAGTAATAATAATCCATGTGGAAAAATAAATCGGGGGGGGGGGGGGGAAGCGGTAAAACAATACATAATCTACAGACACGATCATTTTGCACGGCCGCATGCGACCTCATCCTACATTATAAACGATAAAATCCACGTAGGAATCGTTGTAGAACCACTAGTTTCTAACAACAACACAGTCTGACGGGCGCCGCCATCTTGCTCAGAGCACAGCCTGGAGACCAGAGCCGTTTAGAGAGAGAGTGACGACAACATACCGTTCAGTGACTCATGAAGCTCCGTGAATAAACAGTGAACGGGGTTGTCGCAACTCTCTCATCTACACAGCGCTGCCTCCGACAGAAAGACGGGAACATTTTTGAGCATGACAAACGAGTAGACCCGATTGATTAATTGAATGGGAAACACACATTGTGTAACAAACGCCGACAATGTTGTATGTTCTGCGTTGTGGACCGGTGCCACCACAGTTTAACATGCCCCCCACCCCCCCAAAAAAGAAGTGCCAAAGCCAACTGCAAGGCAACAGAAAATATTAGCAACCCTATTTTCTAAATCCAACATCATCATCTGCGAATGATGATGATGTGTGCTGCTGTGCACAGCCTACCTCCTCCATGACTGCTTCTACTTATTCTCCAGGTTAGTTTTGTAGCATTAATTTTTATTTTGTATGTATTGTGTAAAACTGGCAGAATTATTATAGATTTCTTATAGCCAAAATCATATGAAATATGTATGTAGTATAAATGTAGAGCTTTTTTTTTTATTCTAATTTATTTTGCTAGCTTTAGTTATAATAATACTTTCTTCTTCATTTTCTACATGAATATAACCACATTATAACCATATAAAATGAAATGGGAGTTAAATGCTGCAATTTGTAAAAATGGCAAAATATGACTATTAAACGTTGCTGAAGTGGGACTCATCAAATGTCCCTGGGACTCATCTAAAAGACCATCCCTGCATCCCGGGACTCATTACATTGAAAACCTATTTACATCACTGCATTTCCAAAACATTTCCAGAATATTTAACCCAATTTCCAGGCCTATATGTATACTACTATAATTTAGTGCAATAATGAGTCTCTAACTCCAATGCAATGCCCAAAGACAGCAGTGTAGCAAAACTAAAGTATAGATAGAATATGTAACGGTATATTTCCATTACAAAATCCGTGCTATGTTTTTTACTACACTACCTTATAGCCTACATGTATAAGATTTTATTTTTCAACATGGAAATTATTATGATTATGACAATTATTCATTTTTTTTGATGATCTCAACTATCTGTGATTAGGCGATTGAGTAATAATACCTCCAAACAGAGTACAGCACCGGAGTGGTTCTGCAGGGTGCGCAGCAGCAGGCCACTCTTGGCGTCACAGACACTGATGCTGCTGTCATAGGATCCAGTTAACAGTATGCGGTGAGGTCCCTTCTGGACTGAAGACAGACATCTCACACCTTGGCCTATGTGACACTTAAACACGTCCAGCTGCTTCAGGGTCTTCACAAGGATTGGTGGAGCATTTTGAGAGAAACAAAAAAACAATAATGAAGCTGCGACAATCATTATTATGCAATGCAAAATGCTTCACAATAGTTCGATTTAAACGATTCGAATTAATAGATAGATTCAAATTAAACGTGAAATCATACACTGGGATCAATGTGCTTTTGCCAAGCAGCATATTCAGTTGTGATCTGACCCGAGTTGGCTCGATCTCATCTGTATCTGGTTTCTCCGATCTACAAGCTCACAACACTTCACAACAAGAGCATGTGAGCAGAGCGGGTCAACATGAGTGTGATAACAGCCCCCTGGAGCGTGGAGCGGCCTTTCCCCCACCCAGCTGCGCTCACATTCTCTGTTTAACAGCATATTGCATTGGGAGCCTGTAGATTGGCTGTTTTTGGCTAATGTTAGTGGAGGAAGCACACTCACCTTTACATCAAAGCTAAATACTGATCCATCCTCGACTCCCACATAGAGTATGTTCCAGGCAATGTGTAAACACAATACTCGGTGTGGAAGAGATGCACACTTCAGGCATTTCTTTGACTAGTGAATAAGAGAAAAACATAATGGCAACCTAGAGGTGTGTGTAGTTGTGTTGAACCATACAGTATCTCGGACATAGAGTTAGATATTTAATATGTTACGCCTGATTACAATCTACGTCCGTCTCTAGACATGGTAACGCCTCGCCTGCCTCTGATTGGCCTACCGACGCTGCCGGCCTTAGCAGACTTTCCTCCGAGGTGGATAGCTATGGTGGATAATCTGACGCGAGCCGCGAGGTTACTCCGTGGTGGGAAATACAAGTACGGTATAATACAAGAGAATGACAGCTTGGTACGGCGCGACAGATGACGCTCCAGAATGAAGCCTTGTAATTTGAAACTTTTATTTTTGTAGAAGAGGCAAATATTGTTTATGCCATTTGCTTTGGTTGAATAATTGATTTAACATGTACACCATAATATGATTTGGGTGTTGTGTTCTAAATAAAGTGTTGATTATTAGTATTAATCTGTAATGTATTTGTATGTGTTAACTACTGTAAAAAGTCTCTTTTCCCTTACCCTCCTTTTTAGCATAATAGTATTAGTTTACTATAATTAGACTATCTTGTATTATACCGTACTTTTATTATTTCCCGCCACGGAAGCAGTGTCGGTAGGCCAATCAGAGGCTGGCTGGGCTTTGCCATGTCTAGAGTAGATTGTAATCAGGCGTTAAGAACACATCAGGCAAGATAGCCTACCCAAGGGCTGTGTTGCGACACGTTTGGGCGTCATCATGAGTTTGAATGAATGAACACGTTTATTTCGAACATAATTTGAAAACAAATGCATTAAAACAACAACCATATAAACAATAATGTCCGAAAAGGAGTAGGATGAAGTATAAAACGTATTAAACTCCTATCCCGCTTTTACCAATGCAACATTCACTGGTAAACTTTTCAACAGAATGTATTTACAATAGCCCAAGCATCTACTTGTTACTTAAAAACATGAAAATAGAACAAATACAAATAATGTCAGCAATAACAGAAATAAAAATAATAAAAAAACGGTAAAACTGGTACTTTAACTAAAAACATCCAAAGGCCCATGACGGGTTGGATTGCAGCAAATCCAGCAAAGGTGCTGAAATACACATACTAGGTCAATTCGAAAGATTTGTGGTGGCAATGTGTGTGCAAAGTTTCAGTCACAGCAAACAAATGTAGCATTCACTCCCATAACCTTTGGAATACATGACTATAGAGAGAATACAATGTGTACCAAAGACTGTGATCTTGGTCAATGTCCCAAGCTAAATTTGGCTCCATAAGACCGCTGTAACACATTACAAGCAACTTTAGGAACAATTGTGGCCCATGTTGGTACCTTGATACTGTAGCAGCGGACAGTCATGTCATGAGATCCGGTGTAGAGGCGTGCTGGCATGTTTGGTAGTGACGACACCAGCACACATTGGACCGTATCTGTGTGGCCGTCAAACTCCACCACACGTTCTTTGGTCTGGAATGAAATACACAGACGTACTGTTACACAGACAGCTTCTCTTTAATGTAACTGCGTACTGTAGGTTACTGTGAATGTACGTCCTAATGAGAGTTGACTTATAGATGGATAAACAAATACAAAATAAGACAACGTCATCCTTGTAAATGTTGTGTACATGCTTTGACAGTTTGTATTTATTATATAAGTGTGAGCATGTATATTGGCTCTTTTCACAATTTACTTTTAAGAAATATGCTTGTATTATAAAATATTTCTTGTGTTATTTGGCAGGTTTTGTTCATCCGTTTACAAAGCCAAACACAAATGCAGTTTTCATTCATATGTCCCAATCTAATGTGCTCAATAATGACAGAAACAAAATTAATTGTGATGTGTATGGCAATTCATACACATTGCAATGAACACTTCCATTACTTGTCAAGTACAATGTCATGAGTGTGACTGTGGTCAGAGCATACCACCAGACTGTAGGCTTGTACTGTGTCCCCTGAGCACGTATACAGTAAGCCTTCATGGACCTGCATGTCATAGACTGGATGGTGCATAGTCGGGAATGAACCCAACGCAGGCGGCAGCTCTGAAAAGATGGGAAGATTACTTATTTAATTCAAGGTTATTGCAGTAGGTACATACAGTAGTACAGCTACTGAGTGAGTGTGTGGGTACACTACATGCATGTGCGTGTGTGCATGCGTGTGTGAGAGAGAGTGAGTTAGAGAGACTACAGTAGAGTATAACATTCTTTCAGACCAAGGAGCCCTTAGCTGAGAGGGAGATGAAGCTACACTCAAGATAAGACACACATTTTGGTGCAACCACTCCATTACACAGCTATGTGTGTCCCAGGGTCTGTCTGTCCAAGCACGAAAATAGCTTGGTTGTCATTTCTCGACCGTTTCGGACGCGGGGCGGTTCACCGGAAACCTGGCCAGCCCCCTGGGCACGTTCCTGGTGGTCTGGATGTTTCGGGGACCACCCGGAGACCCCCACGTGGTAACTGGCCGCGTTCCTGTGGGTCTGGAACTTCCGCGGGCCCACCCGGGGACCCCCTCACTTCACACAGGTGTGATTTTTTCAAATAATTAAATATATATTTTTTGACAGAATGTAAAGGATAAACTCTTCGTCTTTCGCACATGTGACAACGGAAAGTAAACAAGAAGCCATGTGTGTTACACAAAGTAAAATATGTGTTCTTTTTTTTTCATTTGCTGCTTTTTCGTTTCAGCGATATTAGCTATTTTTTACAGGGAGGCGGGGGCATTCGAACATGGGGCTAAATATGTATTTTTTCACAAAATGTTATAGCGATTTATTCCAGGAATAAATAATAATAATAACATAATTATTATATAACACAATCCTAAAACACTCACATGGACACGCTCACTCATACACATTAATTGTTGTTTATTTTTTATCTAAGGGACTGCAATGGAAATAAGCCGTTCTTTAGTAGTGATGTATAACTATGTGTATTTTTCTGTACATGTAAACATTGTCAATAAACATATCAAAACATTTAGAGACGTACAAATAGACACTTCTATAAAGCCAAAGAACAGAACGGGAATTCATCATAAAGGAGGTAAAAAGGGAAAAGCAACATATACAGTGAGGGGAAAAAGGGGTGGGCGGTGGGGGATAGTGTGTGTGTGTCATTCCTGTTATTAGTGTGGTTGCCCGAATGGGCAACCAGACTCTTGTAACTGTGACACTTTATTATTATTTTCTCACTGGAGTAGTCTTTATTTTGACGCTTTATACCTCCCACACTGTACGCTGTACGCACTTGAGCCATATGTCAAATTGACCGGAAAAATCGGGAATCGTGTGCTTGTATTTTGTTAAGAGAAATGTTGTATAGTTTAATTGATATGAATTTATTAGTGAATTAAATTTCCCCATTGACATGAATGGGAAAAGGCAAAAATTCACATAAAAGTATTTGTTCCTCGGAGACTGTAATCACTATAGTTACAAAACTTTTAGGGATATTTCAACATTATCACTAAAATTATTTAACCCTAAAATTTTATCGGTCGGCCTCATGGTGGCGCTATAACAGCCCACTTTACCTTTTGGCTTATAACTCTTGAACCGTAGGTCGTAAAATCAAAATTATTTTTTCCCTGGATTCCTTGGGTCATGACGCATCTCCCCATATAGGCCACGCCCATTTCCGCCATGATAGATTTTCCGCCATTTTGAATTCTGTCCAAAACACACTTTTTGCTTTTCCTCCTACAGATTTTGTCCAAATCTCACAGAAATCGGCACACGTGATCTCTGGACCCATCCAATTAAAACTGAGCCGCAGAATTTTGAAAGTGCGTATCGTTCGGCCGTAATCGTCTTCCGAAGTTAGTAGGAGGGGCCTATATCACAAAAAATGCCATAAATCACGAACGGAATGTCCAATCCATCCCAAATTTCAATCACATGTCCGGGGTGGTTCAATCAACCAAGTTCTAAAAGCAATTCCATTTTCATCCATAGGGGGCGCCGCAAATGCGAGAAATGTAACCGTTTGTCGCAAAAACATGAATTTCGGGGGTTAAATCCCCTCCGAATGACTTACGCATGATCTAAGGTGTGACTTGAAATTGTAATTGGCTGGCAATACTAGTGGGAGGGGCATATGTAAGCCACTGCGGCAACCACACTCTGCAATTTTTTAAAATTGCGAATTTTCTAGTGTTATTTGTTAGTGTGGTCTTTATTAGTAGTCTTTATTTTGACGCTTTATACCTCCCACACTGTACGCTGTACGCACTTGAGCCATATGTCAAATTGACCGGAAAAATCGGGAATCGTGTGCTTGTATTTTGTTAAGAGAAATGTTGTATAGTTTAATTGATATGAATTTATTAGTGAATTAAATTTCCCCATTGACATGAATGGGAAAAGGCAAAAATTCACATAAAAGTATTTGTTCCTCGGAGACTGTAATCACTATAGTTACAAAACTTTTAGGGATATTTCAACATTATCACTAAAATTATTTAACCCTAAAATTTTATCGGTCGGCCTCATGGTGGCGCTATAACAGCCCACTTTACCTTTTGGCTTATAAATCTTGAACCGTAGGTCGTAAAATCAAAATTATTTTTCCCCTGGATTCCTTGGGTCATGACGCATCTCCCCATATAGGCCACGCCCATTTCCGCCATGATAGATTTTCCGCCATTTTGAATTTTGTCCAAAACACACTTTTTGCATTTCCTCCTACAGATTTTGTCCAAATCTCACAGAAATCGGCACACGTGATCTCTGGACCCATCCAATTAAAACTGAGCCGCAGAATTTTGAAAGTGCGTATCGTTCGGCCGCAATCGTCTTCCGAAGTTAGTAGGAGGGGCCTATATCACAAAAAATGCCATAAATCACGAACGGAATGTCCAATCCATCCCAAATTTCAATCACATGTCCGGGGTGGTTCAATCAACCAAGTTCTAATAGCAATTCCATTTTCATCCATAGGGGGCGCCGCAAATGCGAGAAATGTAACCGTTTGTCGCAAAAACATGAATTTCGGGGGTTAAATCCCCTCCGAATGACTTACGCATGATCTAAGGCGTGACTTGAAATTGTAATTGGCTGGCAATACTAGTGGGAGGGGCATATGTAAGCCCACTGCGGCAACCACACTCTGCAATTTTTTTAAATTGCGAATTTTCTAGTTCCTGCTATCCTTCTATAGTCTCCTCGGAATTTTTCTCACACAGACATTCACTCGTCTGTCTGAGACCACGACACAAAAAACAACAATCCCGAGACAAATATCGATCAATCAATAAATAGAACAATAATAATAGACGGACGGATCAACAACCTGGCAGACCACCCGACACCGTTATCCGCTACAATCTCCACTGAGGTAAGAACAGAAAGATTATAAACAAGAATGACACTCGAGTCATAACTAGAACGGGGCAGCGAGGGCTGCTGCTTGGCCGTCTCCGTTGTGCATCTCTTTCCCCTTCATTTTATTTTACGCTCCTGTCACAACCGCCCAGACGTTGTTTTCGTTCGTTTTCCGACGTTCTTAAGTTGGTTCAATCATGTGTTTTGTGCTTTTTCCTTTATTTTACCCTCCTGTGAGTCCTGTCACAACCGCCCAGACGTTGTTTTCGTTCGTTTTCCGACATTCTTTAGTTGGTTCAATCACTGTGTTTTGTGCCATTTCCTTTATTTTACCCTCCTGTCACAACCGCCCAGACGTTGTTTTCGTTTGGTTTCCGACGTTCTTTTGTTGGTTCAATCACTGTGTTTTGTTATGGCTAATTCCCTTTAGCTCTAGTTAGCATCAGAACGTTGGCTTCTGCTGCCACTCTCGCTCCATCCACTCCTCTCGCAGACATGTTGCGCCACTCAGATTATGGGTTTAATCGTGGGTAAGGGATGGGTATCGTTAGGATTTTTGTGAGTCCGGTATCGATTAGGGTTCTGCTTATCGATTCCGGTTCTTAACGGTCCAAAAATGGTATAAAATAACTTAAATAAGAGGTCAAATGTTTATTTAACAAAAAAGCTCAAATGTCAATTTCAGTATTTATTACTAACTACTGACAACAAATAAAATCATTTCTGAGATCTGAGAACACACTCTCTCTCTCTCTCACACACACAAACAAACTAGCAACTGGCTGCCAATGTAGGCTATCATTTCTTGTTTATTGTTTTTGCGCCACCTCTCTTCGAAGTTAGACTGCAAGCGAGTCTAAACTAGACTCCTGTCCCCTCTCTTAAAAGTTTCCTCCCATAAACTTCACTTGAAAATTATGTCACTTGGAAACTCCGTCTCCATGCAGCGATAGCTCCGCCTCTGCAAGCCACAAGCCCAAAGGTGTGGGCTTGTAGATCAGCTCTGTTCCCTGCACGTCTATTAAAAGGGTAGAAAATAAATGAATAGAGCGTGACCGCGTGTCTGTGGGAACCGATAGAGAGAACCGACATTGAATTATTGTAATGGGTACCCGGTACCCAAGCACGATCGGTTCGGTACCCACCCCTAATCATGAATAGGCTAAGTCTCACATTGGCTTAGAGGCAGTCAATCATGAAAAAGTGTCCACTACGGTCATCTTTTCAAGCACCTGGAAAAAAGTGCTAAAACTAATATTAATGTTACTATGAATACTACAATCACTAATAAATAACTACTACTACTATTGATACTCATACTCAATACAAAACAGATTACGACATAACAGAAAATCACATCAAGGTTCAGGCCAGAAACACAGAGACACAGATTAAGGAACAGTTTGAGAATCTCCGTCGGTTCCTACAGGAGGAAGAGGAGGCCAGCATGGCCGGTCTGCGGGAGGAAGAGGCTCAGAAGAGTCCGGAGATGAAGGAGAGGAACGAGGGCCTGAGCAACGAAATGGAAACCCTCTCCAACGCAATCCAAGCTGCCGAGGACCAGATGAGAGCCGTCGACCACGTCTCATTCCTGCAGAACTACAAGACCACGATGGAGGGAGTCCAGCTCACCCTGCAGGACCCACTGCCGCTCTCAGGAGCGCTGATAGACCAGGCCAAACACCTGAAGAACCTGACCTTCAGAGTGTGGGACAAGATGAAGGACATAGTCTCCGCTAGTCCATATCTCATGCTGTCCGATGACCTGACCAGTGTGAGACGTGTAGAAGAGGGACGGCAGCTTCCCGACAACCCAGAGAGGTTTAACTGGGTTCTGAGGGCTTTACCTCAGGGTCTCACAGCTGGCAAAGTGAACTCAATAGTATGACATCATGTGACATCGACGTTGAATACAAACAAGAGTTCAAACTAGAAAAATACCTTCTATGTGAAAAGTATAGACAGGCTATTTGCAACTTTAGGCTAAACAACACAAGAATTCCAAAGGTCATCGGTAGATATAAAGGACTGGAAAGAAGTCAGAGGATTTGTAACCTATGTAATGAAGCCAGAATTGGAGATGAGTACCATGTTTTGTTGGAATGTAAGAACACTAGCGTCATGAATTTCAGGCAAAAATACCTGCCAATTAAAAAATGTACCCACCCTTCTATGTTTAAATTAATTGCATTACTAAAATCTGAAAAACTAAAAGTAATCTATAAATTGGGTGCTTTTGTGAAAAATGTTCGTCCACTGTACAAATAGGGAAAGCCTTCCGATATGTCTATGCATATCATGTAATGTATTGTATACTGTTGATTGTATACTTTTATGAATCTGAGTTAAATAAACTAGTCCTTATCCATTGTGAGAAATTGCCCCCCAGAAATATCATTTTAACTTGTATAATATATATTTGTGTTTTTTTAATTAATAAAAACAGTACTATAACATGAAAGTATCTGCATAAATGCTAAATGTTAATTGAAATCTGAGAGTGTAAATAGGTTCATTTGGTGTGGTTCCATTTGGTTCTAAACTATCATTTAGCTGGAGACATGGGGGAACTCCCCCATGCAGGACCCCTAAACTATGATTTATCCACACACACACACACACACACACACACACACACACACGTTGCAAAAGTAGCGAGAGACACACACACGTGCATTGCGAAAATAGCGAGACACACACACGTGCGTTGCGAAAGTAGCGAGACACACACACACACAGAAAGGCCCTTTCGCCAACCCCGCCTTCGGGTATGGGCACTGATGACGCGGAGGAGGAAACACGCCGCCAGCACCCACAGCGTCCCGAGCGGGAATCGAACCCAGGACCTTCTAGCTGTGAGGCGACAGCAATACCAACTGTGCCACCGTCGCTATTTTGAAAGAATGAAAGGCCACATAATGTGTTTTAATGTACCGTTAGGTTTCAAATTACTTTGACAGACAGGAAAATGATTGGGGGTCTTCAACATGGGGCCCGGGACCCTTAGGGGGTCCTCAGAGTTACTACAGGTTTTTGTGTGATAGAATGATGATGATAAGAGCAGACCTCACTTCACGCAAGTGTGACTTTTCAAATGTTAATTCAAATATTACAAAATTCACACCTGTGTGAAGTGAGGGGCGCTCTTATCACCGTACATCATTATACATCATCTCATTCCGGCCAATTAGAATTTGCGTCCTCACCTTCGTCTTCAATGTTTGTGTTGAGCAAAAGAAAAAGCATGAATAGTTGATCTACAAGCTTACAACATGTCACTTCGTGATGTGTTGTGCACTTGTAGATCAACTATTTATGGTATTTTGTAATTAAAAAGAAAAAAGAAAAAAAAAGGGTTAATAATTATGAAATGTGCCATTGCTTTCTTTGTATATTTAAGTTTTATCCGCCCTGTGCATTTTATGATTACAAAGCCTAACTGGCAAACAGAAATACAAATTGTAATGTTCCAATGTGCAATGCAAAAACACGATTAAATCGTTAAATCACAATAATTTGTGTGACAATAATTAATGGTCAATTTAAAAATGTGCAATTTTACCTGGAGGATCTCTGCAGATGTAACAGATGTACTGGTCTGGGATGCTGTCTTCCAGTAGACCCATGCAGGCACTGTGCTGCCAACACATGCACCTCTCACACTACAACACACACACACACACACACACACACACACACACACACACGTGTCAATAGTGTGTGTCAGTGTGTTGGGGAGGGGGTGGGGGGGGGGGGGGGAGTAGTTAGTTAGCCTTAGTTTCTTGAACGGTGACATCATGGACACAAAGCTAATGTCAGTGTAAGCTGACAATAAAGTTGTATCGTACTCTTTTCTTCTTTTTTTACAGTGGAAGGGATAAGGCTCATACATACTCCAGTTTTTGGTGATAGCTTATCACTGCGGTGTAGTTTTTAAAGGGTTGGAAAACTGTCGCGGTGATGATCAGCTATCACCGCGGACACAGACCCATCTCTCTGTTTTTACTATCAGACAAGTCTTTTCACTCTGGAGCTATCACCCCGTTCACTGATTGGGCTAGAAGTTGGGTAAACCACAGGGAGGTGGGGTCAATCCTTAGGGACATCACCGCGAGTATGATGGACTCAACTCGTGTGGTATTTGAGTCTGGAGATGCTGTGCATGGATCTTGTTTCCCGGGGGGGCGGGTTCAAACATTTTCTCTTTGACGCAATTGGTCAGAGCTACTGTCAGTCAAAGGTCTCAAGCATTGAATGTCACTGTACCAAAGCCCGCCCATATTGCATACCGTGTCTCGATTGGCCACAGCAGTTCTCTGGTGTAGGAAATGCGCGTACAATTGAGCCTCTCCAGACTTTAATCCGCCGGCAGGCAATTTTCTTTTGCCAACGGCTGATTCGGTCTGGTTTATTAACCAGGCTACCCTAGGCCTTGATACTATATATTTTCCATATCGCCCACCCCTAGGCAGTGGCCTGTGGCCTGTGGCATTATTGTCTGGTGTTCCTAATAAATCACCAATCCAATATTGGTAATAGCCCTAGAATGTCTGTGATTGTCTATTTCAAATACACAACTGTAGATCGGTCCTAACCGCGCACGGTTGGCAGACTGACCACGTTGGCATTTAAACTTCTAGCAATGCGTGTGTACTACTACTTACCCTGGACCCAGAGTAACAAACATGTATTCATGAAAAACAACTTAAAATTTGTTGATTTAAAATGTATGTGTGTGTGCTCGTGCTCCGGACAAGTGACTTTTGTGCCCGGGGAAAGTGAATGGGAAATGTACTGTAATGTAAGTGCCTCAAAGAGTTAAGCCCTGCGCAGGTGACAGCCCTGACCTGGATTGTAAACTGTCCTAATGGTGACAGGCCTAGTATAGACTGACCTGGATTGTAAACTGTCCTAATGGTGACAGGCCTATAGTATAGACTGACCTGGATCATGTTAAACTGTCCTAATGGTGACAGGCCTAGTATAGACTGACCTGGGTCATGTTAAACTGTCCTAATGGTGACAGGCCTAGTATAGACTGACCTGGGTCATGTTAAACTGTCCTAATGGTGACAGGCCTAGTATAGACTGACCTGGATCATGTTAAACTGTCCTAATGGTGACAGGCCTAGTATAGACTGACCTGGATCATGTTAAACTGTCCTAATGGTGACAGGCCTAGTATAGACTGACCTGGATCATGTTAAACTGTCCTAATGGTGACAGGCCTAGTATAGACTGACCTGGATCATGTTAAACTGTCCTAATGGTGACAGGCCTAGTATAGACTGACCTGGATCATGAAGCCGTTCTCCTCGTCCATCTGACACACGCAGCGCACGATCTTCTGGCACGCCTCGCTGAGATGGTCCTGCTCCTCCAGCTCCAGCTCCAGCTCTTCCTTGGCGCTGTACGGCATGGACTCCGTGGTGGAGTCCTCTGGGAAATCTCCCTCCGACAGATCTATACCACAAAACCAAAACAAACACATTATTAAAACCCATTTTGACCCTGGGAACAATTCTAACCAAATGTCTTCTAAATCCTGACAGTTTTCTGGAAAACCCCCATGTTTCTATGTCAGTCGTTCTCAAACATTTTCACGTCAAAGACCCCCAGGATTATATGTAATTGGCCGCCGACTGCCCCATCTGGAAATATATTGTTCCAGGGATCTCCCAGTAGCAAAGATCTGCGTTAAAAACGTTTGCTCTGAAAGAATTAGGCATGTAATGATTAAGCAATAAGCCACGAGAGGTCTCAGGTTACCAGGTATTTTACACTGGCTGGGGACGTAGGCAGACCCGAGGCACAATTTCACGATTAAAAAAAAATAGCAGACCTACAAGCTCGTAGCGTGCTATGAGCTTGTAGATCTGCTATTTTTCAATACACGAGTATTTTATTGTTTATGTTTATTTACAGTGCTGCTTTGACTTTTTCTTCTTCTTCTGTTTCAACTTGAACGGGTCTCTGTCCTTCTGTCCTTCGTCCTTCTTCCTCCCTGTGGACGGACAGACAGACAGACAGTCAGTCTCCATTAGCAACCAGACAGTCTCCATTAGCAACCAGACAGACAGACAGTCTCCCTTAGCAACCAGACAAAGACAGACAGACAGACAGACAGACAGACAGACAGACAGACAGACAGACTCCATTAGCAACCAGACAGACAGACAAGACAGTCAAACTCACAGACAGATGGACACAGACACACACAGGGCAGCACAGACAGACAGACAGACAGACAGGTAGAGACAAAGACACAGACGGACATACTGTATACAGACCTAAGCTCAGGTGCTTGGCGTCCATTTTCAGTCTCTTCTCCATCTTCATTAAACCTGGAGGTAGAGTTTCATCCTTATCATAACCATGTGACTCACAATAAGGAAGTATTCCATTAACTCAGTTTTAAACCATCTGGATGTATTTAACCCATTTAGGCCTGACGTCGAAATTTAAAAAATGTCTTCTCTGAAAAACCTCATGTTTCTATGTCAGTCGTTCTCAAACATTTTCATGTCAAGGACCCCAAAGATTATATGTAATTGGCCACCGACCCCCATCAGAAAATATGTTGTTCCACGGACCTTGTAGGTCTGCTATTTTTCGAAAATGTGGCGCAAATCTTTGAATATATATTCTTTCAGCGCGAACGTCTCCAACTCCAAATAATTCTAGGGGTCCTTGACATGAAATAGTTGGAGAACCACTGACATAGAAACAAAGCGTTTTTTCAAAGAACTGTCAGGGTTTAGAAGACATTTGTAGAATCGTCGTCAGGTCTAAAATGGGTTAATGCAATTCCAATGAATCAAAAACCTACCTGGCTGTAGAGGGTTGCTAAGCAGGCCGGGGTGTGGGTGGGGGTGTGGGGGGTCCAGCCTCAGCTTCCTGGGGGGAGGAGGGGTGGACAGTGCCAGGGAACAGGGCTGGGGGGCGAGGGGGGGCAGGGAGGGGCAGCCCAGCTCGGCGCTGTTGTCTGAGCTCACGGACGTGGACGAGCGCTTCTTCTTCCCACACGACCGGACCGTCGACTGCACGTCCTCCAGATGGAAGGCCTGGGGAGAGAGCGCTGTACACACACACACACACACACAAACACACACACGCACGCACACAAGCGTCGAGCGTGCACACACACACACACACACACACACACACACACACCTCGATTTAGAGAAGTGGTTCTCAACAGTGATTCTCAACCTCAAAGATATTGTAATGTGGGAGCCACCAAATAACTACCAAACACTAAGATTGTATTGATATGAGATTCAGTGATGTAAATAGGTTTTCAATGTAATGGGTCCCGGGATGCACAGGTGGTCATTCAAATGAGTCCCAAAAAATTCTTATGAGTCCCAAAGAAAATCAGTAGTGCAACTCTGTGTGGGGGTTCGCGGGGTGGGGGGGGGGCACTTGGCCTTTAGTGTGGTCAGCTTTTTGAGGGCACAAGGCCAATTGCCAGGGCATGAAGGCCATCGATTAAAACAATGATTTTAAGTCCCCTTAGCTTAAAGGTTAAGGATGATTACATTTTTTTTAATTTAAAGGAGAACATTGGTTCAGAATAGTGCTTCTTAAATAAATAATCACAGCTTTAAATAACAAAATATAAGTAGCTACTGTTTGTATTGTAAACATGTCTGTAACATGGGGTCCCAGTGCAGAGATGAAAATCATAATGAAATGGCCTCTAGGACCCTGTCACCCTAGGCTAATTCATATACATTTAAATTGGGGGTCCTTGAAATTAAAATGGCTGAGGATTCACAGAAAATACAATGACAGACAGCCTACATTCATTTTTATAGCCCTATGTTTCTGTTCTGCCTTGTTTGTTTTTGTTCTGATATTGTCACAACTGTGATATTTTCCTTGTTTTAAAATTTCTTCTTTTGTTTATACTGTGCAAATTGTTCAGCACCTTCTAACTTTGTTTTGAAAGGTGCTTTATAAATAACATTTATTTTTACTCACTTACATAACTTTTGAATGAGGGCTTGGTTTAGAAAAGCCTATATTTTGTGCTAAAGTAATATATTGAATAACATATAAATGTAGATGTTAAGGCTAGACTGGCATAGCCTATATGGCATGGTGGGGCTGCAGTACTGAGGACTATGGAGATAAGTCAAGTGTAAAAAGCATTTTGTACAATTGTGTGCTTATGAACATTTACCACGTTATGTCCGCATTGATACAGAAATTAATGATTATTAAGCGAGCGACGCGTGGTGTGCTCTGGTGCTTGGCTACTATAGCATTTGGCTAGCGACGCTGGCCACGGCTAATACGGACAATTTACTCTGTCAACTAACGTAGCAGACGATGGTAAATTGTGGAGGAGTCCTACAGTCTATGCTGTTGCCGTGCGTGTTGTTGTTTTGTGAGTTTATATCCATGAAGACGAGTCACGTTGGTCTTAACACACGGGCTCTGTGTGATAACAATCCTGAATCACTGCGCCAGCCGGGCCGAGTGTCAGTGAGTGAGAGCTGTCAGTGCGTGCATGCGTGCATGGAGCGGAGGAGGAGGGAGGAGGCAAAATAATCAAACCATGGCAAATGGGAACACAACTACAAAACAGACAATACAAGTCTGAGCGAGACGTTTGGGGAAGGTTACCGTAATGACTGGAAAATTGTGCAGAGGAAAAACGGTAAAATGAACTGCTGTGGGCTGCGCTGGTCAGAGTACAGTAGTGCATCCCATGGACGCCGAGGTTGATGGTGTAATGCGTCCCAAAACTATAAAGTGCGTTTTGGGACGCAAAACGCACCCTAGTTACATCACTGTGAGATTAATATAAAAATATAATGAAAAAAAACCTTGAAGAGTTTTTATCATGATAGCGATAAATAGGAAGTTAATTATTTTAATGGGATGGGATGAACATATTGTCTATGCAGAATGAAGCTGATGATTACATTTATTTGCGGAGTACCAAAGTCATCAAAAACCAAGAATGCATTAATGTTCCTGTCCCGTTTCGCCTGAACCCTGAGCTTCTTTCTCTCTCCAGGGACCAGAACATGCATGTTGGAACATTCACTGCGCGTTATCGTGGCGTAGAAGCGGTGAATTGTGGGTAATGTAGTTGTAGTTGTGAATGTTTATTTACAGTGCTGCTTTGACATTTTCTCTTTCTTCTGTTTCAACTTGAACGGGTCTCTGTCCTTCTTCTGTCCTTCGTCCTTCTTCCTCCCTGTGGACGGACAGACAGACAGACAGACAGACAGTCTCCATTAGCAACCAGACAGACAGACAGACAGACAGACTCCATTAGCAACAAGACAGTCTGCATTAGCAACCAGACAGACAGACAGTCAGTCTCCATTAGCAACAAGACAGTCTACATTAGCTACCAGACAGACAGACAGTCTCCATTAGCAACCAGACAGACAGACAGTCTCCATTAGCAACCAGACAGACAGACAGACAGTGAGTCTCCATTAGCAACCAGACAAAGACAGACAGACAGACAGACAGTCAGTCTCCATTAGCAACCAGACAGTCTGCATTAGCAACCAGACAGACAGACAGACAGTCTCCATTAGAAACCAGACAAAGACCGACAGACAGACAGTCAGTCTCCATTAGCAACCAGACAGACAGACAAAAAGACAGACAGTCAGTCTCCATTAGCAACCAGACAGTCTCCATTAGCAACCAGACAAAGACAGACAGACAGACTCCATTAGCAACCAGACAGACAGACAGTCTCCATTAGCAACAAGACAAAGACAGACAGACAGACAGACAGACAGTCAGTCTCCATTAGCAACCAGACAAAGACAGACAGTCTCCATTAGCAACCAGACAGACAGACAGTCTGCATTAGCAACCAGACAGACAGACAGACAGACAGACAGTCAGTCTCCATTAGAAACCAGACAAAGACAGACAGACAGACAGACAGACAGACTCCATTAGCAACCAGACAAAGACAGACAGACAGACTCCATTAGCAACCAGACAGACAGACAGTCAGTCTCCATTAGAAACCAGACAAAGACAGACAGTCAGTCTCCATTAGCAACCAGACAGACAGACAGACAGACAGACAGACAGTCTCCATTAGCAACCAGACAGACAGACAGACAGACAGACTCCATTAGCAACCAGACAGACAGACAGTCAGTCTCCATTAGAAACCAGACAAAGACAGACAGTCAGTCTCCATTAGCAACCAGACAGACAGACAGACAGACAGACAGACAGTCTCCATTAGCAACCAGACAGACAGACTCCATTAGCAACCACACAGACAGACAGACAGTCAGTCTCCATTAGCAACCAGACACAGACAGACAGACAGACAGACAGTCTCCATTAGCAACCAGACAGTCTACATTAGCAACCAGACAGACAGACAGTCAGTCTCCATTAGAAACCAGACAAAGACAGACAGTCTCCATTAGCAACCAGACAGACAGACAGTCTCCATTAGCAACCAGACAGACAGACAGTCTACATTAGCAACCAGTCAGTCTCCATTAGAAACCAGACAAAGACAGACAGTCTACATTAGCAACCAGACAGACAGACAGTCTACATTAGCAACCAGGCAGACAGACAGTCTCCATTAGCAACCAGACAGACAGTCAGTCTCCATTAGCAACAAGACAAAGACAGACAGACAGACAGACAGACAGACAGACAGTCAGTCTCCATTAGCAACCAGACAAAGACAGACAGTCTCCATTAGCAACCAGACAGACAGACAGTCTGCATTAGCAACCAGACAGACAGACAGACAGACAGTCAGTCTCCATTAGAAACCAGACAAAGACAGACAGACAGACAGACAGACTCCATTAGCAACCAGACAAAGACAGACAGACAGACTCCATTAGCAACCAGACAAAGACAGACAGACTCCATTAGCAACCAGACAGATAGACAGTCAGTCTCCATTAGCAACAAGACAGTCTACATTAGCTACCAGACAGACAGACAGACAGACAGACTCCATTAGCAACAAGACAGTCTGCATTAGCAACCAGACAGACAGACAGACAGTCAGTCTCCATTAGCAACAAGACAGTCTACATTAGCTACCAGGCAGACAGACAGTCTCCATTAGCAACCAGACAGACAGACAGTCAGTCAGACTCCATTAGCAACCAGACAGACAGACAGTCAGTCTCCATTAGCAACCAGACAAAGACAGACAGACTCCATTAGCAGACAGACTCCATTGACAGACAGACTCCATTGACAGACAGACAGACAGACAGACAGACAGACAGCATTAGCAACCAGACAGACAGTCTCCATTAGCAACCAGACAGACAGTCAGTCAGTCTCCATTAGCAACCAGACAGACAGTCAGTCAGTCTCCATTAGCAACCAGACAGACAGTCAGTCAGTCTCCATTAGCAACCAGACAGACAGTCAGTCAGTCTCCATTAGCAACCAGACAGACAGACAGTCAGTCTCCATTAGCAACCAGACAGACAGACAGACACACACACACAGGGCAGCACAGACAGACAGACAGACAGACAGAGACAAAGACACAGACGGACATACTGTATACAGACCTAAGCTCAGGTGCTTGGCGTCCATTTTCAGTCTCTTCTCCATCTTGATTAAACCTGGAGGTAGAGGTCAGAGGTCACGCAAGTTTCATCCTTATCATAACCATGTGACTCGCAATAAGGAAGTATTCCATTAACTCAGTTTTAAATGCCAGAAAGACTGACTGACCATCTGGCTGTATTTAATGCAATTCCAATGAATCAAAAACCTACCTGGCTGTAGAGGGTTGCTAAGTTAATTATTTTAATGGGATGGGATGAACATATTGTCTATGCAGAATGAAGCTGATGATTACATTTATTTGCGGAGTACCAAAGGCATCAAAAACAAAGAATGCATTCATTTTCCTGTCCCGTTTCGCCTGAACCCTGAGCTTCTTTCTCTCTCCAGGACCACAAGTCCCTGACTGTAACAATATTACTTTGCTTAAAAGGGACACTTTTCAACCTATCTTCATATAATAGGTCCTCACTAATAATATGAAACAATGGTGCAAATGTTTCTACTCTGTGTCTCATAGGAGGGCTGTGGGCAGTTCAGAAACCGTCTTCCAGTGACATCATCGATGGGGCATACAAGCTAATAGAAAGTGCAGGCTTTCTAGTCCTGAAAAGTTGCAATGTGAAAATGGAAGCAATCGTTCTCACGATAATGAAAATCTAAAAAAATATATAAAATAATTCTTGTTTAATGATGCCTAATGATGATGTCACTGGAAGACGGTTTCTAAACTGCCCACAGCCCTCCTATGAGACACAGACTGAGTAGATAAAAATCGTGCCATTTTATCATGATTATTAGTGAGGACCTATTATATGAAGATAGGTTGGAAAGTGGTGAAGTGGTCCTTTAACACCCTGAGTGGCCTTAACGGAGGTCTCCGTCCTATCAAATAGTTACACTCAGCGCTCAGGACGGAGATTAGTCACAGGACGGAACATTAATGATATCACAACCGAGCACACGGCTCCACAGGCTGGGAGAGCCAGTTGGGACGTCATCCAAAGTGGTCCCCCTCCATTTTAGCGGATGAGAGGAAAAATCTTCAAGCGTGAATAATCTGTCTCTAAATAGCTGCACAATGATTTAATGGTTACAAATACCCCGGGTACTTTCCTGGGGGTCTTTATGTGTGTAATATGTGGTTTTAGATCCATTAGATGTTTAGCAGTGTCCATAATGTCACAGACACCAGAGTGAAAAGACTTGTCTGATAGTAAAAACGGAGAGATGGGTCTGTGTCCGCGGTGATAGCTGATCATCACCGCGACTGACGTAATGGTGTAGTTTTCCAACCCTTTAAAAACTACACCGCGGTGATAAGTGATCACCAAAAGAGTATGTATGAACATTTTGATGAATTAATTCAATGAATTAATTTGATTAATAAAGTAAGTAATTAATTTGTATTATTGCTCTTGTATTGCTATTGGAGACACTGGGGAGACACTGGGGAGGCACTGGGGGGACACTGGGGAGGCACTGCAGCTTTTTTGCAGCTAAGCATGGCGCGATTTATTTCAAGCATGGCACGGCACCATGCCAATAACATTGCATGCAGTAATCCTGGTCTCTAAACTACATCCCCCTGGTCAGCCGGGGCGCATGATGGAGGGGAACTGGCCGGAATAACGTGTTCCTTCCAATCGCTACGTCCGGCCGGGGAAACGCTCCTGTCAGGTGAAAAGAAGCAGCTTGGACTCCTCATGCATAGAAGGAAGCATGAGGTCAGTCCACTTGACATCAGTGCTATTTTGGCAAACAAACTCTTATATTGTATTTTTGACCTCTGTTACCACGGATACATAGCAGTGTGACGCCACAGCAGTGATGTCACACCAAGTATAAGGTCTACCCTAGGAGATTGAGAAGCAGAGCGTAGCAGTACAGACTAGCGAGAGAGTTACTCTAGACACGTAGCACCAAGCGAAGACGTTCTCAACCCCAGGGCTCAAGGTCTCTCAGACCTCTGCCTCCAGTAGAAAATCCATCTACACAGGTAGACTAGTTCTACCCCCATTGTGCCAGACTCTCAGGCTCTCCTGTTGTGTTTGGAGGTTTAAACAGTTGGGTAAAATATCACTTCACAATGAAGCAGCATGCTATGTAGTAAAAAAAATAAAAACAACACTTGACATGAATCCTAATTCAGCTGCACACATGTCCCTAGTGCCCAGATGGATTTGGTGCCCACCTCTCCAAGTGCCCAGTTATCTCCACCCCAAGGTGTCCACTAATCTAGGTTCCCACATCCCTAGTGATAGCCTGATATGGCCAGACTAATACCACTGCGTAGAAAACATTAGTCTGGGATCTCTGTTTGGAACCTGCGTTTCCAAGTGAACGGATTAACAAAATAAATGCCCTGATTGACAGTTCGGAGGGAACAACTGAGCAGTTCCGGACCAAATCTGCCGATGGCAATTTCCTTTTTTTTCTGCAATGGCAATTTGTCTGGTTTTCCAGGCTACCTAGTGCCCAGGGGTTTCTTGTGCCCAGTTGTACCTAGTGCCCAGATGTTTGTGCCCAGTTGTACCTTGTGCCCAGATGTTTGTGCCCAGCTGTTTTTTTGTGCCCAGTGGTACATAGTGCTCAGATTGTTTTGGTGCCCACCTGTCCTGTTATCGTGCAGAATGCCTGCTTTCCCAGCTGCAGGCAAAAAAGCCTAATTTATGCTACTTCGTGCCCAGAATAGCAGACCTACAAGCTCACATCGGTCGCATTCTGTAACGCGTTGTGAGCTTGTACTTCGCCTATTCTCAGGGTGCAACACTGAAGTGACGAGGGAAAAATGAACATTTTGGAGTTTGCTGGTTTCTGCCCGACAACAGAACCCAGATCCCAATTACAATTAATCCAGTCTTACCTTCACCATCCAGTTTGGCTTTCACTAGCCTGCATATCATCAAGTTATTCAACAATCAATCAGCTTTTTCATTGAGCAATAGAAATTTGGTATACCATCAATAGAATTAACACACACACACACACACACACACACACACACACACACACACACACACACACACACACACACACACACACACACACACACACACACACACACACACACACACACACACACACACACACACACACACACACACACACACACACACACACACACACACACACACACACACACACACACACGCCAGCAGAGCCATCATCTGGTCAACTTTTGTCAGTGCTTTTGTAAAACACCCACAAATCTGAGAAGATCTCAAATCATTGTGATTTTGTATCTATAGGAGGTATCCGCAACACGCTGTGAGCTTGTAGATCAGCCATTTTCAGCATGGGACACGTGTACAACAAAGAATAAATCAGGCATCACTGCGCTTCTGTGGAGGGAGGGAGATATATTTTGTTGGCTGAACGAGGCGATCATGGACACTTGGACAGCTATTTTGGACAGCTATTTTTCGTGGCACATTATGTTTAATCACAACAACGTCACGTTTACTTCCTCAGTGTTTGGGTCGGCCGGTCGGGACTGTATGTGTCTGCTGTCTACGTGCATATGCACACTCGCACTCAAGTCTTTCTGGAGGGAGCGAAATGTAGCGTCTTCTGGATGCATCTCTTTAGCATTAACATTTCAATGGCCGAGGGTCGTTAGAGTCTATTGTTCCATCGTTGTTTTCGCACGTCTAATGGTTAGACGTGTGACAACAACGACGCAGCAATAGGAAGCCTGCAGCCTAGTAGCTATAAAATTGCTTTCGGTTTCGGGGGAAGTGTTAGTGTTACTTTATGTCAAATCAGGCGGCACACCTGGACATATCAAACGGCACACTAAAGTGCCGCGGCACACAGGTTGGGAAACACTGCTCTAAGGGACCAGCTCTGGCGGTGGGTGCGGGCAGGGTGGTGGTTTAGGGTACCTGTGTTTCGGGGGGGCATGGCAGTAGGTTTGGGCAGGGTGCTCTCGGCCAGGGCGGATCTAGCAGCAGTCTGCTGGGCCATCTTGATTCTGGTGCCGTCCGCCTCCCAATGCTGCTCCCCCAGAGTGAGACGCACTGAGAAGATCTGGTACCACAAGGAGGAGAAAAAAGCTATCTTTTCTCACATACACTGGAGTGACAGATACTGTAGGATAACCTTAGATTAATGCCCCAATTCCCTGCCGGGGCAGAGGCTGTCCACCTCATTAACAGCTCTCAGCGGGTAAATGGGGCTGGTCAAGGTCTCATGTTCCAACTTTTACCTCCTGGACCCCCCCTGGGGTTTAAGAGGTTAAAATAAATGAATGGGCCTAACAAGGTGTCAGGTTACTGTATAATGGATGAGAGGCATGGTGAGTTACAAACATGAGAAAACATAAAAGTAGTCCTAATAATTCACTAGAGAAAGTAGTTCCACTTTGCTCCGACTCCTCTGGTGCGATAACCTCTTAGAACGACGATATTTAAATAAGACGCACTCAGAGTGACAAGAGTGAGTGAGTTAATTTAAGTTCTTCTCCATACAATAAGAAAAGGACAAACGTTTCAGCAGTACAGCCATATTGATCTTCATATCCGTCACGTGCTAAAAAGCAACTACATTTTTATGGTCCAATGTTTGATGATTTGAATGAGAAATTATTGTTGATTAAAATGTCATGGTTATTCCATCGTGGTTTACGTTGGAAGTGTGTTACCTTGGAGTAGGGCTTGAAGATCTGCATTTTTTCAACAGCTAAACCTTTAAATAATGGTTGAAGTGGAAGGTGACACAGATGTGTTCCAGGTCTTAAAGGGGTGGTTACCTTGGAGTGGGCGGGGCCTTCCTCACTGAGCAGCTTGTACTCGGGCTGGATCTGGTTGAAATGGGCTAACTCATACACCAAACATATGGGGGTCTTCCCTTTGGGGTTTGCCATGTTAGACACTGGAAGAAACAAATATATCATCAGCACTGCCCGTGTTCATTCATTCATTCCCTCGTCTAAAAGTATCACAGAACAATGTGTCCCGTCGACCAACTTTTTTTTCACTGGCAAAAACTAGACCAATATAAAATGTTGTGGAGAACATTCGTGGAGAAGAGATCCAGTAGAACTACATGTCAGGGAGGGACTAGTGGAGAGGAGATCCAGTAGAACTAAATGTTAGGGAGGGACTAGTGGAGAGGAGATCCAGTAGAACTACATGTCAGGGAGGGACTAGTGGAGAAGAGATCCAGTAGAACTAAATGTTAGGGAGGGACTAGTGGAGAGGAGATCCAGTAGAACTACATGTCAGGGAGGGACTAGTGGAGAAGAGATCCAGTAGAACTACATGTCAGGGAGGGACTAGTGGAGAAGAGATCCAGTATTAGACCCTCCAGAAAAGCGCGGGCAAAAATCCTTGATTAAGCGGGCCAAAATCCTTGATTTTGCGGGCCAAAATCCTTGATTATGCGATTAAATATGCGGGGTTTTTCTGCGCTTTTATGCGGTGAAATTGCGGGAAGTTGCGAAATATGCGGGACATAGCGGAATATGCGGGACATAGCGGAATATGCGAGAAGTTGCGGAATATGCGGGAAGTTGCGATTATGCGGAATATGTGGTAAATTGCGGAATATGCGGGAAGTTGTGGAATATGCGGAAGTTGCGGAATATGCGGACAGTTGCGATTATGCGGAATATGCGGTAAATTGCGGAATATGCGGAACGTTGTGGAATATGCGGAAAGTTGCGGAATATGCGGACAGTTGCGATTATGCGGTAAATTGCGGAATATGCGGAACGTTGTGGAATATGCGGAAAGTTGCGGAATATGCGGACAGTTGCGATTATGCGAAAAATATTCAGGAACTGGAAAAAAGATGATTCTTCTCTGTTTGCTGTTAGGCTACTACTGAATGAACAGGAGACATTAAAGCATAGTAAAAGCAAGCTACATCAGATTCAGTTTTTTATTTTCTCAACTTAAATCTTAGACTGTATTGTTACAAAACAAAAGTGCAATGTCTTACAACTCGGTTGTACGTAAAGTGCTCAAGTTGTATGCAGTCATTTTCCTGAGTTACAACAAACTTAAAACAAATTTAAAACAAAATTAAAATAACCTTAATAAAAGTGAGGTAGAACAATATTTTCAAAGACACACCGTTGAAACTGAGCACGTAACTGTTGAAAATCACAGGATCCAAACATCCAAAATCACAGGATAACAGCTCTTGGAAAAAACAGATCTCTCAATGAGGCAAACATACTTTTAATTGCTGTTGGGAAGAAACCTCATATCCATGTTCGTCACCGCTATACCCCTTATGCCTTATCCCAAAACTTCTTTGCCTTTTTTTTTTTTTTTACTATTTTGAAAAACATTTTTGAATAGTTCAACTAGCCAATCTACATTGACACGACACGTTGTGAGCTTGTAGACTGGCCATTTTAACTATTCAAAAATGTTTTGCAAAATAGTAAGTTTAGGGGCGACGAAAATGGAGCCCTTCATGTTTTTTCCCCATAAGTGAAGGCAGTACTATGTCACACAAGAGTGTCATACAGAAGTAGTAGTGCAAATAGACCAGCATGTCACATTGGGACATGTGAGCTTGTAGATAAGTCAATTTTCACTACTAGTGTATGACACTCTTGTGTAACATAGTAGAGGCATAATTTATGGGGGGAAATAAAACATGAAAAGTTTAAACATGGATAGTAGTGAAAATCAAAAAAATAAAATACAAGCATGTCGCATTGTGACATGTTGTGACCTTGTAGATTGGCTATTTCCACCATTTTAAAATGTTTTAAAATAATAAAGAATAAACGGTTTAGGACATAAGTTCCGACCCGACAGCAATGACATAAGAAAATGTGATCATTTTTGTAATGGTTATAAACCTTAGTTAACACAATAATACTGTATTATTTGCTACAAAACAAAAGGTGCAATCTACAACTTTGTTGTAGTAAAACTTAAGGTGCTCAAGTTGTATGACTAGGTCATTTTCAAACACAGTGGACTCATTTAATGCAGGATTTTTTTCCGACTGCATAGTCTGGTCTGTCACTGTCCAAATAAATCAATCTTCCTGCATCCCCTCTCCCTCAACATCTATGTCCTCCCACTCCTCCAAATCCTCCCGCTCTGCCTCCTTTCCCTTCGCCCTCTCCTCCCTCTCAAACGCTCCACTGAGGATGCGTTGATTATGGCACAAGAAGACCAACGCTTTTAGGTTGTTGTTGGTCGTTGACCTCCTTCTGTTTGACAACACTAGCTTATAGATGCTGTTACTCCGTTCAGCATCAGCTGAATTGGAGACAGCATCCTTGTACCTGCGGGCTAAGCTGGACAGCACAGGAAGTCTCTCCTGTAGGCCATCCCAGAACACATCCAAATCCACCACACCAGAAGCTGAAGCTCTGAGTGCTGCTGGACCCAGGGTTGTGAAATAAGAATCAAATTCATCTCTTGGCACATGACTGAAACCTGGAATGGCCTTGTAGCTTTCTACAGAGTCATCTAGGAATGCGATGTGACGAGGATCAAACACCCTGACCTCCTTGAGAAATTCTATGGCTGGCTGGCCATCTGACATGTACTTGGTGAGCTTATCTTCAGCATTGACGTATGCCTCGCCAACTGTGCCGAGGATCTCGGTCTTCGTGTGGTGTGGTAGGTCAAACTCCTCGAAGTATTCAGCACATATGTCATACTGCAGCTCTTTGTTGGCAGCAATGACCACCTGCAGATCCTCCAGATAATTGAAGATCTTTATGGTCACTGGGCGTCTGCTCTCGAAGATGTCTAGTAGATTGAGGATGGGTTTGCACTTGTCAGCCATGATATTGATCTGCACATTCAGGGACGGAACCAGGTTTGGGTCTTGAAGCATGTCATGGAGTCTCTCCACAGACGGTGGTACACTTCTGCCACACACCTGTGAATGAAAAACACAGAAAGAAAAGAGAAATAATGTGATTAGGTCAAACAGTTAAGTGTTATATATATATATTACTACGGTTTTATTTTGATATAATTAACTAATTTATGCTTGTGCATGATTGATAATGATAATTTATTTATTTGTTTATACATTATATATACAAATGTGTGTAGGTGTAAGGGGCATGATTGGTGGAGAAGGGGACAATTACTGTTAAGTGAAGTTGTACTTTACTTTTTACCTGTTTCTCCATCTCAATGAACTCCTTGTACAGTCCAAAGTACCCTCTGTGGTATTGTACGGCAAAGAACCAAGAGTTCCAACGTGTTGCACAGGGGTTTGGAGGCATGGTCACCCTTTTTCCTGGCAGCTTGTTTGTCATGAAGGAGAGATATCTTCTCTTGCGTGATCCAGCATTGAAGAACATCTGGGAGAAACTCATCATGAAGCTATTCAACTGAACAAAAGGTTTGCGGAAGGCGTTGCCGATGAGGTTCATTATGTGTGCCATGCACGTGATGTGCAGTGAGTTGGGGTACAGCGCATGAAGAGCAGCTTTGAATGCCTTCTTCATGTATGCTGCATTATCTGTGTCAAACACAATCACATCCTCATTTTTAATGCTGTATTCTTGTAGGCAATTTACAACAGCTACAGATACAGTGGAATGATTGCACTGCTCAAGGAACACTGTGTCTGCAAGGTAGGCCAAGATCCGACCAGAATCATCCTTCTCTAGTGGTGCAAGCAGGATGTTCAACACGCATCTCCCCTCTACATCTGGAGTCTCATCGAAGATCACAGCAACAGGTTTTCCTGCAAGAAGTGTCTTCAACTCTTCTTTTTCCTTCTCATATACGGCTCCCAAGTGTTTCTCTTGCAGCTGGTGAAATCCTGGAATCGCTCCACCATTTATTACCCTTTCATTCAGGAATTTCCTCATTGTAGGGTGGTCACTCTTAGACAAGGGTATGTTCACTGCAGTGCAGGTGGTGACCCAGGTCTCACATAGCTAAAGAAAAGAAAAAATATATATATATTTATTACTATTGGGCTGTCTTATTTACACACACACACACACACACACACACACACACACACACACACACACACACACACACAACCACACACACACTGCACACACACACACACACACACACACACACACACACACACCTATGAGCATTTAATTTAATCATTAGGCTATTTTCATTATTTGGCACGTATGCACACACAGCTATATGACTGTTAAATCACTTGACTTTGTCCCATTCAGTTTTACTAAGAGCATTTATTTTAATCATTAGGTATTTATTAATTTATTTCTGACACGCGCTTCTCTGACGCACGCACGCACACACACACACACACACACACACACACACACACACACACACTCTCTCTTCCCCGTCTCTCATTCAATCTAACCAGCTCAAACGCTACTCACCTCATTTCGTGTTTCCCTTGCAATGGTTTTTGAGGTCGATGCCTCGGTGAACGTCACTTGTTTGGAGACAACTTTGTCTGCAGCAGCAGCAAGCATTTTGGCATGTTTAGCGCTAGCGAAATGGTTCGACACCGTTGATTTGCGTAAGTGCTCCAAAACGCAGTTGCACGGGGTGCAAAACAATTTCCCCCCACTCTCATGCAATACCCCTGGGTATTGCTTTGCCCGGTCTCGGGCTGAAATGTGTGTTGGTAAGTGGGATTTATTAGCCTTTTTCATTGTTTCTCTCGTCCGAGTTCCACTGACTATTCTTCCATCCAGATGCTGTTGTGTTGTTGTTTTACTATGATGAACGCGCGATCCGGTGACGTAGCGCGTCGCACGTGAATCACATCACCACTTCGCTCAAGTTAAACTTTTTTTCCTTTTATGCGAAAATATGCGGAAATTGTGAAATCAAGCGAGCCCCGCATCATTCGCATATTCAGCGCGGACATATGCGATTATGCGAAATATGCGCCCTTTTAGAAATAAATGGATCCCCGCGTAATCAGCGCAATTTGGCTGATTATGCAATGAATTATGCGATCGCGTAATCGCGTTTTTCTGGAGGGTGTACAGTATACACACACACTATATATATATATATATAATTCTCCTGTGCCGCAGAAGCCGTTAAGTATTTTTTTTTCTTTGTTTGACCGATTTGGTCGATTTGATTCTTCTCTTCCTTCCCTATTTATTGACACCTCATTGTACCGCCTATCTGGCTAGCTAGTGGCTATAGCTATGACAGAGCAGATCAGAGGCAGGAACGTAGGGACGCACAAGCCAACCGCACAGCTGGAGGCGGTACAATAAACGGTAAATAAACAAGAAGAATCAAAGCGACCAAATCGGTCAAACAAAGGCTTCCGCGACAAGAGAATTCGCACCGGTATGTATAGGTACTTATAGCTCACAAATTCAGAATAACTCAAACAAAAAGAAGCCATCAAACGGCGCAGACACGACGTTAACGACGATATTTATGTCCGCGTTCTATCATTTCAATACGATAATATAGATACGCACAGGGACCCAGAGCTATGGAACTAGGTGGAGCTTAAGCGCCAGGTGGAGCTTAAGCGCCAGGGCCCGAAGCTTGCAGGGCCTGGTACGAGACTATAGGTACAGCTGTTGCTTCTTTCGAAAAATATAACGCAACATAAGAACCCCCGCTAGTGTTTTTGGTCTTCTCGTCTGACAGTTTCTGTAGCAGTTTTCGGGAGGGGGGGGGGGGGGGGGGGGGAGCAGTCTGTTTGAGGGGGTTCCCGACGGCTGCGCGTCGCTTCCTCCTCGAGGGGAAGCGAGTAAGCGACGCCGTCAGAAGCCCCCTCAATCAGGAAGGCCCCCCTCACTCAGACCGACCAACGTGTGTTGTTTGCGACAATAACATAAAGCCTATGTAAGAGGAATATAAACAAGACCTTGGCGCAAAACTTCATATTTACCCTGCTCTAATGCAACAAAAGTGTGTTCTTACATCCTCCATTTCACGATTCAAGCACTCGTGAGTAAATTAATTGAATTGCTATTATGAAAGTTGTCGTTTTTGTCATTGTCGTCAATAATTAATCTGTTTTTAAAACGTTCTAATATTAATATAGCATATTGGCATTGTCTGTTGGTGCACTGTGCACACGTTATATGGACCATGTAACAACATGGTCAACAGCACTGTTTGCAAATGTAGCTACATTTGTTGGCCACAAAGACAATTTAAACAAAACATGCTGCTGCCTGCTAATGGAGCTTGTAGATATAGGCTAATTATTTTTCGGGAAAATTGCAGTTAGTTTAGCAGAGACGGAAAGGCTGTGCCCAGTGCGGCAGTTCCTACTGTCTTGTGTGCCTGCGGGCAGCAGGCAGTAGTGGATATGCGCTAAACGCATGCATGTTAATTAATTAATTAATTGGCAGAATCAGAAGGGGCCTTTTGATTTGGTGAAGCGCCAGGGCCTTGAGAGGGGTTAATCCGTCACTGCAGGGACCCTACGCAAAGTGACATCCAAATTTCAGAAAAGCTTTACGGATCGTTCCGAGAGGGGCTAGTGTAGCCTATATATAGCCTACTATATTTCCAAGTGACAATGACAAGCATACAGCTAGCCTATTTGCAATTGTAGCAGGCTATAGGCGTAAGGGGCTCAATCATTCACCATTTAAATAAGTGCTTTGACAGTTCAGATAAAAGCGAGATCATTTTCGGGGGTCGGGACTCAGGACGGGACCGCGGCGTGCATCGCCAACACATACCAGAACAAAAACGAGGGCGAGGCTTGATTTTTCACTCAATTGATAAATGAGGGCCCTAGAGTTGCAAAAGCAGAAAGCTAGTACAAAAGAATGACGTCTGTAACAGTTTACAGTTACTCTCCAAGTAAACAAACGTAATCGAACAAGTTTATGTAAACAGGATAAAAACACTGTGTTCAGCAACTGAACAACACAGCATTACACAAGAGTCGTCGCATGTTGTTAAACAACGATACTAACAGAATAAACAGTGTTCCACAACTTTGTGACTTTTGTCAAACAGCTTATAAGATTAAACAATATAAAAGTTAATTCACTCACGAGTCTCACGTCAGTGAAAGAAGTGTTGGCGAAAGGGAGAAAAGCCAGGTGCGATCACTGCGATATGATACGGTCGGTAACAAGACAACTCACCCTTCTTCTACTTCTTTCCGGTATTTTGGCGGTTGGCAAACCTTTCAAGGTGTATTACCGCCACCAGCTGGACTGTGTAGTACTAGGGATTGTGCAGCAAACCAATAAAATAAACTAAGACTCCTACATTTTATTCACCAAGTGGGTATTTCTTATGTACTTAGTAATATAAAGAATTAAAGATAGACTTTGCCTGCTTCTTTTCCTAGAAGACCTGACAATGTAAAATTTGGATGTTTAACAGGCGATATAACTGATTTCTCTCACTACTGTACTTCCTACAATGTAGAAGTACATCAGCAGTGATGGGCAAGCTACTTGGAAAATGTAGTAAGCTACACTACCAGTTACTCTCTATTAAATATAGCTCAACTACAACGAAGCTATCCCCAGATAATTGTAGCAAGCTACACTATAAGCTACATGGCAAAAGTAGCTAGCTACATGCACACTACTTTTTTTTTTAAATATTTTTTATCAACTTAATGATCAAGTTTCCACCGAACAAATAGCCTAATAGGCAGGCAAAAATGCTGAGTTTGATTGTTTATTAAAAAACAAACATGAAACAAGCCCTCTGTCTGGCTTTTGGTGTCAACTTTTTCACATTTACTTAATGTACCTTGCGGTGTCAGGAGCCGGCTGATTCATGTGTTCAGTGTTGGGAAAGTTCTTTTTTTTATTAACTATAGTTCAGTTCACAGTTAATTATTTTTTAAAGGAACTAATTCAGTTCATAATTCAACATTTTGAACTAAAGTTCATGGTTAAAAAAAATGAACGATTTTAGTTATTTTTTGTTATTTTCTTTTAAATTATTATTATTGCCACAGCCTAGCCATTTGCACACCAGCTGAGAGACATAATTTAGACTAGAGAATGCTAGTCTCTCAAGACAGACTGTTGCCTCGATAGGCACTGTTTTACCGAATATTTGAGGATGGGATACTCAGATTGAGAGAATGCTGACAGGCACTTAAATGAGATGTTA
Source organism: Protomyctophum parallelum (assembly GCF_964188405.1). Taxonomy (NCBI): domain Eukaryota; kingdom Metazoa; phylum Chordata; class Actinopteri; order Myctophiformes; family Myctophidae; genus Protomyctophum; species Protomyctophum parallelum. The sequence goes on from NC_139714.1 coordinate 1,762,192, forward strand.
ATGTCCTGTAGTAGACTTAGAAATAAAACTAGTGTTGACTAATCAATACAAGTGGCTCTTATTTTGATGGGGCAGTTTCTGCACAAGAAGTCCGTTTGACTTGTAAACAAGCTACGATGAATGAGCTGTCAAAGTACTATAGTCGCTAAACCACGTTAGCGATCAAATTTACAATATGAAAACTTTCACTTAGACAATAATGTAGGTTACACACGCTGGAATAAAACATGGAACCTGCAGGCAGCATTAGGTGAGTAATTAATTGTGTTGTGCTAGAGATAAAAGGACAGCTGCTGCGTGGGATCCTCTTGCTGCTTAACAACATAACTGTGTCAGACTCTTCTTATCTAAACCAACCAATCATGGATTTTTTTCCAGGGATTTTTTTCCCCACAAAACTTTATTTAACAGTCAATTTGTAACGTATAGCTTTTGTTGAAAGCTACGTCACTACTTGGGTCTAAAAATAGCTACACTACAAAAAACACTACTTGGTTCAAAAGGAGTGAAGCTACCGTCAAGCTACTGATAAATGTAGTTAAGCTATGTAGCTTCGCTACTTGTAGCTAGCTACTGCCCAACACTGAGTACATGCTCTATTGTTTCTTGTTCCTCTCTTCCACACTGCCTCTGGATGTTATAAAGGTGTCTCCCAACCTCCCCATCATCCCAATACTCCTGCCTGCCTGTGAATATACTCTAATAATTGGTTTGACTTCACTCTTGCTTAATGGCATGTGCATATCTACCTGCTCCACTCTTATAGTGTTTGCTTGGCCAGAATATCTACTCGCTCATTTCCCTCAACTCCAGAATGAGCTGGAACCCACAGGAACCATGTTACTATACCTTTGTTTCCTATTCTATACATACTCATATGTACTTCACTAAGAAGGTCCATTCTACATGCAGATCTGCCTGACTTAATACTTTCTTGTGCAGAGAAGCTATCAGACGAAATAACAGTGTTATCAATTCCCTTCTCCTCTATCCACTGCAAGGCCAGCATTATTGCCACTAGCTCTGTAGTATACACTGACAAATGGTCGGTTAGTCTTTTCTTAATATTTATCTCGCTTAACTCACCCTTCTTCCACCTCCAAGTGAGTTGTCCGGACATCTCACCCCGAAAGTCCGGACAACTCACCGGACATCTCACCGGGGTGAGGTGTCTTCACTTTCGGGGTGAGTTGTCTCGGGGTGAGTTGAGTGTTTGGCTGTTTGCTAATGTGTAACTATGATGAAAGCATGCCATCATCATCAGTAAGTAGGCCTATTAGAACTGTGATTGATTGATCATACATGTTATTTCACAGTATAGCCTATAGAATGGGTACATTTCAAACGAAAGCAGACCAAAAAGCACTAAGACTTGTTTACATCAGGGTCTTCCAGTTTCAGGGGCGTCACTAGCGTGACGCAGACAACGCGATTGCGTGGGGGCCCATGACGCCTGAGGGCACACCCAGGTCGGGAGAAAAAAAAAAAGAGGTGGCAAATTTAAAAAATAAAAATAAACGAGGCGGCCGGGCCCCTTAAGAATATATTGTTAACTGAGGTTGATTTTACGTCGCAAACCATTGTAGAAAAATACAATCACGACTTAACCTGTGAATTCCCCATTCAACTTGTATCATTCCGTGAGTGCCTGAGAGACGGCCTTTCAAACGTGAAGACCATCCGAGAGCTCACAAAACTGCTTATTGTGGAGAACAGCAGCATTAGTGCTAGTTTTGGCGAAGTCTGCACTGTATTGCTGCTTTTCCTAACCCTGCAGTGGCATCAGCCGAACGGTCATTCTCAAAATTAAAGCTGATCAAAAGGTATCTGAGCGAGGAGTACAATGGGACAGGGTCGCTCAGTGGACTTGCCACTCTCCATCGAGAATACCCGTGCACGCCAGCTGGATGTGAAGGACCTGATAGATGATTTTGCAGAGAGAAAATCCGGAAGGTTCACCTATAAGGTAAGCAGAGCGCAGAGGCAAAGCCTCTTTATTTAATTACATAATTGCTGTCTAATTTTCGTGGTGCGCCGTCACCATATTTTTATAGCTCAACTTCACCTCTTTTTTTCCTCTCTTTTTTTCTCCTCTCAACCCGCTGTCCAAGGTGGCCTGCTGCCTGTGCGTGGTCTTCAAACGAAGCTTTTCATATGGAGATATGGAGATTTCAGATGGACATTGTTGTTGGAAATGGAATGTTGCTGCATTTTACATGGAGGACTTGAGCATAATTAATTGACTTGTGCATGGGCGCATACAGCGCGCTGCCGCTGCTGCGCAACTAACTATCAATTCTGCCCATCAGCTCATTTATTGAGGTCAAAACAGCTTTGAGAAACAAAATGAATAGTTTAAAATAAAATGCCAGTGTTTTACAGTACTTGATTATTTTGTTGTTTTCCTTAAGCATTTCTAGCTTGCCGCTTTTTAGTTTTCCGTGCTGTGCAACATGGCCTTATAGATTGACAGCGCATTGTTTTGGCTGTTTTCTTAGTTTCTTTTCATAATTGGCTAAACAGAAAAGAGACCGAATTTGATATATAATGCCACTTGCCACAGCTTGAATCTATTCATTTTAGAGTAGTGTTTGGTCTGATACAAAACCGTTGTTTTAAACATAGTTAATTTGTTTCTATATAGCGGCTTGGTGTGTGTGTGGGGGGGGGCACTCTGGACCATCCTGCGTCAGGGCCTGTTGCTGCGTAGTGACGCCACTGTCCAGTTTCAATTCATCAGAACATTTAAAGATGTAAAGATATAGGGCCTACACTTCTATGAAAAGAACAGGAAATCATTAATTATAAAGAACTAAATAAAAAAGGGAAAAATGGAAAAAGGTGGTGAATTTAGAACTAATGGTGACATTATAGTTCATATTGGATATTGAAGTAGTCTATTTTATTGCATTTTCAGAACTTTACAACAACAATGTCTACTCCCCTAATGAACATTCTTCAGACAGCAAAAGGCAATAACAGCTTATTTAACAATGTCTTATAGTCATTTATACTGTCTTATGTGGTCGAGAAATATTAAGGCGAGTTGTCCGGACTTTCGGGGTGAGCTGTGTACAGACAACTCACCCCGCCATGTCAGAAAGTGAAGACGACTCAACCGGGTGAGTTGTCCAGTATTCGCTGAAACGAACACGAATTCGACTCGCCCCTTTATCAACTCGCCCCCACGAAATGTGTTAATCTAGTTAACAGTTGTATTTCCCTCCCTCTCTGAAATCTGAAATTATCTTGTATACAGATTTATTTGATTGTATATGTAGTCGATCTCTATACTCTGTAAAATTAAGAAAGAATAACATCAGACAGAGACGGTGACTGCTTAATTAAGTTAATTTAGGACCTGCTAGCAGTTAATTTTGTTTTATTAAACACATTTCTTCCATGAAGCCCAAGATTTATAATGGCATCAGCATGCTATTATATGCCCGTTGATATACAGAGTGAACTTAACAATGATAAATGAATATGATAATACCTTTTATATAATCCCCAACATGAATTATGTTTGTTAATTACAGCTAGGTAGAGTAGTTGGATGAGATGGAAAAGGGGCGACCGTACCTGTTAACCTATTGCACACGTGTCTGCACAGCACCTCAAAGGCCCTAAAAACAAGGCTCCAGACCTCCCAAAACAAGCTGCTCAGGCTCCTACTTGGCCTCACCCCCCGAACCCACCTCACCCCTGCCCACTTTGACAGGCTGGAATGGCTTAGGGTCGACGACAGAGTACAGCATCTTGCAATGTGTCTGGTCCACAAGATTCGATACACCACCAAGATACCCATGTACCTGTCTAAATACTTCCTTAATGTTAACGAAGTCCACACCCACAACTCAGATTCGGCACAAACAAGGGACTAAATTATTTTCGCTACTATGCCACCAAAATGTGGAATGCCCTATATCAACAGTCATTAAGACATGTGAATCCCTTGAATCCTTCAAAACCGCTCTCAAAGGGCACCTACGGACCGCTGCAATTCGAAACTGGCTGCCGTAAAATCGGAATCCCCCCACCGCCCCCCCTTTTCCCCTCACTGTACAGGCCCGGTTTGGCCATCGGGAGCACCGGGACTATTCCCGGTGGCCTGCCGTCCTAGTGGCCTGCCTGGCCTGGCTGTAAAAAAAAAAGAAAAAAAAGAATATATATTATTATTATTTAATTTATTTTGCATCAGGTCAGGCCAGCCAGCCAGAACCAGCGCAGCGCAGCGCTTAAGTGCGCAGCAAAAAAAATCTCTCCTAAACTGAGGCAGGCCAGCCACAGTCAATTTCAATTCAATGCAGCGCACTGCCCCTCTCTCCCCCCGTCGTAAACAGAAAGGCAACGTGTTGTGTTCTCACTTCTCACACACTGCTCTGTGATCAGAGGGGTAGGGAACCCGGATTGGTCAAAATGACGTTACTGAACGTTTTTTTTAGAAGAATCGATACGTGATTGGTTAGTTTGGCTTTTTGGCCCGCCCTCTACACCATGCAGCATGGCCCAAGAAAGGAGAGGCGGAGTTAAGGAGGAGGAGAAAGAGAGTGCAGAGAAAGAGCCGCTGGTTATTATTCGACGTCACGTCGACAAATTTTAATTTTAACGTTACGTTTTAATATGGATCCAAAGGGGAAGAAGGGGGGGGGGGGGGGGGGGGCAAAATGTCGCAAATTGACAGAAATGTTCAGAGTCCCCTCAGTCCCCAGCATGCATTCTACTGAGTCTAGTGACAATGTAGCCCTCCAAGCAGAACCCAAATGCTACTGAAGTTTCTGACATTTGTTCGACCCAGTGCATTGGGTCCTGTTCCACGTCGTCCATGCCACCTGATTAAAACATTTACTGGCTCATGTTTACATGTTAAAACGCCTCCCCGCGGCATGTGACGCCATTATTTTCCTTGAGTTATTCTGAATTCGGTAACTTTAAGTAGCTATACATCCCGGTGCGAATATCTCCTGTGGCGCGGAAGCCGTTAAGTATTTTTAATATATGTTTGCCCGATTTGGAAGCTTGGATTCTTCTTGTTTATTGACACCTCATTGTACCGCCTATCTGGCTAGCTAGTGGCGCTATAGCTATGACACAGCAGATCAGAGGCAGGGACGTAGCCTCACAAGCCAACCGCACACCGGGAGGCGGTACAATAAACGGTAAACAAACAAGAAGAAATAAAGCGACCAAATCGGTCAAACAAAGATTAAAAATACTTAACGGCTTCCGCGCCACAGGAGATATTCGCACCGGGATGTATAGCTACTTAAAGTTACCGAATTCAGAATAACTCAAGGAAAATAATGGCGTCACATGCCGCGGGTCCTATTTTAGAGAGAATCTCCACATCCGCATTTAGGAATTTCCATACGAAAATACACTAGCGAGCAGGGACCCAACGTAAAACTAAACAAAATATCAAAAAAGTTTTACGTAGGGTCCCGAAAGGGGCTAGTGACAATGATGATGCTCCAGCAACAACAAGTAAGTTTATAAACAAACACTGGTGGTGGTGGTTCTTCTCAGTGGTGGAAGTACTCTACAAGTAAAAGTCCCAAAAGTTCCATTAAAAATGTACTAGTAAATAAAAATACAAAAGTATTGGTATCACTATCAACAACATCATTCACTGGTCATATAAACTTTTTGACTTATACAGTCAGTTTGTCAGTGTGGTTGTGCAGCTGTGCTGTATGTGGTTGCAGCTGTTTATATGCTTGTTGTTTTGATTGTGTGTGTGTGTGTGTGTGTGTGTGTGTGTGTCACTGTGTGTGTGTGTGTGTGTGTGTGTGTGTGTGTGTGTGTGTGTGTGTGTGTGTGTGTGTGTGTGTGTGACTTGCAATATATATGTTTGTGACTTGCAGTATGTTTCTTTTCCCTTTTTGCTTTGATTTTGACCAGCCTTGTCTGTTTCATTTGATCATTATTACAGTATGAAGACTGAAAAAGACAATACTATTGAATTGATAAAATACAATATAGGACAACGGGGCACATGGTGACGGTAGAGATTAGAGAACAGAAAAGTACTAGAATGGAGGACTTTGTTGTCAATCGTCATGGTTGTTGTGTTTAATACAGTGTTGTTGTGTGACTGTCAATCTATATGGAATAACAAGCTTCAGTGATTACTTAGCCCGTATGTGTGTTCAGTTCATGTGCACGTGCACGTGCACGTGCACATGGTTGGTTGAGTGGGTAACAAGACTACTCGCCCCGTTTCTGTTTTCCTCACAGAAGTTTCCCCAGTGAGGGGTGGGAGAGGCTGGACAGCAGACGGCTGGATTTTGAATTTCTCTAACTATAAACTTTCATGACAGCAGAACAGCCTAAGTACAAATATAATTTATGAAAAGCTACTACAGTGAAGTCTGTTCACAGAAGTTGTTGTAGGATATGTGGGGATTATCTGACGAGGTACCATTTGAGGGGGCAAAACCTTACATATACTAAATAATACTAAATTGTTTATAGGTTCAATATAAGTCAAATAATATAGCCTTTCCACAGGAGTATCTTTTTATATTTTTCCAAAAAGAATACAAACAGCCAATAGCATATTACAAAGTTATCCCCCTCACTGGGGAAAATTCCGGGAGGAAAAACGGGCAAGCACCGGGGCAAGTAGTCCAGTATTGGAGTTTATGCGTGCAGCCAGGGCATCACACTCATTCAGAACAACCTCACTCTCACAGATCCGTGATACCCCCACCTTTGTCTGACTGTTTTATTTTGTAGTACATTGTGTGTCTTATGTTAATGGAGGGAAGAAGTTAATAATATAAATAGCATCAGATCATGGTACATTTCTCAAGTGAAATTGCTGTAAAGGCCCCCAAAATGTCCCCCAAGGGCCCCCAAACCGCGCGCCGAAAGTGGCCTGCCAGGGCATATAACTCCCGGCCTGATTTGGAGTCCCACTCCGGGCCTGTCACTGTATATATGTTTCTTTTCACTTTTCGCTCCCTTTATGATGAATTCCTGTTCTGTTCTTTGACTATATGGAAGTATATATTTGTATGTCTCTAATGTTTTGATGAATTGAACATGGTGGACCCTCTTGTAAACAAGTGTAATGCTTAATCGGGTCGTCCACTCACAGTTAACAGTCTTTGTATTGAGTTTGTGCTTGAAATGTACTGTAATTATACAAACTGTTAATAAATATTTCAATCAATCAATCAATGTTATTAGATGTAGATGATTCATTCCACCAGTAGATGGAGCCATTGATCTACTGCTCCCAGAAAGGAACGAACACATACCATTATGACATTCACAAAAATAAATAACACTTTCCTACTTCACTACTGTCCGTCTCTCTCTATAAAGACTATATTAAAAGCTTCCATTATGATCTGTAAGCTTATATAAAGTAAACCTTTAAAATACATTTAAAATTAATATTTTAAAAGTACATGATTGATTGATTGATTGATTGATTGATTGATTGATTGATGAATTTATAACCAGATTGGAGAATTACAGTACATTTCAAGCACAACTCAAAACAAAACTGTTAACTGTGGACGACACCATAACACATTACACTTGTTTACAATAGGGCCAACCATGTCCAACAATTAGAGACGTACAAATATACTCTATATAGCAAAAGAAACAGGAAATAATCATAGGGGAGGTAAAATAAAAAAGGAAAGAAACAAACATGCATCCAGTGATGGGAAAAGGGTAGGGGGGATTCAGGTTTTACGGGGGCCAGTTTCGAATTGCGGCCGTCCGTAGGTGCCCTTTGAGAGCGGTTTTGAAGGAGTCAAGGGATTCGCAAGTCTTAATGATGGCATTCCACATTTTGGTGGCATAGGAGTGAAAATAATTTTGTCCCTTGTTTGTGCCGAATCTGGGTTGCACTGGTTAGTTGCTCTCCCTCTGGTGTTATGGGTGTGTTGACATTAAGGAAGTATTTAGCCAGGTATATGGGTATCTTGGTGCTGTATCAAATCTTGTGGACCAGACCCATTGCGAGATGCTGTACTCTGTACAACCCCCTAACCAAAATAACATGAATAATAATCAATATGTGTTTAGACAATGAGAAACATTGTGTTCTATCAGACCCACACACCTTTCTGACCTTGACCTAGATCGAAATAGCAAATTAAATTACAAATTTTGCCCAAAGTGCGTCTATTGGCTTATAGAATAGAGCCAAGTTGCTCTTATCAGCAATAATAATAATAATAATAATAATAATAATAATAATAATAATAATAGGTTGAATTGATATAGGCCTATTGCCTTTCATGAACAAAAAAAAACAACCACAGACAAACAAACAAAGAAAACAACAAACAATTCGGCCTATAATTTGTGAGAGTCTTTTCAAGGCAGTCTTAACGGGGAATTCCACTCATCTCTCAACAGAGAGAGACAGGGAGAGAGAGCTGTACATACTACAGATGTAACAGGTCCTTTGGTTTGATATACAACACTCTCAGTTAATTAAAACTAAGGATTTGTACAACCAAGTAAAATGTGTGGATCTTTTATCTGACCAAATGCCTAAATACAGACAGGCTGGAATACCGTATAGTCCACGTGTCGGTCTAGTCCCCCTACGTTATGTCATTTGTGTTCACGTTTCCTTATGCAGATTTACCTGACATGGCTGTTTTCACCTGAGGTGTTTTTTCTCACTATGCTGTGCTGTAGATTAAATAATCTTCCAAAGATGAAGGATTTACAAAGTTTTATTGAAAGATCATGATCATAACAGAACAGACTGGTGTGCTAGACCAGTCATCGCTCCATGCCCTCACATATAGCCCACTATAACAGAGATTACATACTAAATGGTCATATAAGGATCTGCGCTGAAGATAAGAGACACACAAATAAGTATAGAATATGCGCATGCATACAGTGAGTGGCAAATCGAGTGGCAAAGTGAGTGGCAAAGTCAGAGGCAAAGTGAGATTAACGTTGTTTAATGCAATCAGATAGGACTTTTCTGCTTGGATGTACTGTATGGGCTGTCAAGGCCAGAAAGTAGTTTTTTTGCCACTCAGTAGGGCAGGCGTTCCCGCATAACTTCCTGGTATGATGATGATGTCACGCGCATGCCTCATACCCTCTATACATTCGCTGACAGTGCACCGCTCATCAAAGTATTGGCTCAGGAATGCGACGAAAACAAAAACAAATCTCCATGAATTCAAGGCTTCATGCAGGGTGTATAATTGATGTTTTTTTTTTTTAAAGCAGTGGCTTTTTAATTTCGAGGAAAAGCTATAATTCTGAGAGTGTACAAATGGAACGAAATGAGAAATGGGACACTAAAGTGTCTGTTTCTCTAAGACTACAGGGTTTAAGTGGTTAAATACAGTACTAGGCTAAGTAGTAAATATACTCAGTTACTTTCCCCCACTACACACGCTGGGTTGTCCAGGCCCGAGGGGACGGACGCCACGGCGCCTGCAGACACCAGGTTGGCGGTGGACAGGTCGTAGACGGTGCCAGGGAGTCTGTCCAGCGCGCAGAAAGCCGCCAGGCTCACGCACATCATGGCCGCCAAGAGGAAGAAGAAGATCTCCGTGGAGAAGTGCGGAGGGAGATACTGCGTCTGCAGAATCGGATTCAGTTGTGTTGTCATTTTGTCACCATGCAGGTTTTTACAGGTGTATTTTTGAGTAGACGTTTTAGACAATTTTCAAAAGATCTTTTTATACATTTGAAAACTTGTATAAAGATGGAGCATTCTGCATAATGAGTACTTTTACTTTTGGTACTTTAAGTACATTTTGAATTTCCGGACTTTCACAGTTTGTGTAACAGACTATTTCTACATTGCAGTATTTATACTTTTACTTAACCCATTCTGGGCGAGAACCCCTTTTGGTGTTTTAACTAACTAACTAACTAACTATATGTTATACTTTAGCTATTGAAAAATAGCAGATCTACAAGCTATAAGCGCGCCACCGAGTGGCGCGCTTACGAGCTTGTAGGTCTGCTATTTTTGAAAAATCTTGAAAATGTGGCACAAATCTTTGAATATAATATATTCTTTCAGAAGTCATGCAGGCCTATTAAGTAATACATTTTCCACTGATGAGGTTAGTCATAAGGCTGCAACAGGCAGCAGGAATGTATTGAGGTGTTGGAGTTAGACATAAAGAAAAAATCACACCCGTGTGAACTGAGTGGTACAATCCCCCCCACCTCTCTCTCTCTCTCTCTCTCTCTCTCTCTCTCATTAGCATCACTATGCCTCTCTCTGTTTCTGGCGCCCCCTATTGGTACTAATAAGTCATACACTCGTGCTCATTAACGTCACATAGGCGGATACATAGTCACATAGTCACGGACATTGCTGGTTGTAGGAGTGGTTGCACCACTCAAAAAGTAGCATTTGTGTACACGATATACCTGCAACGAGCTGGAGTCCGCGGTGGCATTGGTGACGTTGGCGCACGTGGCGATGCCGACGCCCTGCGCCAGCGCCACCAGGCCGGGCAGCAGGCCGCTGAGCCCCTCGCCGATGAAGAAGGTGGTGACGTAGTGCGCGGGGAGCCGCGCCATGAACGGCAGGAAGGTGACGGACGAGGTGCAGTCCACCAGCGCCAGGAAGAAGGTGATGACAAAGAAGGCAGTGCTGCGTTTAGCTCCGCCCACCACCGTGGTCCGGTCCCAGAAGAAGGCCAGCAGGAAGCAGGACACCACGCCGATGGACAGGATGCTGGGAAAAAGTACCAAAAAGTATCAATACAATTTACAATTTAGGCATTTAGCAGACACTCTTAATCCAGAGCGATTTACAGTAAACAAGAACAAAACATGCAGTTAATACTGTTACTGTGCGACTTCTTTCGGTCATCATGACCATAGGTGAGAGTAGTAACGAAGTTTGCTCGGTAGACAGAGAGCTTTCCCTTCTGCCTCAGCTCTCTTTTCGTCACAACAGTGTGCGGTACAGCGACTGCAATACCGCCCCTGCTGCTCCGATTCTCCGGCTGACCTCCTTCTCCGTCCTTCTCCGTCTTCCCCTCACTCGTGAACAAGACCCCGAGATACTTCGACTCCTTCACCTGGGGCAATGTCTCATTCCCTACTTGGACTGCACAATTCCATCGGTTTCCTGCTGAGAACCATGGCCTCAGATGCTGATTCTCACCCCAGCTGCCGTACACTCTGTGTCTGTGAACCGGTCCAGTGAGAGCTGAAGGTCTTGGACAATTTACAATTTACAATTTAGGCATTTAGCAGACGCTCTTAATCCAGAGCGACTTACATTAGGCAAGAACAAAAAAGCATGGGAATACATCACATAAAAAGCATTTATCATGAAACATGCGTAAGCTAAGAAAGTAACAGTGGAATATCTATATAATGAAACTATACATATAAACTATACATATATACTATACTATGCTATACATATGTACTATGACGTGCTATGACTACATACAATGCAATTATAGTGCTGTCTACATAACATGCTATAAGTCTGTATCAAGTGCTATCTAAGTCTACAGAAATGCTATCTAAGGGGGTAGGGTAAGTGCTATGGGCCATGATGGAGTCTGAAAAGGTTGGTTTTCAGACTACGGCAGAAGATTGGGAGTGAGGCTGCAGTTCTGACTGCAATGGGAAGTGCATTCCACAGTTTTGGAGCCAGAAGGGAGAAGAGTTTGGGACGTGTGGAGCGTTGTCCCGGCGTTTTTAATGAGGGTACTTCCAGCTTCCCTGGACAGATGTTGCCATCAGGACCACATCCTCTGCAAAAAGCCGTGAAGCAATCGAGATCCTGTCCATGAAAATCACAAACAGGATAGGGTGACAATGCGCAGCCCTGGCGGAGGCCAACCCCCGCCGGAAACGAATCCGATTTAGTCCCGAGCACACGGACAACAGCTCTCGTTTGGGGTGTACAGAGATTGGATGGCCCTCAACAAGGTCCCCCTCGACCCATACTCCTGCAGCATCTCCCACAGAACCTCCTCCCGGGGGAACCAGTCATATGCCTTCTCCAAATCCACAAAACACATGTAGGTCTACCAGAAACCTGGCCATATCTGGTCAGTTGTTCCACGGTCAAATGACCAAATGACTGTAACTATACTTAATATTCACCAAAACCAGACCAGAACTCCCACCACGGGACTCAGGCAATCGATTAATCCCTTTGCAACCACTATATAAATTGCAAGTATTTCCTACAGCTTTATAAGTCCAAAAATCAGAATTATCCCTTTTTTGTGTGTTTAACCGTGACCTAAAATGTCATGCCAATCCCGCTATACTTATACACACAAGGAAGACAGGGTGTGTGTGTGTGTGTGTGTGTGTGTGTGTCCATTTGGTTTCGCTCAGGGGGGCGGCCCGGTTCCGGCGAGCCGCCCCACGTCTGAAACAGTTGAAAAATGACAGTTACGGGTTTCCGCAATTTTCTCCATTGACTTGCAATGTGTGTGTGTGTGCGTGCACATGTGTTCATGTGCATGTGCGTGTGCGTGCGGTGGTCAACTTGACCTTGAATCATTAACAAAGTATCATATTCACCTGGGCTAGTCTATGAAAACGCAACCACTATTGAAAGTTAAAAGCACACTGACTATCTCAATGAAAGAACGTATGTCCGAACAAATTGCTCTATCGCAAAAAGTAAAAGTCGAATGCGATTTTTGTTTTCGCCGTGAGTGACCCGAGACATTGAGGTACGCTGTGTGCGATCGTGGTATTGGTACGATTGGTACGTAAAAAACGTGGTTATAAGAGCGAGTTAAGTATTGTGTTTGTGATGAAAAAATTGCTGACTCATTCAGGCAGTTAACGTGGAGTTTTATGACACATTATGATGGTACACCTGTCTCTTTCAGGGCTGTAGTTCACATACCGTATGTATCTGGGCTGTGGTTGTGACATTGGGTGAAAGAGGACGAGTGTGGCTACAAAATTACCGAAACCCATGCGTGTAAAGTGAATATTTTGGCCTTGAGGATGATTTGTTCGGAGAATTTCGGTACAGTCTTCACAGTGGCTTCTCCCTCTGAAGCGCCCGTGAGTCGAGATTTTTGCTCAGACCAAACACACTTTGAACTACGATAGCGGGCAAACCGTAAAACGTATTCGAATTCCGTCTGAACCACGACAAAGTCGATGGCCTCGTGTGCTGTTTGACATTTAAATCGTGTGTCTACGTAACAGTATGCCAGAGCAATGTGGCTCCAGTGTCGTTTTCTGTTTTTCCACGCGTTTCCCCATTGACTTTGAATGGGGATTTTTCACATCGTTTATTGCGAATTTGTGTGCACGGTAACGCAAATCGGAAAGAAAAGCACAACATTCCCGGCCAAGCCGCACGTTTTGATGTATATATTGCGTGGCTTTCGTGCGGCCGGCCATAGAGGTCAAAGTTTCGGAACATATGCGATTATACGTGCAGCAGCAGCTGTAGGCTATTTTGTCACGATCACGCTAATGAAACCAAACGCTACACGGTGACGGTACAGGATTATTATTTCATGTCAAAACAAAAAGATGCTGTTATCCAGGTAAAGTATTACCTATAGGCCTAATGCCTAATGTGTCACTTTGCATGTTTAACTAAGTTTTTCACATACTGTATGTCCAAAGCAATTCCCCGCCCCCCCCCAAGCATACAACCAGGCTGGGAAGAGAGGTATCTATGGATGCCTTGTCAAATTAAATTGATTTGACATAACTTAAAAGGTCCATGGATGCTGATACTGTCTGTTTCTATTTGCCAAACATACATAGACAATACAGGACAATAGATGTTTTCCACTTATGTCAACAATTAATGTTGCTCCACTTTCAGGTATATTTTCCTAAATTTGTAGTATGTCCAGAGGTACCAGAATCAGTTGGAACATCCTTTGCAACATTTTTTTCAATTTGAGATATAGCCATTTTAAGCTCCCCGCAGCCATCTTGTACGCCATCTTGAACACGACAGCTTTCTGGGAAGTATATTCTGGTAAACATTTAGTATGTTATTTAGCATGCCAAATACTACCAGAATCCATTGAAAACCCCTTTGTATCCATTGTTGGGGGTTAAACCACCCCCTTTATCTAGGAAACTGTGTTGCCATGTGACCTTAAATCTAATAAGCATCCATCATTTACACCTGACTGTAAAGTTAGTTAGCACATGTAGGCCGTGTTGGGACCCATGAAAAAGTGCTTAGAAAATGAGTTTCGTTCCCATGTCAAGCGAACTACGCATTCAATGCATTTTTTCATAGATAATACCCTTCTAGACTTTGGGTAAAAAGTTCTACTCATAAAAACCTGCTGTTTTTTTTTTATAGCCATAAATGTATAAACAGTTTATAACCAAAAAACGAAAATCGTGTGCTGCTGTTTTTGCTTGTAAAATGTGTTTTTGGCAACAATTTTTTTTTTCTCAAATGTCAAATGCATATACATAACATCTGACATAAGTATTGGTGCCTTTAGTTTACTCATATGTGAATTTATATCATGAAATGTAGCATATTTGTTAAAGAATATGCTTCAACTTAAGTGTTTGCCACACAGTACAATGAAACCTACACAGTAAATTGTGCCAAGAGCTTATGTTTCATACATAGAAAATGTCTCATCCTAATGTGTAATGAAAGGTAGAAAAGAAAATCAGGGCACCTTGGACCAAAATGTTACCACGCCCCCTAAATTGGAATAATGCAACAAATGGACAAGACTAAGAATTAAAGTAGTAGAGGTCAGAATTATTACAACATATGGTATGAAACATTTATTTATTTACAAGTGGGTCACAGCAAAGGGTCACAGCATCTGTCATCTGTACATCCACCCCCCCGGCCAAGGAAATATATGAAAATTGAAAATACAAAATAACATACAAATGCATAATAATTGTTGGAAAAAAAAAGTAGTAGACCTACATGGTAACATGTTGGGTTACTCATCCCTATCACTTTCATCAGAGTCATCATCCCATGTAGGCCTACCTCTTTCTTCTGTTTCCTTTGACACATTTTCACAGTCCTGGCAGTGACATAAATCAGTGCAAAACAGTTTTGCAGACATACATGAACATCTTTCAGTCTCACATTTGCTTTTTTTGCAATTACAGTGGACTACCTGCAACACACTATCAGGGGCAGGATTTCTAGTCATCCATTGTACTGTTAACTCCCCATCCTCCATGACCCATCCACTGCCAATGGGTGAAGGAGCACACATCCTACTAGTCAGAGAACGTCTCATCACTGCTGCTTGGTAGTTTGCCCTTTTGCAATGTTGGTGGAGAGCATCACTTGTTGGGGGAATGTACAGTTCTGGCAAAGCTGATGATGCCGTACAGAATGATTTGTACCTTGCATCGTTCACGTTTTTGGCAGATGATTGGCCATACAGGTGGCACACATATTTGCTCAGTGTGTTGAAAGTTGCCTGGTCAAGGTTAAAACTGCTGCCAAGATTTGTGAACCCAGTCAGGTATTCTTCTTTCTGGCAAGCAAGAGAAAATGTCTTCCCTTTGCCCTTGCCATAAAAGGCACTGGTTGAGTCGCAACCTGTGAAGGTATGGATGCCAATGAGTGCAGAACAAACACTGGTGCCAAGAGCTGCTGACACCTTAGCCACATCAATCATCCTCGTTCTGTTGCCTACTCCTGTCAAGAAATACAAGCTACACTGTAAATCTCTCTGCAGACTTACAGCTATCACTGCCACGTCAGTATCAGGGCTTTTGATGATTACAGTTTGGTGTTCTTGTGCAGCATGCTGTGCATGTACAAATACCCTAGTGTCACATTCCTCATGGTCACATGTCAGTTCTTGAACAGCAGTGACAGTTTGTGAACCCTCTTTTACGGAAACACAGTGACACAGTTCTCCATGTGCTATGTACAAGCTGAGGTCTCTGCCCAAAACTGTGAGGTCAGCATCTCGCCATGCAACATAGAGGAATTCTGCCAGTTCTTCTTTGTTTGTTCCATCTGATAGAAACTTTTTCCATTGCGTTGGTGCCTTTTGATCCCGTCCATAGATTTGCACCCGTTGTGTACCGACCCCAGCCCTGCGTGACCGCTCTAGGTTCTTAATGCTGATTTTCGGATACTGGTCAATGACGAAGTCTATCCGTGTACACTTGAAGTGCTGAGCTAATTTGAGCACATACTGTAGTACATTTTCAGCCAATTCTCCAAAGGTGTCCGGTTTGGAACGAATGGCTTGAATGACTGCCATGCCATCAAAGAGAATAGCTCCATCTGACGGAACTTGTTTAACTAAGCAGTCTTTGTCTTTGTTCTCCAATATATTCATCAGAGCTGATTTGTCTGTTTTAGCCAGTGACCCGTCAGCACTGGCTAAAGGATATGAAACCGTTCCCAAGGAGTAGGACAGAACTTCCCTCAGGTCTATCTTTCTAGTTTGACCAATAATGAGTAGTCTGGAGAACAGTTTCTTGTCAGCACGCAGAATCACATCTTTGCCTGCTGCAGATTTCTTCTTTGTCTTTGCCTGGTCACTGAAGGTCTTCAGTTTTTGTGCCTTGATGGGGGCGAAAATGTCGACTGATTTTGACAACAGTCTTTGGTCCATAAAGACTTTGACAGCTTCTTCACCTCTTTCTTGTGCTGCAAGCAAATCATTCTTGACATCCTCAGCTGCTACTGTCCCTGAGCTAAGACAAACAATGCCATCTTGTTGTATGTCAAATGGGTTCAGCATAGAATCTATGGTGGAACTTATTCTGGTCACAGCACCTTCATCAGCATCAATCCGTGTTTGGTCCAGATCTTTTCGTCTCCGTGTTTCAGGAGATTTACCAGCCATTGCCTCACATTGTCTAGCTATGGCAGCTCTTTCATGTTGTGACAATATCCAGCGAGACACTGCATCCCGATGCAGTGTTATCCCTGTCCAGCCACCCTTTGTCTTGGAATCTCTATTGCATGTTTGCTCAATAGCCTGGTCACAAGCAATGGAAGCAAATCCATGTGCACTTTGACGTTGGACAGTCCACTGGCCTTTTACACTGAGGTCTTTGTGACAAGAAGGATGTGTGAGAGGCAAATTGACCATTTCCAGCCAGTATGAAGGCAAATACCTAGCATAGTTTACACGGTCGTAAGCAAAAAACCATGCCATCATCAGGCGCACTGTTGACAGGTGAAGCTGCCAGTCTGATTCACGTGTTGCTCTCACAAAAAGCAGTAGTAGTTGTACCATGTCAATGTATGAACTCCAGAAGGCAAACGTTGGGTTTTCTGCACTTCTCGTTTCCACAAAGACAGCATACTTTGAACAGATTTTGTCAAAGTTCTCATTTTCACACAAAACATCCATTGTTCTGTCTGGGAAAGCATCTTTGATCTCAGTGATGACAGCCATGCACTCATCTCTCTCCTCTGGTGTTAATGAGTCTAGGAATGTGCTGAATCTGGCACGTTGCAGACTCTCATACATACGTTTGTGTGCCCTCATGCTGCGGTTGTAATGATGCCCACTGATCACACCATTGATGGATCCTTGGCCAACGACTTCAGACTCAATGAGTATGTCTTGCAGTCCTGCATCACCAAATCTTTTTCCTAAAATGCTTAGGAAGGACATGCATGTATGAAACTCACCTAGTCTAACCACAAGACGCTTTGTCAACTCATCATCTTTCCAGCGGATTTGCTGAGCTTTGGCATATATAGCTTGGTCAAAAACTAACACTACATGGTCCAGTTCTAGCTGATCAGCAAGTTCAACACTTCGCTTGAGAATAGTGTTAACTGTTGACATCTCTGTCGGTGAAGCCTCAATGACTGGAAGATAATACAGTGCTGACTTAGGTAGAGTGGCATCACTTTGTAGCATAGTGTGGAAACCTGTCCAGCCTGGTACTGTACATGCTATAGCATCTATGTACTTCACTAAAACATATGCCAGTTCTGTTTTGGCAGCAGACACAGTGTTCAACCTGTACGTTTCCGCCTGCAATGGAACATTTTCATCCTGAAACAAGTTCTGTGGCCCTTGTCTTTTAGACTGTGGATAGTGTTGTACAAGGAAGGGAGGAGGTGCTTTCAATGAGTAAACTGACTTCGGCAGTGGCTGTCTGTCTGGTCTAGACATTGTTTCAACAACAGAACTTTGTAGCATAATGCCATTTGTCTGGTGAGTAGTTCCACGACCTGACAGTGTCTCCTCCCCAAAATCAATGTTATCCCACACCAGTATGGTAGGTGCCTTCTTTGAGAACCCCTTAGGAATTTTGTCTCTGCCCTCTAGAAGTTGTAGTTGAGCTAGGCTAGTGTCTAGACTGACAACTGTGTGCCATGAAGCACAGTGTCCTAATCTATTGAGTAGTGACAGAACATTGGATGAACCTGTTAAATGGCGAACAGTTAGACCAAGACACAGTGACTTAGGCGTCTGCTTCCGACCTTTAGAAGCAAGATAAACAATGTCTTGACAAACAGATAAAACTTTTAGGTTCACATCTTCGGGAATATCAACATAACAGTCTAGTGTTGGTTCCTCTGTTGCACCTATAATCCAGGAAATGACATTGAATAGTTCAACTGGCACAACAGATTTTGCTTCAGCTACATTCAAATTCTCTGCTGTGGGAGGCCAGGGGCATTTCATACCAGGAGATTCATGTACAATTCTCTTCAATATCAGTCCTGCACTATACAGTGTCCTTGTGTGCTCTGTAGATTGTCCAGATGTGAGTTCCAGATTGTCACTTTCAGCTTGGCTTTCAGCTTGGCTTACCTCGGTTGAGTCAGTTGTTGTTGTGTCTGATGGATGAGGTAGCCTGTCTAACAGTGTATCTGCTGATAATGTTTCAACAAAAACAAGTTCGGAGATGTTGCGCTTTGCAGGGCTGTGAAACACCAACTGGGGGAAATCACGGGACAAACGCCTTTTCAGTTTATCCTGCCTGCAAAATGAAAATATAGAAAAAGACGAGAACAAATGTATAAATAATGGGATTTTCTTCACGATGAGAAACAAATTAATTTAAACATACTGTCATAGCCTTTCTTGTGAGCGAATAAATCAATAAAATGTAAACTTTTCAGTATGACAGAGGTTATTCTTTGTTTACTGAACTGTCAAGGACACAGTTACCTGTAGTCTGAAGCATCAATATCCTCATTCTTCTTAACGATGTCTATGAAGTTCTTCCTCAGTTGGTTCATTTTCAGGATTTCTTGATTATCGATAATCCTTTTATGGATGACTCGTTCACAGAATATGCTGTAGCTGGCAGCAAAGGGTTGTTCATTTCTGAAAACACACACGCAGACAAAAAAATACTTAACATGTGTATCTAAAGACAGACATGTATATGTTGAGTATATGTTGTTGGTTAAAGCCTTACTTTTGAAATGTGCAGTGTTAATGCAATTGAATAACTCACACTTCATCTGTGGTTGCAGTATGTGTTGCCGTAGACGTTGGCCTTGTGTATTCTCTGTAACAGGACCTGTGGTACCGCACTTCCAGAGACACACAATCTTTGTCTTTGATATGCAAAAGGATGCTAGAGTCTTCCTTCTTCTCAGCAGCCTTCTGCAACTGGCCTGAAAACAAAAAAATATATATAATCAGCTTTACTGTCAAATCACACATTTACAATTAAAAAAGTGGGTGAAATTTGTTTTTGTATCATTTATCCATTATATGGTTATTACAAGAAAAAAAGAAGTGAGGCAATAAAAGAAAATGCTCCCTATCTCTGTGTGTGTGTTGGGTGGGGGGCTGTAAATAACACAGTGAACAAAGGGCCAGCTGGCACTTGTAACCTGCCCCCTGCATTCCTGGGTTAGGGTTAGCTAATAAAATAGTGAATCAGTCAATCTCTGTTCTGTAGATAAACACTTATTTTTAATCAATGATAAGTAATATAATACGCTATATAATATATATTATTTAGCTATATAATAAGGATAGAGGAGTGACCCCACAAAGCCTTGGCCTCAAACACAGCACATCAAAGACCTGATTTAATGGAACAAACAATGATAGGTCTATATGTAAATAGCACAGTTATTTTCATAATATGACAAATCAATATTTCAGTCCAAAACGGGCATGCATGTTTTCCAGTACCGTGATAACGTGTGTGTGTGTGTGAGTGTGAGAGAGAGAGAGAGAGAGAGGGAAGGGGGGGTCGCTTACCTGCAGACACAGTTTCTGCCTGTGAAAGTCGATCCTTCTGACGTTTTCCACCAACAGTAATATATTTGTCCACTTTTTTACAAATGATGCAGATGGCTGGAAGGACAGGGCCAGCAGAAGGGACGGGCAAACCTGTCCGAGACCGAAGTTTTTTGCGGGGGGTTTCAGGTGTGGCTCTGTCGGGGCCGCGGCTGTCTGAGGCAGCGACTGCATCTGGTTCTGCTTCTCCCCCCTGCACCTTCTGTGTGCAGCGTTTCTGGGCCAAACACAATCGTCTTTTACATATAAAGCGACAGTAACACGTCGCGTGAAACCCAGCGTCCTCGGGAACATGGTCAAAATCAACGTCCACGCAATGTTTAAAAGTTTCAGCGATAACTTTAAGATCGCCGTCCAGACAAAGCCACTGTTTGACGAGAGACCTGTAAGTGTCCCACCTTGTCTGGGTAAAATCCTGGACGTCCTCATTCTGCACTGACAAAAAGTGCATATAGCATCGTTTAGAGTCATTTGAATCCCTTTTCCTCACTTTTTTCCGCTGTTTTGGTTTCTTTTTACTCTCTTCACTGCTTGAACTAGTGCTCGCCATGGCTCTAAGATTATTATGGGAACTTGGGAAGGGAATAAAGCGGCTACGCGATTGGTCCACGTGACCAAAACCACACCACTCCCCTTGCACATATTATTACGCCTTGTAAGAAATAGTCCCGTTTTAAATCGCGGATTATAAAATAACTGCAGGGCGGGACGAGTAGAACTTTTTTATTTAGACTGTCTACCTATAAATCTCTTTTATGGAGAAAAAATTGTGTAGTCCCCCTTCCGTGGGAACGGACCTGAACGAAAAGGGACCTCACCACACGGCCTAATGGGGGCACATGGGGAAAGTAGAATGTACAATGACTGTTATACAAAGCAGAATGTACCCAGGTCTAAAATTGAATATCAAATGTTTTGGTGGTTTGCCAATGAATAATGTGAGCATGTGAATAATTTAGCAAATACATTGTCTGAAGTATTATTCTAGTCATTGTTTTCCTAAATGGTGGCTGTGGGTAAGATAAACCAAATGTCCGGGGGTAAATTGAGCCAATTTTCTTAATGTGAATCACTATTCATATATTTTTATTAAGTCTTTGCTACTCAAATTGTACTGAATGACCTTTAATTTGGATGTTTGCAAATGTTTGCAAATTTGCTATATTGTATTAACAATATTGCAAATATTATAAGGTTCTGAATAACAAACTTTATTTAATTGTCTTTATATTGTTTAAATAACAAATAAACAAATAAATAAGACTATTTGCAAAAGGGAAAACTGTTATTCAATAAGTGAATACATTATTTTTTCAAGTTTAAGCTCTTTACATTAAAATATCATGCCAGATCCTTGAGGTCAGCTGACCAACTGCTTATGATTGTGCCCGGAACCTCATGTGTCACTAGAGGTGACCGAGCCTTATCTGTGGCCGGTCCCACACTGTGTAATGCCCTGCCCCTTCCCATTCGCTCTGCCCAGTCCCTGGGTGTTTTTAAATCTCCCTGGCTTTTAATGTCTGAAAACGCATATACCCTTCTTATACCATGTTTGTATATATATACTTCTGCTCTCACTTGTTGCTTTGTTTTTTCTTTTTCTTTTCTTTACATGCTCTTGTTGCTTTGTTTTTGTTTACATGCTCTTGAACGCACTTTGGTTTGTCTTCGGTCAATGTAAATGTGCTATACAAATAAACTTTGATTTGATTTGATTTGATTTACCTGGGGCAAATTGAGCCGCATGACCACTTTTTTAAAAGGTCATATTTTCATGGCCCTTTGTCATAGATGCTTACTCATCATTTCATCCTGAAATATGTGTAGATCATTAGATTTTACTGCCATCTCATTTTGCCATGCTTCCAGGACAACTTAACCCTTGGACTACCAGTCCCAATTTTTTTGTTTGGGTAACAAATTGGCATATTTTTAATTCATCGTTTTAACACACAAGAAAGATCTGGTGGATTGAAGAGATGTTTTTTTTTTTTTCATTCATTGCAAATGTATTCTCTCGATTCGCCACCAGATGGCGGGAAAGCACCATTATGCTGATTTTGGCTAAAATAGACGGATCTTCCTAAGTCACTTCCGGTTCAACGATCAACAACATCCTGTAGTATTTTGACCCTAGTCAATAGCTTGGCTGGTCCGGATTGCTAAGCTAATGCTATATTTTTCATAACTAAGTCAAATTAACCTCAAATCAACCCCAAAAGATCGCAAAATATCACATTTTTTACAGCGACGCACATAGAGACAGCGTGCGTGCACGATAGCGCACGATCACGCGGATTTCGGCCGTTTTTTGGTAAATTACATCCAACATTAGTGATATTAGCGAAAAAATATTAATTTTTGCTCTTTTGACCCCGCGATAACTGATATTGATTGTCATTCCGTTTTTTCCGTTAACGGGAGGTTTAGATTTTTCGATTAATTCCGTTTTTTCCGTGAATTGTAGGCCAAGGGTTAAGCAAAAAGTCGTTCATCTTACCCCGTTCTTCCCTATTTACTCGCATAATCAATTACATTATCGTTGAAAGGCCAGCGGCGGGAAGCATTAGTAGTTCATTTCCGTCATGGTGTTCAGGGAGGAAGACAGGTTGTTGAATATGGGCTACGTAATAGCATGTACTTCCGGTTGCACTGTGACTGTTTATTTCACATCATCTTGGGTACATCACCATTGCTACTCAGGTCAGTGAGAGTGTCCACATGGTCGACCCAAGATTCCATAAATGGTCATGGTTGACTCCATATAAGCTCCATATATGGAGCCAGCTATTTTCCAGTGACCCTTACGTTTGCGGCGTCAAAGAAAGAAAGAGGAGGATAATAGGTAAATAAGCTACGTTGAATTAACACCTGTACAAAGAACATGTCTCTCCTGATGCTCTGTGCTGCTACGAGCAAACGTTGTGTAACCAAGGGATTCCTAGTGGGACCAGCTGCTTTCAGAGGATGCTCACGGTCAGCCTGTGGACTACAAGAATTACAGGCCAATTAGTCTGTCCTCATGCAACAGTAAAATTGTCTCTAAAATATTAGCGAACCGGTTAGATAAAGTCATAACGTCACTGATTCACTCGGACCAGGTGGGCTTTATACACTCACGCTCCTCGTCGGATAATTTTAGACGACTGGTTGACATTATGTGGGCTACTCAGGAAGATTCACCTGACTCCTCCCCCTTGGCGGCCATTTCTCTTGATGCCGAAAAGGCGTTTGATAGGGTGGAGTGGCAATACTTGTTCTCCACCCTGGAATGTTTTGGTTTCAGTAAGAAATTAATTGACTGGATTAAACTAATTTACACTCGTCCTATTGCATCAGTATTGACCAATGGCATTATATCGTCTCTGTTCCAACTGGGAAGGGGGACTAGGCAGGGAGATCCGGCCTCACCTCTGCCTGCAATTTGCAAGTACCAGGCGTTTCCGGGCATTACAATTGACAATAAATGCCACAAATTAATGTTGTACGCGGACAACATACTTTTATTTGTCTCAGATCCTGAGAATTCCCTTCCGTCTCTATTTAAAACTATTGATAGGTTCTCATCCATATCAGGCTATAAGATAAATTGGTCAAAATCTGAGGCCCTACCACTCACTTAGTCACTTCATACTGTCCTTTCAGGCGGGCTCATTTGAATGGCCTAAAAAGAGCATAACATATTTAGGCATAGTCTTCCCTTCTAAATTGGACGAGTTAGTTAAAACTAACTTCGAACCGCTCCTGGATAAAATACGGACTGATGTAGAACGATGGTCTCCTTTGTTTCTTTCTATGTGGGATAAGGAAAACATTATTAAGATGAACTGTGCTCCGAGACTCAACTATCTGCTACGGGGTCTGGGGGAAAATAGCTTGTATGTTTAAGTTCAATCCCCTTCTCCATTGGTCAGCTGGCATCTGGCAAAATCCCAAACTTTGTATAGGTAAAAAGCCCTTCCTCTGGGACCCATGGTATCGACGGGGTGTAAAGATTTTGGGAGATCTATACCAAGAAAACAATTTGAAATCATTTGAAGAATTAATAATTTGGCCTACCACATAATCACTTCTGGCAGTAGTTACAACTATTGGAGAAAACCTTTGGTTCTCTCACATCACCCCCCCCCCCCCTAAAATTGACACAGTGGAGATTATTTTAAAAATATCCGGATTGGGACGAGTGCAGTACTTTCATCCGACGGAGCATTGGTCCGAACGACAACCTACCTCCTCCCTCACCCTAACCTCCCCCGGGGCAGACACCTAAACCTAACCGCAACCCTCTCCCGACCCGCAGCGCACCTAGGAGCAATGCTCTGTCGGATGATAGTATGCCTCCCGATTGGGACATGAGGCTTCTACATACTATGCCATGTTCCTAGATGCCTCTGACCAGTGTAAATCCACATCCAAGTTGCCATGGGAAAGGGATTTAGGAATTACAATATCAGATGGTGATTGGGCTAGAATTCTTAGGAATGGAAGGAAAATGTCAAGAGAACTATGTACAAGGTTGATTCAATTCAAAATTATGAATAGAATATATTGGACACCATCGAGATTGTTTAGGGTCGGCTTGACTGATGGTCCTGAATGGTGGAGGTGTCAGGATAGAGACGGTACACTTATACACATGCTTTGGGGCTGTTCCAAAATTCAGGAATATTGGACCGCTATACATGAAAGACTGGAGAGAGTAGCGGGCCTACACATTCCTTTTTCACCCAGTCTGTTCATTCTGGGGGATCCTGCCACATTGAGGCACGTTGCTCCTCCTTTAGCTGAATGGATACAAACGGCCATCATGTCAGGTATGCTGTTGATCAGGACTGGAAGGCTCCATGCCATCTGCACCTGCACCGTCCCTCTGGGACGCCTCGATGGGACTATTGGCCGCTTACGAGCGACTGTCATACAGGCTGCTCAATAGAATGGACGACTATGACTCAAAATGGGGCTTTTACCATATGCATGTATCAGGACTCTGATTAGTTACTAGCTCTGAGTGAGCTCTGAACGGGCTGCAACGTTGGAAAAATACATTGAAGAAATATGTCTGGAATTGGGGCTGGGGTGGACTGCGGGATATATTTCTGTACATCTGTAATATTGTTTTGTTTTGTTTTGGTATGTGTTTGTTTTGTTTTGTATTTCTTTGGTTGTGTTTTGTCTATATATAAAAGAAAATTAATAAAGTACAAATCATTAAATAAAACCCAATGAATACCGACTTCTGGGCGGTTGACAACAAGACCACCTCCGGCCTGAGGTTAGTTGTAATGATCTCAGACGAGTTTCTTGTCTAAGTAGTGTTACGCAGAGAAATATGACTTTTGGTCACGTTCTGACCATGTGATTGTGGCCTTTGTTGAATTTTCGACAAAGTTGTACAAGTCCATATGAAATCACACTCATGGCATCGGATGCGTCTTTGAAAGGCCTTTCTTAGTGTATGTGGTTTAGTGCTATAGTATACTCCAAGCCGGAGAAACAAATACAAAACTAACCCTTTGAAACGTGTAAACATTGCAACTGACAGATCATGCTAGGGTTAAATTAAAAGCACATCTGCTGTTCATTCCTGATTGCAGTTGTTGCCCCACCCAACACCCCTATAAAAGCCTTCCAGTACCACACTCCTGCTTTCTCAAATTCTCACTCAGTCAGTCAATGCACTGAATGCAGCACAGAACTGCGGCATGTCCTCATTGTCCTGTTACAGTTACACTCATGTGATTTTTACTTTTGATGTTTTTAGTTCAGGAGAGTGGTTAGAATGGTCCTATGTGGGACTTGCCTAGCTCCTCTCCTTTCTTTTCTCTTCCATTTTGGCTGACATATCCAATTTAGGTTATTCTTCTGAGTTAAATTCTACTTTAAAATGAGTCATTCTGAATGACGTGCATGTCATGAGAATGACTAAGACATATTTTTCACTCTGCCCAAATTAAATCCATGAAATCTATGTATTAGCAATAGTTTTTTGGTAAACTCAAGATTGCAGTGGGGAGTGAATCAGAGCAGTGCCATGGGCTAAGTCACTGGCGGCAGGTGCTTCCAGTTGTCTAATTGTGCTGTCCTGATTCTACCAATGCCTTCAGTATAGTTCTCAAACTTTCGTGCCAAGGGACCCCCAAAATTATATTTATGGCTGTGGACCCCCATCTGAAGATTTGTGCCAGAGACCCCCCAGAAGTGAACATTATTGATTCTTCAATATTCAACATAGTTTGTGAAAGAAAAGTTAAATAATGGCCGATCTACAGCCTTAATTTCAGCGCACGTGGCTATTTTCTTCAGAGCCATGCACTGTTTTAAAGAGTTTTCAGAAAATCATATGTTGCTATATTGCTAAAATCCCAAAAGACTGATGCTTTCCCGGTTTTAAAATGTCCAATATAAAGGGTGTTCACAGACACCTGTTTGGGGGTTTAGGAACAGTTTCTGAGACTTGTGGACATTGAAAAAAGGAAATCCCATTGGGATAAATAGGTTTAAACGTCGGAGAAATATGTTGCTTGCACCTTTAGAAGCACGTGTTTCAGACCTTTCATTTTAAATAAGCTAACCCTATGGTTAGTAGTAGTGTTACGCAGAGAAATATGACTTTTGGTCACATTCTGACCATGTGATTATGGCCTTTGTTGAATTTAGACAAAGTTGTTCAAGTCCATATGAAATCACACTCATGGCATCAGATGAGTCTTTGAATGGCCTTTCTTAGTGTATGTGGTTCAGTGCTATAGTATACTCCAAGCCGGAAAAACAAATACAAAACTAACCCTTTGAAACTTGTAAACATTGCAACTGACAGATCATGCTAACGGTTAAAATCTGGTCAACTAGCTTGTGCTCCTTATTAGGCTGCACACCTGCTGTTCATTCCTGATTGCAGGTGTTGCCCCGCCCAACACCCCTACAATTTACAAAAGCCTTCCAGTACCACACTCCTGCTTTCTCAAATTCTCACTCAGTCAGTCAATGCAGCACAGAACAGTGGCATGTCCTCATTGTCCTGTTACACTCATGTGATTTTTAGTTTAGATGTTTTTAGTTGAGAGTTGTTAGAATGGTCCTATGTGGGACTTGCCTAGCTCCTCTCCTTTCTTTTCTTTTCCATTTTGGCTGACATATCCAATTTTGGTTATTCTTCTGATTGACTCCTGAGTTTGAATTCTACTTTAAAATGAGTCATTCTGAATGAAGTGCATGTCGTGAGAGTGACTAAGACATATTTTTCACTCTGCCCAAATTAAATCCATGAATCTATGTATTAGCATTAGTTTTTTGGTAAACTCAAGATTGCAGTGGGGAGTGAATCAGAGCAGTGCAGGGCTAAGTCACTGGCAGGTGCTTCCAGTTGTCTAATTGTGCTGTCTTGATTCTATCAATGCCTTCAGTATAGTTCTCAAACTTTCGTGCCAAGGGACCCCCACAATTATATTTATGGCTGTGGACCCCCATCTGAAGATTTGTGCCAGGGACCCCCCAGAAGTGATTATCGATTCTTCAATATTCAACATAGTTTGTGAAAGAAAAGTTAAATAATGGCCGATCTACAGCCTTAATTTCAGCGCAAGTGGCTATTTTCTTCAGAGCCATGCACTGTATTAAAGAGTTTGCAGAAAATCATATGTTGCTATATTGCTAAAATCCCAAAAGACTAATGCTTTCCCGGTTTTAAAATGTCCAATATAAAGGGTGTTCACAGACACCTGTTTGGGGGTTTAGGAACAGTTTCTGAGACTTGTGGACATTGAAAAAAGGAAATCCCATTGGGATAAATAGGTTTAAACATTAAACAAAGACCTCTTGAACCAAATGTCGTTGAAATATGTTGCTTGCACCTTTAGAAGCACGTGTTTCGTATGGTTAGTAGTAGGGTTACGCAGAGAAATATGACTTTTGGTCACGTTCTGACCATGTGATTGTGGCCTTTGTTGAATTTAGACAAAGTTGTTCAAGTCCATATGAAATCACACTCATGGCATCAGATGCGTCTTTGAATGGCCTTCCTTAGTGTATGTGGTTCAGTGCTATAGTATACTCCAAGCCGGAGAAACAAATACAAAACTAACCCTTTTATAAGGGAGGGATGACTGCATGCTGTAAAAAGATAATATGTGACCGGGGACAGTAGTTTGATATACAAGGGGGCCATGGTCATTTTTCAGTTCTTTACATATTATGAAACTGCACACTGTAACCTTTCATATGATGTATTTCTCATTGAATCAGAAATGTCAAAATAGAGCATTCCACCTTCAAAGATTTCAGCAGTGATCTGTGACTTTAGGGGGCACTGTTTTCCCTTCATTCCTCCATTAGTCAAACAGCAGTGTTGCCATGTCTGCTTATTATAATTAGTTGGCCTTGTTTCTAAAGAAAAATAATGCATAGACCTACTGTACCAATAAGTCTACACAATTAGAGAATGTTATCTTGATAGTTTTCCTGTTATCTCTCCTTTTTTAAATGGGCTACTGTATTTATTTGGCATTTTGTAGTATGAAAAAAGGGCAAAAAACAGTGGCAGATAAATTAGGCCTATGTAAATGTCCCAGATGAGTACAAATACAATAGCTATATTAGCCTGTTATTATTATTAGTCTGCAGAAACCCCTTCTGAAAATAATGTATGCCAGGGACAAGATTTGTTTTGTTAAATGCTTGTAGATCGGCTATTTTCGATTAGTTTGCGCTTGTTTTCATATACCGGGTTGCTTATTTCTCTCGCAGAACATGGCAACCCCGCAACATAGCTTTTAGCTCCATTTAACATTATATTGATATCAATCCTGTAGCTAAAACAAGTACATATTGCGCTATATTAAACATAGCGATGTGATCTGCATTATTATGACCTTAATTTTCATGGCAGGTACATTCCAAAGTAACTAATAATAACCACGTTACTTATGGTGACAATGTTACAATGTTTACATTCAATTAAGCCAAGTCTTCTTCTTCTGCTATTGGAAACAGGAAGCCATTTCAGCATGTTCCATTGTTCTGATTCACCAGTGCCCCTTCTGGAACATTAGCTTTAGGCGGACCGAAAATAAACACACTTTTTACAAAATACGATGGTTAATACTTCTTTCTCTGCTATTTCTGTTAGCCAGTTAGTAAAAGACTAGTATTATCTTCAAAAAAGATTGTATACAAAAGGCGGATTTTAGCGGAATTTGCATACTTTAACAGGAAAGCAGGAAAGCTGGTTAGCATTTGTTAGCATTGGTTAATCCAATGGGTAAATCATTAAACATAGTGACATTTTTAAGACAAATTTAAGTAATTACAACGACTTGATGACACAAACGACTTTCTGATGGAATAAAAACATTCTTTAACATTCCAACTGTGTTTTCAGGATTTGTATTTTTGTACACTGAAATAATAAATGCTATTCAACATGCTTGTGGAACTTATAACTTGCTTTGTTTGGTAGTGAAACTCAAAGAAGTGATTAAATGCCTCCCGAATTATTTTCCTTGCTTTTCCTTTTTCTTTAGTTTCATGTTATTGTTACTTCCACATTTGACCACTCTCTATCTGTTGTCTGATAGGTGTACTACCTCAGTGGCAAAACAAAATAGAATATTATATGAAATGAGCTAATGTTTGAAGATACTGTTACGACTCACTGAGTCTAGGACAGTTATGAAGAAAAAGGCAAGATGGTATATGCCAAAAGTTGTTTTATTCTTTAACTTTAGGTGGCATACAGAGAGAAACAAATACAAGTGCAACACTGGTGAACAAAGTGATCAGGTGAGCAGGACCCTAAAAAAAAGAAAGTGTAGCCGGCTGGAATTGAGCCTCAGGAGCCACCATAGGGACAGTCCACTTCCTCATTGACAATCAAGTGACTATTTAAAGGCCCTGTCATCTAGCCAACATCAGATGTTTGGTGAATGCTGCCGAGGGTCTCGAGACCTGGGTCTGCTACTGGGTTTTTATCTATACTGGTGCCAGGGTTGATGATTCATGTGCCCTAGCTGTGCTGACCTCTTTCATGTGGCAGGAGGGAATGTGAGGGCACATATGGACATTTAAAGGTATACAATCAAACAATTTGTTACAATTATTTATTTTGTCTATTTATATTGTGTACTAAATGTATGTTGTTCCCACTCCTTTAGATCTAGCCACTGCTGTTTTGTTTTGGTTTCTTTTGTTTTAGAATTTAGTTTAGTTTAAGTTTATTTTGAGCCATTTCTGTTTTCTGTTTTCGTTGAGCTGCTTCATTTGTTTGACTTGTTGTTTCCCCCCCCACATGGTGGCGAGTGTTTCATCTGGATGCCGAGGAGAGCCAAATTGGTGAATTAGCTGACTGGCCGTATGGGTTGCTACCAGTAGGATCTCATGTTTAGCCCACGACTAAGGTTTGGCTGTGACTGCACCTCTTTTCACGGTGTCATTCCTGTTTTTTTTTCCTCAACTCGTTGAATTTGACGAGCCAGGCATACTCATCGCTCAGCAAATACAACTGGTCGTAGCCATATTTATAATTGGTTTTCCCTTCTTTCACGTTTATGAGGTAGCCGCTCGTGTCGTCCCCAATGGCCTCCTCCAGCTCTTCTACCCTCAGCTTCTCCAGGACGCTAGTCCGCTTCATATACAGGGAAAAGATGTACGTCGCCAGGTAGCCATACAGGCGGTTGGCCACAGCCATGAAGCCGCCTGTCCTTTGGCTCAGGGCAGGAGGGGCAGCCTCCAACTCAGCCAGAACTTTGGGGATCATGGCCCGGCTTCTCACCCTGCAGGCGGCTAGGACCTCTTGCGGGATGAGGTTCCGCTCTTTTTGTGCCTTCACCCCGTGCTGCCACATGGCCAGATCCTTGGACAGCCCCCTGCAGATGGCCTGGACTCTCTTCAGGAGGAGTGTAACATGCGAGGACTTGAGCCTTGAGGACTCCGGCTTTTCCAGGAGGAAATAGTTTAGGAACTTGCAGAAGTCGGTGTAGAACTTGACCTTTGTGGTCAGCTTTTTTTGCGCCCCGTCGAGCACCTCATCCAGTAGCTTAAGGTGTTCCAGGTTGTTGAGGAACGTCCATTGATAGAACGCCCCTCGGCCTTGCTCCTCCCACGCCATCATGAGAAATCGCACTATGGCCTTAACGCGACCATGGGCTGATTTTGCATTTTCCAGCGGCTTGGGCCGCCGGTCGCCCAGCAGCATAAAGTCTAGCCACTTCTTCAAAACCAGCTCTTCCCTAGAGCTCTCCTCGTATTCCTCTGAATAAAGGAGAGGAGAGGGGCTTCTTAGCCTCTCCCTTTTCCGATGTCAAACTCTTCTCCAGAGCTATACGAGCTTAGGCTCTCAGCATCCTCAGGATGCTCTGTCTCAGCATCCTCAGGATGCTCTGCCTCAAGATTCTTCCAGGATGTTCTCTTGGGGGGGTACATTTGCATGATTGCAGATAATGGCTTCCCCGAGAGCCCTTTCCCATATGCTCGGGTCTGTTTAACCGGGCTCGGTGCAGGTGACTCGTCCTCAGATGTGGACGATTCCACGGGCCTTGGCTCCTGTCTCTTCCTCTTCTTGGCGGAAGGGGCCTGGCATCCCTGGGGGCCTGCTGGCGTCCCTTCCGAAAGAGGACGGGGATCTTGGGCCTTCTTCCTCTTCTTGGCGGAAGGGGCCTGGCGTCCCTGGGGGCCTGCTGGCGTCCCTTCCGAAAGAGGACGGGGATCTTGGGTCGGTTGTGGGTCAGCCTCTTCATCCAACTCCTCATCTGCCTGCTGGAGCAGGAGGAGCTCCTCTTCCTCCACCTGGAACCCCAGCTGCCTCTCCTTTTGGCACTTTGAGAGCTCCCTGCGCAGCATGAGGTTAACCTTTCGCAAGGTTTTGACCTCCTTCTGCATCTGAATGCAGGCAGGTCGGCGGCAGGTCGAGGTGGAGGGATGGTCTGCCGGGGGTGCTACCGGGGGCGGCTCTTCAAATATGACATCAAGGTCCGTCATCATCTCCGTCTTTGCGGCACGGAGGGCCCTCAGTTGGGTCATGGCCAATTTGTAGCGCATCGGGCGCAGGATTTCGATCATTGCGGCATCGTCCTTTACAATGTCTTTGTGTTTGTGACGCAAATGGTGCCTCACATTTTTTATTCGGGCAAAACAGCCCGTCCTGCGGGATGTGGGGCAAACCACCTCCTCCCCCTCCACGACGGTCCTGTCCTTCCCTAGTTTGCACAGAATCTGCTGCTCGGCCGTATTGGCCTTGAGGTGGTGGACGGTTTTCAAATGTTTGTCAACATTTTCCAGCTCTGTGTGGCACACTGGGCACCAAACCCTGGGTCTACTGAAGCAGTGGGACCGACTCACCTTGAAGGATGGGCTGTTGCACAGGGTGTATAGAAGGCCAGATGGAGGGGGGTATGTCCATCAACTATTGCTACCAGAGTGTCTGAGAGAGGAGGTTTTCCTTCGTCTACACCAAAACCATGGACACGAGGGCAAAGAGCAAACCACAGAACTTATCCGGCAGCGGTGTTACTGGCCAGGCATGGGACAGATGATCCAACGGTGGTGCAGGCGGTTTGGACGATGCAGCCTCTCGAAAGACACACAGCCTCTGGAAAGGTTCTCTATCCCCCATCAGGTCGTCAGGCCCCCTAGGTCAGGAGAGGCCTTGTCTCAGGTACGCCGCTCAATGTTGGAACCAGTACCAGGCAGCCATCCCGTTGCCCAACCCATGGTGAACCAAAAGTCCTGCTGCCGGAGGGACGAGGAAGACGAAGACGATGAGCTATACATCATGGTGGGCCCTGCTCATCCCACAAGGCCACGTCCAGTTGGTGTCCCAGCCAGTGACATCCCCCCCACTGGTCCGTTGGTGGTGCCAGGGCTCCAGACTAACTTTTTCACAGGTAGCACTGGTGCCACCTACCTTTTCATTTGGTAGCGCCACCAGAAATTAGGTAGCACCATTTCTTTGTATAGCGTGGTATTATTACATGATCTTATCGTGCCCCCACATAGGGCGCCATTTATTTTTGTAGTGGTTTCCACCATTAAAGGTTTGAATCATAAAACCCCCCTACAAAGGTCACTGTGTGAAAAACAGCAACCTACCTGGTTATACTTCAAAACACTGTAGATGGTTTGAACCCAACACAAAGTCACTCAGTCTAGGCAATATTTATATTCCACACACAGAAAGTCAGTTTAAGGTTTTGTGTTGAAAATTAAATGCAGTCCAAACCTTTGGGATTAATAAAGTGACAATTTGTACAATATCCCATTACGATTATCCAAATTAATTCCTTATTATAATATTTTTACATTTTGGAAAAAATCTTTTGCAATGTGAAGTGCCACCAAATTCTTAATCCTTTTCCTAGTCTTCATGGGCCAAGTTGGCCAAGTTGTGAAAGCTTCATACTTTCATACTTTCATACGCGACGCGTTGTGAGCTTGTAGATCAGCCATTTTCAGCACACACTTTGTACGACGAAGAATAAATCAGGCATCAGTGCTCTTCACTCACTGGGAGGGAGATTAATGTATTTTGTTGGCCGATCATCATGTATGGACACAGGCTACCTCCTAGATGCAAACATAACAAGCTTTGGAAGCTATTTTTCGTGGCACATTATATGTTTAATCAAACAACAAGTTTACCTCCTCACTTATTGTTTGGGTCGGGAGCTTACAGTCTATGGTCGGGAGTCGGCTGTCATCATGCAGTTAGATATGCGCGCTGCGCTCCAGTGAAATTGTACAGCTGAGAAAGATTCGTTAATTTGTGTCGGATAAACTGCGTTCAGACCTGAATATATATTCACCTCGGTTCGTCCAGTTTGTACCGCGGCAGGTCGCGCTGCGCCTGTTTGCGCAATTATCGTCTTTGCATTGACTTTGCAGGCAGGCAGAGAGAGAGAAAGAGAGGGTATTCGATTGAGCCAAAACAAAGTAATACTTTATTATCGCACTACTAATAGCCGCCCAGTGCCCGTGCCTCAGTGTTGAGACGGAGTAAAAAGAAATAAATAAACGGATCGTTTTTCTTTCTTTTTTCCGCACATTTCCAAGTATCACCGGTGCGACCTCATTAAATTTTAAGTATCACCATAAGAAATTAAGTCGCATATGCGACCTAATAGGTCGCACGCTGGAGCCCTGGGTGGTGCTGAGCCCCCCAACTGCCCCAGTACATCAACCAGTGCTGAGCCCCCCAACCGCCCCCGTACATCAACCAGTGCTGAGCCCTCCAACTGCCTCTGGGTATCCACCAGCCCCTCCTAGCGAAGCAGGTGCCATACGAAGGTCGACTCGGGAGACAGCCGGTCAACACTCCAATCCTCATAATCTGCCAGTGGCGATGGGGGGTGTGGCTACACTCTCCCGGATACCTGGTGTGAGCAGCTCCACATCAGCAGTTTTTAGGCCTTGGTGTCAGACTAGGTTATTGTCGGGACGACAATAAAAGAAAAAATGGGGGTGAATGTAGCCGGCTGGAATTGAGCCTCAGGAGCCACCATAGGGACAGTCCACTTCCTCATTGACAATCAAGTGACTATTTAAAGGCCCTGTCATCTAGCCAACATCAGATGTTTGGTGAATGCTGCCGAGGGTCTCGAGACCTGGGTCTGCTACTGGGTTTTTATCTATACTGGTGCCAGGGTTGATGATTCATGTGCCCTAGCTGTGCTGACCTCTTTCATGTGGCAGGAGGGAATGTGAGGGCACATATGGACATTTAAAGGTATACAATCAAACAATTTGTTACAATTATTTATTTTGTCTATTTATATTGTGTACTAAATGTATGTTGTTCCCACTCCTTTAGATCTAGCCACTGCTGTTTTGTTTTGGTTTCTTTTGTTTTAGAATTTAGTTTAGTTTAAGTTTATTTTGAGCCATTTCTGTTTTCTGTTTTCGTTGAGCTGCTTCATTTGTTTGACTTGTTGTTTCCCCCCCCCACATGGTGGCGAGTGTTTCATCTGGATGCCGAGGAGAGCCAAATTGGTGAATTAGCTGACTGGCCGTATGGGTTGCTACCAGTAGGATCTCATGTTTAGCCCACGACTAAGGTTTGGCTGTGACTGCACCTCTTTTCACGGTGTCATTCCTGTTTTTTTTTCCTGCATGCTGTGTGCTGTGCTGTGCGTGTGGTTAGTTAATTTATTAGTTTCTTAGTCTTTAATCGGTTATTGTGTTTTCTAGCTGTTTAGCTCCCGCTTATTAGCTGTTTAACTATTTTGCCTATTGGCCCCACTGGCTCCAAATGTGACATCGTTTCCCCCTTTTATCAATAATGTTGGACCTGTTTATTGGTTTTAGTATACCTGGTTTTTAAAAGATTGTTCGCCTTATATTGTCTGATATGATAATAAATGTTTTGTATTCATCTTCTTAAACGTTTAATAAATTTCCGTTTTGTGGAACAAGTCTCAAGTCCTTGTAAACAAACTTGCATTTTGTGGGGAACCCAGTTTACTGGTCTAGTTAAGTCCTTGAACTATTTCAAGGTGGCGTAGTCATACAAAGTAAATCCTTTGGTACACTTGGTTACAATCGGGTCCTCAGAATAAGTGAACTTGGACACTAGGGGGGAGGTCAGTGCAGAACACATTTCCCTTAGGCAACATTTACACTGACAGCCAAATCTAGCCTGCATCAGATCTATCTGTGCCACATCAAGATTGGAATCTGATTTGTTTAAATAAGTCTAAATGCAGACAGGTCACATACAAGTCACATGGAATCTGATTTTTTTTGCAATCCCCATTTAACATTCAGAGGTGAATTGTTAAAACCTGGTTCAGGAACATGACACCATATGCTATATGCAGGGCTGCACACAACTTTTTTTGGTCTAGTACTCAGAGGAGCACCTGGAGGAGTTACTTGGTGCTCCTAAAATGCGGCGACCCGTCTCGCCGGATGGATAAAAGAGGGAAGCATGAATAACTTATAGCAAAACAATATTTATTGGATAAGTGGGGACTGGGGAGTCAATGGAGATTATTGCAACTCTAGATTCATCTCATTATTTAAAAAAAATTGTTGCAAATTGCAGCTATAGGTCCATGTGTATTCCAGCTCTATATGCATATTCTAATACAAACTTCTTAATACTTCCTACGGATAATATGAGCATCAAAGCAATATTTAGATACTTTTTAATTTTTTTATTTAAATAGCCGATCTACTAGCTCACAACGTGTTGCGGAGGTGACACGTTGTGAGCTTGCAGATCAGCTATTTGTTTAACATACGACACGTCGTACGGCGAAGCATACGTCAGGCTTCCCTTTTGTTTTTAGCCGAGGCGATGTACACAGTCAACACAGAGTCAGACACACATGGCTCCTCGGTGCAAAATAAATAATGTACACTACCCGACTTTACGATAATAGTATGTCGGGACACGCTGTTGTCATGTTGATAAGCTTCATGTTGTGCAGCAGCAGTGCCAGTCCGCAATGCTTTGCACTCCTCCCACTCCACTATTGTTGTTAGTTATTAATTTTTTCAACTACGTGCTCTTTGCTTTTCTCGTGCTTATCAAAAGCTGGGTGACTGAAATTATTTATCCCTGTATAAAAGGTGCAGTTCTTATCGATGCTCACGGCATAGTTTGCACCACAACTCGCTGCGCTCAGCATTAGTTTGGAGCCAGCCGACATCATCCAACCACTTTTCCGCAAACACACGTTTTCTGTGCGGTTCAGGTGGTGGTTCCGTTTGGCGTCTCTCTGGAGGTGGTGGTGCTGGAACACCAAAATAGTTACTTAATGGCGCTTGCTTCTTGGACATTTTGACGAGAGTTTGGCTGTAATACTGTAAGAATAATAGTGGAGGATATTAATGACACGATCGTTCACTTTATGGTACAAGCACCAAATTTGGTACACAAGTGCTTCAGAACCTACTCTCTCAGAAAAGTACGTTGTCCACTTGAAAAAACTAAATGGCCACCATTTTTCAAGATGGCCGCCAAATGAAAAGGGCCTTTTGTGGTGGTTCTGGACAACCGTGGGTCCGACCGACTCGAGACCGGGCACTGCACTCCCTGTGGGTGTGTGGAACGTGTGTGTCGAATTTGAAGTCGGTGGGGCGAACGGTTCTCGGGTTATGTGGATTACAGATGTACAGACACACACACAGACTTGAATATATGTCAATGGGCAATGCCCATTGGGGTTTTTTTTAGATGATGGGTAAGAAGAGAGAGATGTGATGTCAGGTGGTGTGGGCTAAGAAGTGGTCAGGGCTATTTGAGATGTACAGTAAGTGCAAAGAGAGATGGTGAGGGAGGGAGAAAATTATTTGTACCAATTGACCAGACAGTAGACAGTAGTGTAACAGGTTAAGGTGAGTATAGAGATGGAAATGTTCTAGCAAGAGAAGCCAATGTATTGAGAATATGGGACATAGTATGGGTCAGGAAATATTTGTGACAGAAGGCTACCAGTGAGAGGGAAGATGTATATGATGGTAGTGAGACCAGCCATGCCGTACGGTTGGAAACGGTGGCACTGATGAAAAGGAGGCACAGCTCAGGATGCTGAAGATGTAGCTGCCAGGTAAGAGGAGGTTTAAGGATGCTGTGAGAGATGACATGAAGGTGGCAGGTCACAGAGGAAGATGCAGAAAACAAAACCAAATGGGGTCCATGTGTGGTCCAGCCCTATGGAATGTAAAATTCAAGCATGTGCTAATGAAAAGTATTTAAAATATATAGTTTTGATGCTCATCCTAGATTCTACTACTATAGGGGATGCAAAGCAATATGTCCGTTTATCCGTCCGACTTCTCCTACCAAATCACTCCGTTAGCACACATCTCTCTATGCACAAAAAATGATGCATGCCACAGAAATCCATCTGCACTACATTCATCCATGTCATATTTACTGTACAAATATTGCTTTTGTATGACATACTGTTATTGCACAACATTTCACTGTGACACAAATTACATTACAATTTCCACATTAACCGACCCCTCCCCTTTTCCCTGCACGTGCACACACACACACACACACACACACACGGTACTGTACAGTACACTATAGTATGTTACAGTACAGTATGGTAAAGTACAGTACGGTACAGTAACGTGCGGTACGGCATGGTACAGTATGATACCATAAAGTATGGTACAGTACAGTATGATGCCGTACAGTACAGTACGGTACAGTACAGTATGGTACCATGCAGTACGGTACAGTACGGTACAGTACAGTACAGTATGATACCATACAGTAAGGTACAGTACGGTACAGTATGGTACCATGCAGTATGGTACAGTACGGTACAGTATGGTACAGTACAGTACAGTACGGTACAGTATGGTACAGTACAGTACGGTACAGTACGGTATAGTATGGTACCATGCAGTACTTTACAGTACGGTACAGTACAGTACAGTACGGTACTGTACTGTACTGTACTGTACTGTACTGTACTGTACTGTACTGTACTGTACTGTACTGTACAGTATGGTACAGTATGATGCCCTATAGTGCCGTACAGTATTATACAGTAGTATGGTACAGTACATCACAAAAGTATAGCCAAATATATGCTGAAATGCAAAACCAGTCTAATTTTGGTGGCCATCTTGAAATATCACCGCCATATTGGATTTTTGGATGGCTCGGTTTAAAAAGTGAAAGAGTTGACCAAAGGAATGTTCACGGCAAATGTCACGCTTGTATCACCAAGCGAACAACCGTTCCAATGATCTGCTAATTGCACAAATTCTGTGTGTGTGTACTTCTGTAATCCACGTAACTCGAGAACTGTTCGCCCCACCGACTTCAAATTCGACACACACGTTCCACACACCCACAGGGAGTGCAGTGCCCGGTCTCGAGTCGGTCGGACCCACGGTTGTCCAGAACCGCCACAAAAGGCCTTTTTCATTTGGCGGCCATCTTGAAAAATGGTGTCCATTTTGTTTTTTCAAGTGGACAACGTACTTTTCTGAGAGAGTAGGTTCCGAAGCACTCGTGTGCCAATTTTGGTGCTTGTACCATAAAGTGAACGATTCTCATGAAATATTGACTTAATATCCTCCACTATAATGTGTCAGGTAACTTTCTCCGTAGAAAAATCCAGCAGCATTCATGGTTTGGAACCTCCCTCGTTGGAGTAAGAATGCGCTGTGATTGGCCACAATTGGCCAGTGCACTCTCGCAAGACGTGCTGTGATTGGCCAGTAGCCACTTTGAGTGGCAGTCGGTGGGAAACGCTCTCGCCACAGAATTTACTAGTGTGTATTCTGGCCATAATAATCATTCTGGGCGGCCCCAGCTGTTGGTACGCAGAAGCGCTTCCCGACGCTTGATTGACAGCGCATTTTGAATTTTGACGACGCATGCGCTGTGGCGCACCACTTATGTGCAGCCCTGATCATACATCACATTCTGTGCTCAGTCAATTAAATCATCACTATGTGGTACACACAAACACAAAGCTGGGCATAGGAGGGGCTGGCACCCCTTGAAAATACCAAAAAATCCCAGACACAGTATTTTGGCTTAATCTCTTGAAGCGAGTTTAAGTGTGTTTTTGAGGGGTGCTATAGCCCCTCCAATGCATGTTTTGAGAGTGACATAATGAAGATATGTACCAATGCCAGGGTATAACTGGCTCTCGATGGTGACGTAATATGTACATGTATGTAATGAGATTACATACATGTATTTATGACTTGCTTTTCTTTGCTTTCTTTTCTTTCTTTCTCCATTGCTCTGTAAAGCAAATCATGCAGCTACGGCATATGCATAAAACAACCCAAGTAACCACAGTGTACTACTCATCAACTTACAAATAACATATACATATATAGGCATTCAACATGCAAGTAGGCACTCAAGTGCAGTTCTAGTTGTACTAAATATTTCACGAATAAAATCATACAAATTATTTATCACAAAAAGAAGTCATGCAATACCATGACATTGGTATAGTGGTTTTCTGATCACACTATATTGTTGCTTAAATGGCCTGGCTTAGTTTGAAGCCCACTCACCACGACAAGGTGCAGGCCGAGAGTGGGGACAGGACAGACACAAAGGGGGTAGGTAGGGGACGGATAAAGCTGGGCAACGCACGCCAGTAGGCACAGGATACCTCCACTGGTGGGGCAGCAGCAATTTAACCTGACAGCAGGGGGTGGGGTGGGGTGGCTGTGCATAGCTATCTAAAGCTGGGCAACGCACGCCAGTAGGCACAGGATACCTCTACTGGTGGGGCAGCAGCAATTTAAC
Source organism: Protomyctophum parallelum (assembly GCF_964188405.1). Classification (NCBI taxonomy): domain Eukaryota; kingdom Metazoa; phylum Chordata; class Actinopteri; order Myctophiformes; family Myctophidae; genus Protomyctophum; species Protomyctophum parallelum. The sequence goes on from NC_139714.1 coordinate 1,802,605, forward strand.
CTGACAGCAGGGGGTGGGGTGGGGTGGCTGTGCATAGCTATCTAAAGCTGGGCAACGCACGCCAGTAGGCACAGGATACCGTATCTACTGGTGGGGCAGCAGCAATTCAACCTGACAGCAGGGGGTGGGGTGGCTGTGCATAGCTATCTAAAGCTGGGCAACGCATGCCAGTAGGCACAGGATACCTCTACTGGTGGGGCAGCAGAAATTTAACCTGACAGCAGGGGGTGGGGTGGGGTGGCTGTGCATAGCTATCTAAAGCTGGGCAACGCACGCCAGTAGGCACAGGATACCTCTACTGTGCTCTACAGGTGGGGCAGCAGCAATTTAACCTGACAGCGGGGGGGGGGGGGGGGGGGGGGGGGACAACAATGAGGGGGGGGAGGAGTGGTCGAGACAGCATGAACAACAATACAATAGACAACTATGTGCAAAGTTCCCATAAAACATTGATGCAGATGTCTCCGATAAACCAATGTAGCCTACATGTTTTAGAATTTAGACAGATTTTGGAGTGTTCATTAAACGTGAATGCAGTTGTTTGGTATTGGACATTAGTCAGATGTTCATTAAACACTTGTGCACCGCCAAGATTGCTCCAAGGTTTACAATGAACATTGTCTTAATGTCATTTTACAGGCAGGCAATATTTGTTGAATGATTTTGGCATATCAGGAGGGAGGTTTGACATTGAGTGTACGGTTGCTCAAGTGATAGGTAATACATGATACGGGACACAAACAGATAAATGACACAGATACTGTATTTATGTCATTGTAGATTGTATATACAAATACATAAATACATACACAGGATACATAAATGAATACAAAACTCAACTGAAATCAAATCAATTTTATTGATATAGTATGTTTAACATGACCAGGTCAACCAAAGTGCTGTACAGGTCAAAAGAAATCAAAGAGCAAACATAAATAAATAATATATAACATATAATGTAAACAGACACTAGAAAACATAAAATACATAAATAAATACAAAACTCAACTGAAATCAAATCAATCGTATTGATATAGCATGTTTAACATGACCAGGTCAACCAAAGTGCTGTACAGGTCAAAATAAATCAAAGAGCAAACATAAATAAATAATATATACTGTAAACAAACATAAAATCATACATAAAAAACACATAGGTACATACATATTGTAGGGGGAATACAATAGGTCATACACGACAAATCTAACTCAGGGAATTACTTTTCTACTTGAGCAAACCTCTCAGTACCGGTACTATAGCTACTGGCCACTTTGTTGAATAATGTTGGTGAGTTTCTGTCTAATGGGTGCTTTTGCTATCTTTTCTGTTTCCCGTTTTGCCAAATGGTGCATCCTAATTTTGCAGTACAAGGAGGCTGCCATTTTCACCAAGCTATGCACATGGTTGTCTTCAACGGTTGTTTCGAACATGTGATTTAGCAGCCCCGGGAACCATGTCTCACCAGCACTGCGTTTCAGTACTTGATGGACAATCTCTGCTGTTGTGCCTGGTCCCTTGGGAAGCTTACCAGATGTTGTAAACAAAATCCGTTGAAAACAACACTCTGCTTCCTTGCACACAGTAACTATTCCCGGTGATGGTTTCTGCAAACCTCCGCGATCCTTCAACATGACCAAGGGATGTACAGTGGTAGTAGATGTCAGAGCATCATTGCAGGTAAAACACTTATGCTTCTCCTTGATTTTCTTTACCACATATCCAGCAATGTAGGCAATTGCTGCGTTCTTGAACAGAGAGAGATTATCGACATTTGCAATGTAAGCGTGTTCAAGCTCCTCAGACTCAACAGCTGGTTCCAGGTCAAATCTACGTGCGATGTTAACTGACGCAGGTGTCGCCTCCATGTAATCGTGGTCAAGCTCCTCCTCCTCAACAGGTGCCGATGCAGCTGTCACTGCCAAGATGCTGGTATTGTCGAGTAGGAGACAATTACCTGTTGCCTTCACCTGTTGCTTAACCAGAAGACGTTTATATGCAGCTGTGAACTGTTGAGCAGTTGGATTGTTGTTAAATCCACCACAAGCTCGGACTGAAGAGAAGAAAAGCTCAAGGTGATCTTGACTGAGCTTGTATGTGAGGAGGTAACGGCATTGGGCATTGGGCTTCTCCACCAGCTCATGGAAGATGTTTCTTATGCTTATGGAACTAGCCACGAAGCCAATTACACAAGTCTTTCTCCTCCCAGAATGCAACAATTTGGAACTAGCCACGAAGCCAATTACACAAGTCTTTCTCCTCCCAGAATGCAACAATTTGCCTTTGTTGTCTTTGAGTTCCAGGAGCATTTTTTCCACTTTTAGCAGGTTTCCTACTGCACTCTCCTTGTTGGATGTCCTCATTGGTGCTTTGTGTCCCTTTCCCAGGGGGTTCCTACTGTTGAGAACATCAAAAGCGGAATCAATGGTTCTCAGGAAGTCGACAGTTGCCTCACATCCTCTGAACTCTGGTAGCTTGAGGTGTACGTTGCAGCACTCCAGAGCATCAGCCACACTCTTACTGAAAACCTGAGCTGCTAGTTTTACCTTCATCTTTTGCCTTTCCCACTGCACGTGCGCCTGTTTCACCTTGTTTCCAAGGCGCAGCCCTTCATTATCTTGCAGTTTGACTAACTCTGCAATGTATTGCCATTTGATCTTACCTGTTGGACTTTGCAATTCACCCATATCTGCCAGTGAATTCCTGAGCAGCTTCAACATGTGACACACATCCAAAATCACATGCACCTGCCTTTTCTCTTCGTCTACCTGTTGTTGTTCCTCAGGATGTGGAAATGATGGATGCATGGTTTGAACATTAAGATCAGCACCAAGGGCTTTCAGCATGGCAAAATGGCATGATGGACCATCACATGTCAAGGAGACTGTGCGGACTCCAATTTTACGGAGTCTGAGAAGGCATTCGGTGACGAGGCTGGCACGCTCTGCACCAGTCAATCCATTGACAAGGAAATATGCCACTGGAATTTTCCAAGATGCATCGATGGCAACAACCATGAAGACCAAGGCGTCTTTGGCTTCTGGTAATGAGTCATCCACATTGCCACAGCCAAGGTCCACATAGCCATGAAACTTTCCAGAAACATATTGCACATGCTTTCTAATGGCCATTTCGTCCATCATTAGCGCACACAAGGTTTCTTTGCCTTCCTCTTTCCTGTCTTTCACATGAGACTCTAGAGCATTAAAGGCAGGTGTTGTGAATCCAGGCTCTGCAGAGATGTTGGAGTACCATCTCCGGATAGTGTCAGGGGAGGGCAAAGCAAGGTCATGGCAAATGATTTTAATTCCTCTGACACTTTAGATTTATTCCCTTGCTTCATTCTCTGAAGGATTTCCCTTGTCACTCCACCGTACTGGGTCTCCAACATGTCTGCACAACCTGTAGAAATTAGCATTTTCTGCTTCAGCTCAGTGATGACCTCTGACAAGCTGAGTAATCGTTTTTGAAGCCTTTGGGTCTTCTGTTTTTCCAATTTCAACCTCTTTATGTACTCATCCATTTTTACCCCTGCTTGTTTCAATTTACGCTTGAGTTTTCTGGGAGAGTCATACAATTGGTAAGTGTGTTCAGCATGCGTGCCTTTTACGGATGAAGAACTGTACTTGTGCTCAGCATGCATGCCTTTTACACATGAAGAACAGTAATTGTGCTCTATGTGCTCAGAAACCTCCTCAGCTGTGTCATTTTGAGGCAGGAAAATGCTGTCATGTGTGTTAACATGGCTTTCCATGTCACTCTCAAGATTATCGGAGACATCTACATGTAAGCCTACCCCATCATCAACAGCACATACAAAAGCACGTACAAACCTCTCACCTACCGTGGGAACCTTAGAATACTCTACGGTGGGAACAGCATCATTGGTGAGGCGCCTCCGAACGCTGAATGGATTGGACTCAAAACAACATTCGTCGAAGTGTAGGGAACACAGCCTGGTGTTAGGAGTTGATGTCCATCCCTGGCGCCCAACATACTGGATCCAACGATGGAGTCTGTCTTCATCACGTGGAAAGCTGTGAAGACAGATAATACAAATATGCTATATATTTACTGCCTTAAAATCACTGCTACTCACAATATTTACTTAAAGGACAACTTTAGTTTTTTCCAACCAAGGTTCATGTTTTAGGTTGTCATTAGAGAAGTAAAAGATGAGTGTTATTTTTTAAAGTACTAAAATTTGAAACTAAAGTACATTGTGCAGAAGCCTACACCAGTGCTGAATTCACACACAAAATCCCCTCATGCTCTGGCTGGGAGTGGAATTGATTAGTAAGCAGCAGCAGCTAACCTTTAATTCATTAATTTTTTATGTCAAATCAATTTAGTTTCATAGATTGGTTGATAAAAGTACACCAAAAGCTACTGGTACTGTTGATTAATACATCAAAAACAATATGCATCCAATGTTTGGCCTAGGCTTTGACTTTGACTTTGACTTTATTAATTCATGCTTGCAGTGGAGCCGAGGCCCCACTGAAAAAACTGCAGAACTTTACAAATTGATACATGATAATAATAATAATAATAAAATAGACTAAAAACACACAATTATAAGGTTAAACATTTTCAGGGCAGCAGAGCATGGTCATATATGCAGTTCAGGTGGCCATACTGTGTTTTTGTGCAGCTAAATAGTGTCATTATATAGCCTGACTGCAGTGTGCACTGTTGAATTTTTCAGCCTGTTGGTCTTGGCCTTGGGTTCGGGTTCAGCCAGCTTGTGTTGGTTCCTCAAAGTCCTGGCAGTGCAGCTGCCTCGTGTTGGAGGTAGCAGGTCATGCAGAGGGTGTTGTTCATCGTGCATGTCCTTGACCATCTTCACTGCAGTCTCCTCCCTCCTGCTCTGGAGTGATGGTAGGGGTTGTGAGATGTTACCAGCTCTCCTTTTGATGATTTTGCAGGCACGTGTCTGGACTCGCTCTAGCTCTGCCTGTTGTTTCTTAGAGCAGCCCACTAGGAGCACTGAGCTGTATTCCAGACACGGCCTGATGAGAGTGGTGTAGATGGTGACGAGGTCATCTGCAGGTAGTCCGTGTCTCGCCATAACCGTGAGATAGTGCAGCCGCTTAGAGGCAGTTTTTATTGTTTTTATTGTTAGAGGCAGTTTTATAGGCTATTGTAGCCTTAGGGCTTAGAGTATAAATATAAATAGCCTAGGCCTACTATATCAATAGGCTATATCCTAAGATTGTACCCCACAATTTCAAGTGCAGAAAAGTGGCCAAGTGAGTCAATTGTGATATTATAGCCATCATTTGAGTCAACATAAGGTAAAAGCTAAAATGCATGTATGTGCAAGTGTCGATATATGTATGTGCAATTGAAGTATGCATGTGCAAACTGACTATGCATTTCTGGCCTAAACGGCTTCCCATACAGTTCCTCATGTAGCCTATTAATCCTAGCATTTAAATTCTGGAAATGTTATGTATAAGAACCATACATGCAGCAACTTGCAAGAATGGAAGATTATTAGAGAATATGGGAAGAAGAAGTAGTGATATTGATCATATTATGATACGAAATCACAGCAGAAGCAGAGTTATAAATAACTTAAATGGCTAAATGCATTGCATCATATTAGCTATGTCATTATCACACTACTGTGAAATCGTTTGTGTCAAATGGAACGAGAGAGCAGCCACGAATTATTTGTCTTAATACAATTTAATATTGTGATTATTGTGCCTGTATAGGCTTTAAAATATGCAAAAAATAACATACCTGTGGTAAGAAACCCCCGGTCTTCCTGGCTGACCGAGGGGACCTCGTCTGCGAGTCCTAGTGGAACAATTGGACAAAGTACAGTTAGGCATCTTGTTAAAGCAAAGTGTACAACACCAGAAATTAAAATGTCTCCCAGTCCCCGCTCTAAATCCCCGCTCAACTACAAAACTGCCACGCCCGGCCGTGTATGGATCGCCCTTCCCCCACAATGCCCACATGTGTAATGCACGTAAAGATGCGTCAACCTTGGTCGGGATTGGCAGGGGGCAGCTGCATTTTCAGCAGAAGGAATACGGATCTTCACGATACTCTAATATCTTCACTGACAGGCTAGCTCTGAGCCTCCGATTTCGAGAAGCCCCTGACTGCAGCTTGCAGATCGAGATTTGTATACACAAAGCTGACAAAGGTTTGTAAAATCTGATTTTATTATTTGAACGGTAAATGATGTTGCAAGCTTAGCTACATTAAAAAATGCACAAAAACAAAAAAGTTGTGGTTGTTTGCATGGATGCATGGTTAACAAACAAGGCTTTGATTAATTGAAGACGTTGTATTATAATATGCATTTGGCCAGGAATGCTAACTTTGCAGATTGTAAGAGTAAGAATTACAAAGTTCGATTTGGACAGTACAAGACAGACAAACTATAAGGACTCAGCTTTAGTCTACTGCTAGATTCAAAGTTAGCCCCACAAGCAGAACCCAATGGTACTGAAGTTTCTGACATTTTTGAGACCCAGTCAGCCCGGTTCGGTTCGGATTGGGCTGACCCAGGGCCCGTTCCGAGAGGGGCTAGATTCAAAGTGTACTCTCTTCCTGGTCAAATGTTGCTCTTGTACACACACACACACACACACACACACACACACGAAAGTAGCCTACTGTACTACTACTACTACTGTACAATTATTACTACTGACTATAATCTAGAGATGCACCACAATCTCTTTAGGCAGATTTAGGCTGATATGGACCTGACCTGATGTTGCATGTAGAGAGCTCCATAAATTGCAGTTAGTGGAGTCTATTTGGACAGGTTTACTACGGGTGATCTGTTATTTTTAATTAATAGTGTGTTGTGTTCTGGGTGCTGAAAATAGAAGAACGTATTTTAAACAAATGCTTTTCCTTCTGGAATTCTCCATTCTAGAAATCCAATGATGCAGGATTTACAGGCGTCATCCACTGAAACAGAGGAAAGACCTCGAGAAAGTAAGTCTTTAATTCAGGATTTCTCAAAGGTACTGTGACACAAGTCCAGGGGTGCTGCAGAATAATTAAAAGATAGCTGATCTACAAGCTCATTGTAGTTCAGCTATTTGGGACAAATGTCCCTGTACTGTCCAATTATGAATGGACGAGATTATGATCAAGATTGGGGATGTATTAGGTGATCTGGACATGTGCTCTCATCAGGGAGAGAGGAGAGGGAACTGTCTATAGATAAGGTCTCTAAGCACATTCCGTGGGGCAATAAATGAGCTGCATGCAACTCCAGTGGGGTTGGGTAGAGGCTACCTTCCTGTAGAGTGTGGGGTGTTTTACAATTCTACAGAGGAAGGGGGGCTGACTCACTGATTACACACATGTTGATAGCAGGGGAGCAATGTATGAAGTAGCTTACCATTTCAATTCCTGTAATGTGTATCGATACGTGTTCTAGGGTCCACACCTAGATATTGGGTTAGCAAAACACCTGTATAATATCTAAGAGTCGACCAGTTTATGCTAGTCTGAAATAGCAGCTAGCCTTACACCACAGGAAGTGTGGTGGAAACAGAACCACCTCTCTCAGGCAGATAAGGAGCAGTCTGGGCTTTCGATTGGCTGATAACTTTGCCAGGGAGGTGTGACCCCAGTCAGGGCCTGCTGTATTCATGTGTGTAAACCAACAGTGGGGTAGATTCAAGGAGAAGATCATGAGAGCAACAGGCGAGAGGCCAATGGTGAATATACATTAATGTGCATTTATAATAACATGTTGTGTTGTAATGTGTTAGATTGTAACAGAGTATGTATTGTGCCTCTTGTTTTGTCTCCCAAATTCAGATTTAAAACCATAGAGGTAACATAGAGAAAACATAGGTAAACATGAGCATAGGTGATGCAAAGGTGGTAGTGTTGAACTAATCTAATACCAACAGCTAAGTTGTACCAGATCGAGAGAGCGAAGAATGGCTCTCAAGTGGCCGGTCTGGGCCAGCTTAGAATGTTTCAATGAGAGCTGAAATCCCAGCCGACAGATAGGATAGGAACAGGCTATTAGGCAAAGATCCGGGGTACTGTATCCACCTGTGTCAGCGGGAGGGGGAAACAAACAGTGTGTATGTATGAGTGTTTATGTGTAATAATGAGTGAATAAAACCTTATAAAAAGCATGCGTTTGTAAAGAGAAGCGATTATTGGAACATTTTAGTTCAGTCTATGCGTGTTGAATCTTAGTTAAAGTCTTGCCGGTTGCTGAGTCCGTCGGATACTCGGTTAATCTCCCGAAATCCGAACAGTCCCCGTCCCCGAATATGGACAGTGGACAGTGGACACTGGTGTTAATGTTAAATGTCAACTCTATAGTTATTTTCAGGTGGGTGGAGATGGCCCACGTGTTGTTCTTGCCACATAGGCACATCGTCTAGAAATCAGTGATTCTCAAATGTTTAAATGTCAAGGACCTCCATAACTCTCTGAGAGCATAGTTACAAATGGACCCGTATGGTTAACTTTGTGTACATAGAGTAGACCTTCGGAAAGCAACTGGCTGCATTAAGACAAATGATCATTTAAAGACGGGTGAATCTTTATATCATTTTATGTTACAGCAAAGTTAGTTATATTTATTGCTGTCTAGCTCTATCAATTCCAACTTATTTTAGAAACAACTCTCAATGTCTTAACATAAAACCTGCACTTTGCTGATATATAGAAAGAACTGATATACAGAATACACAAGGCATATTACAACCTTAACTTATTTCTAACCTTATTCTCATTAACACAAAATAAAGAATAGAAGAACCATGGGACCGAGTGGTCGGCTTGAGGTCGGCAGAAATTTTATATGCGTATTTCCCCAGAAAAACGAGCGGCGAGATGGTTTAGGGGCGACAGTACCTGATACCATTCCAACCACGGCAATGGAGAAAGAGAAACCACAGGCCAACCCACTTTATGTCACAGACATTTAGTGTAAAGCCTCTTTTACAGTAGCCTATGTTTGATTTAATTCTGTGGCTTATATATCTCTCTCTCTCTCTGGTCACAGCTGGCAGAGAGTGACTCACTTCCTTGAACAGGAAATGTAGGGGCAACCACATTGGAGCAGAACTATGTCACCTCTAGATCTATATTGTGGATGTCTCAGACCAATACTGCATCTGTAGTTCATCTGGCATCTGCTGTGTTCCTTACTGTCAGCCGTGGCTTTGTGTTTCTTCCATGTAGGACTCAATGGTCATGGGCCAGGGATGCAGCAGCAGCAGGAGAGCTGGGTTGGGTCTGCTCCTCCTGGGGCTTCTGGCCCCGGGCAGCAGGGTGCCATGCAGGCCGAATGGGTCCCAACGCCACCCCACTCAGACCAGACAGTCAGCCAGGGCCCCGCCAGATGCTTCAGTCCCCAATGATGGCCAACGGTGAGAGCTTGTCCTACCCGAACACAATGCAGAATGTAGCTTATTTGTATTTATTTTAACACACACCCGTGGGAAGTGAGGGGCACTCTTATCATCATACGTCATCATACATCATATCATACCGGCCAATCAGCATTTGCATCCTCACCTACACTAGGTGGCGTAAAATGTACACTATGACGTCAAATTGTTCATTCATTGTCAATGTGAATTTAATGTTTGTGTAGGACAAGGTTTGTGGACACACACTAAAAAGCTGGACATAGCTAGCGCCCCTCAAACATAATAAGCCTATATTCTCATTTATGCTAGTGACATACTGTATCTTAGGGGGAAAGATGACATAAATGTAAGGTTCTATAAAGGAAGAATGTAATGTAGGTGTGTCTTAGCTGAAAATTATATTTTCAGTATGTGACCTGAGCAAAAAGAATCATTTGAGAACCACTGCTCTATAAACAACTTCATTGATATCTTGGCATACTGCCACCTCCTGACACAAAATGGTATTATTACTTACTGTGTTGTTGTTATAATAATAAACAATGTAAAATAATTGAAATTGTTATTTTGTAATCCACAGAGAAGACGATGTGGATTATGGGGAGCAGTTACATCCGGCGTGGGAAGGAGAGAGCCCAGCAGACCATGGGTACCAATCTGGGACTGGATGCCCAGGTCCAGTGGTATGGCTGGGGTGGACTGAGATGGATCAAATTCCTCCCCTACTTCCAACAATCCCTTCAGAGAGGAAGGACACCCCCGGATGTCCTTCTGATTCATTGTGGCAGCAACGACCTGGGAAAGGTGAAGAGCATCGAACTGGCCACAATGATGAAGAGGGACCTGCAGCACCTCCACCAGCAGTTCCCAAACATGGACATTGTGTTCTCACAGATCACCCAGAGATGCCAGTGGGGTGCTGCAAATCCGGGGGCAATTAACAAGGCCAGAAAATGGGTGAACTATGAGATCAGTGCTTTTGTTAGAGCTTTTGGAGGGAGCTTTGTGGCTCACCCTGACATAAAGTTTGACCGCCCTGACCTCTTTCTGCGTGATGGAGTTCATTTTTCGCTTTTGGGAAATGATATATTTTTAAACAGTATTGTTCAGTCCCTTAAAGCTACAATCTAGATTAGGTGAAGTTGCCTCTTAAACTTGCTAGTTGATTTTTGACTACTTGTCCAGGGCTCCAAGCATAATTGGCAACTTTACCTACACTACATCATAGCTTTGGAGACTAGAGTTTTTTTTGTTTGTTTTTGAATAAAACAAGCCCAGAAAGTGGTCAGGGAATATTTCTTTGTGTGAGGATTAAATTAATAAATACAAATACACTGTACTCATCCCACTGTTCATTCATATTCTGGCCTTGTTAATTATTGTTCTTCCTCCCTTTACCTCCCCTATCCTACCTGCCTGTAACCTACTCCAACCACCTTTTTTGTTTCTTTCTCTTCTACCCCAGCCATACCAACCCATGGTCTCTTTGTTCTCTCCAAGCCTCACGTCGGATGTGACTGCTTCTACTTATATTTTGGCGCTGCACTGTCACTGCACTGTTTGTTGTTTGTTCTTTGTTCTAAGACAAATGTCTTCCTCGGGAGACTAATAAAGTATATCTCTATCTCTGTCTCTACTTGGTCAAATGTATGCAATACCAAATAGTATAGCACTGATGGTATTTTTTTGAAAAGTGTTGTTTCCCCTACAGAAGGAAGAATGTATTAGGTCACACTTGAGGAAAATCACTGTACCTGGCTGTAGTATATTGGCTGTAACTTTTTAGACATAATTTGACCTAATGGACTAGTGTGCCCCTATGAAGTACTGAGAAGTACTTAATATGTTCTAGCTATAGAACATGTTAATAGGTTATATAATTAACCTATAATATTTGTTCCAGGGGGGGGGGGGGGGGGATAAGAAAAAAGTTATTGTTTCTCATTTGTTTGTTTCACACTTTAAATATTATTTTGTTATATAAATATATAGTTTGTAATACATTTTGTAATACATTTTACACATATTTAATATTTATTATATTTTCTTTCATAGTGCTACAAGTGCTATGAAAACCCATCATTTATTGTATTTTGGCATTTTATTAGAGATCGGTAGCATTATTATTTAATAGTTTAGAGTGGTGCTGTGACCTTGCATTTGCCATGCAGGCTTGAAGTGTTCCTCTTCAGAGCTTGTTGTCCTACATTGTCATTGGGAAGTGTATTTGTAAAATGTATGTAGCCTATATTTTCACTTTCTTCTAAATGTGAATTAGCAAAAGTATAAAGTCCCTTTAAAAGCAAATATTCAACTGCAGCCACCACACAATAACACACAAGTTGGAATGAACTTCAGTTTATATTGCATTAATATTATATGGTGTGTAAACAGTTCATAGGTGTATAAAAATAACGAATTAATTTACATCAGATACATCCATGTTCTTAATCTATTCAAAATGCTAATATGATAAAACCGCTATGGTTTTATATTTCCTTTCCGAAAAATGATCGCAAAACAGTTTTACACTGGAGGGCAGACGAGCCTAATAATAACCATATTAAAAAAGCTTGCTACCCAATACCGCCCCCAGCTGGCAGTGTCAGGTAAGACGAGCCTGCTGCCTACATAGCGATGCGCGTTCACCACGAGTAGCACGCACACGCACACACGCACGATGCTAGTTCATGTGCCGGTCGCGCGTTCATGTGTTTGTAACCAATCAATCCCAGAATGCACTCTGTTCCTACCAGGAAGGAGGAGTAAATCCGCCTCATGCGCTTTTGAGCAACTCAATGCAAGTGGATGGGAGGAGAACTCGGGTGTCATCTCTATAGTTTTATAACTCTATGGCTATAGCCCATGTTCAAAAATGATGAAAAACAAGGTTAATTTTTTTTCCAAATATTCAAAAAACGATGGGCTATAACCCATGTTTTTTTTTTTTTTTCCATTTTTTTCAAATCCTCAAAAATGATGAAAAACGCGTGCTATATTATGACGTACGGTATGGGCCATAGCCCATGGTCAAAAATGATGAAAAACTAGGATAAAAAAATAATAATCTAAAAATCTAAAAACGATGGGCTATAACCCATGTTTTTTTTTTCTTCATTTTTTTTAATCCTCAAAATGATGAAAAACGGCGTGCTATAGTATGCCGTACGGTATGGGCTATAGCCCATGTTAAAAAATGATGAAAAACAAGGTAAATTCTTTTTTTCAAAATTTCAAAAAACGATGGGCCATGTTTTTTTTTTTTTTCATTTTTTTCAAATCCTCAACAATGATGAAAAACAGAGTGCTATAGTATGCCGTACGGTATGGGCTATAGCCCATGTTCAAAAATGATGAAAAACGAGGTTACATATTTATTTTTTTCAAAAAACAATGGGCTATAACCCATGTTTTTTTTTTTTTTTTTAAATCCTCAAAAATGATGAAAAACGGCGTGCTATAGTATGCCGTACGGTATGGGCTATAGCCCATGTTCAAAAATGATGAAAAACGAGGTTACATATTTATTTTTTTCAAAAAACAATGGGCTATAACCCATGTTTTTTTTTTTTTTTTTTTTTTCAAATCCTCAAAAATGATGAAAAACGGCGTGCTATAGTATGCCGTACGGTATGGGCTATAGCCCATGTTCAAAAATGATGAAAAACGAGGTAAAAAATCCTCATGTGGCAGCGTTCTAACACACTGGTCTAGACAATATTTACTGCTTTTTCGTTTGTTTTCTACTCCTGAAATCGGTTTTGAAAGTAAATACTTGAGTGGGGTTTGAACCCACCATCTCCCGATAATGTGCCAGCGTTCTAACACACTGGGCCACTGGTTCCAGACAGTTTAAACAGCTTTTTTGTTTGTTTGGTTCTGGTACCTTCTGGTAACCAATCTGGTACTCTGGTAAAGTCGAAATTTCTTTTTTTTTTCAAATCCTCAAAAATGATGAAAAACTGCATGCTATAGTATGCCGTACGGTATGGGCTATAGCCCATGTTCAAAAATTATTAAAAAAAGTCGAAATTAACTTTTCATCTTTTTCATCATTTTTGACCATGGGCTATAGCCCATATCGTACGGCATACTATAGCACGCCGTTTTTCATCATTTTACTAGGGGTCCGAGAACCATGTGATCAGAACCATCACTGGCCTCTCTACACTGGCTCCTGGTTAAATACAGAACATAGTTCTAAATCCTCCTCACCTATAAAGTTCTCAATCCTCCTCACCTATAAAGTTCTCAATGGTCAGGCACCACAATATCTCAGAGAACTCATCGATCCCTACAATCTTAACAGAACAGTGCGTTCATAGTATGCAAAAATGCTTACAGTCCCCGAAATACCAAAAGTTACAATAGGAGGCAGGGAGTTTAAGTCCCAGGAACCTTCTCCCGGCTTCGGTCCGTGGGTCTGACATGTTCTGCACAGTCAAGACTAGATTAAAAACCTCGACAAAGGCTATAGCTAGTCTTCAGTTCTCGGTCACCCGACAAAGTTAAAAGAGTGAGAACTGAGTAAGGGAACCACTCCACCCAACCACTCTGCCTGGTCACACTGCCAGGTCGAGTTAATTACACAACCAAACGCCGTTGTATATTGTGTACACGCAATATAGACTAGTATTTTGTAGAGAAGTTTTATGTGAAGGGAGTCGAAATTCACTCCGAGACCATAGGCTATAGCCCATCGTCTCTGAGTGATTTTCGTCTTTTTTTCAAATCCTCAAAAATGATGAAAAACGGTATGCCTTACGATATGGGTATAGCCCATGGTCAAAAATGATGAAAAATGAGGATTGGAAAGTTCAATATGAAAAATCACACTCTTGTGAAGTGAGGGGCGTCCACATGGTTATGCTACTAAAGATGGAGTGCCGTGATTTTTGTACTTTTTCTGTTTTGTATACTATGGAGTTAACATTAGCCTACTGTAATACAGTGGTTTTCAACTAGTGGTCTGCCTCCCACTCACCCCCGCAGCAGTGGAGCTTGTTAAATCTGGGCCTGGGTTGGACCAAAAACATAGCACCTTAAAAAGAGGGCAGCTAGGGGGGGCAAGGTAGAAAAAAAAGGAAAAATCCAAAACAAGGGCAGGAGGGTGAATTCAGCCCTCAGCGTATTCTGACAGAAATTGCCATGGTGTTACCTCCTTTTTAAAAATATCCAACTGGGTATACCTCAGACCACCACACAGTGAATAGAGGTTTTATTGTCCGAAGATAGAGAACACAATTACGTTTTTACAGGAAATGTTTTATTTTAGACAATTTGAATGCATGCCAGAAAGAGGTGTGGCGTTACAGCAGGTGGCAGCACCTGCCCAGTCAGAAAAGAACTCCCAAGACAAGAAGGGAGACCCTGGAAGATCTATGAGTCAACCAACCAACAACACTGTCAGATTTCAGTGGATACATGTCCTGCTGTCATTGTTATTGCATTGTCACATCACTCAAGTCCTGTATTATAATAAGGGGACGGGGGAGACAGAGAGAGGGACGGGACATGTGACATTGTGGAGTAAAAAGTTTTGGGTCAGAGTATCGGGGAAAGCCGGAAGGGTCGGTATCCTTGATTTGGCAAAGAGGACAAAAGTAATTCACACCTTGGTTTTAGGGAACGTCACCTCTCTGACACAAAAATCACTTTTAAAGAGACATTAGAAAAAAGATGCACTTAACTGTAGGTAGCATTCACATGCAGTATAACACCTCCTCTGCTCAGACTAGCTTTAAACATTGTTCCGCACTATTTCATACAGAAAGAGAGAGAGATTCACAGCTAACGTTTTTCAGTTTTTGGGGGTATTATCTTACAAATAATGGTTATTGTATGAATGAATGACATGTTGGGAGGTGTTTGGGGGATGGTGGGACTACGACTAGTGAATTAAATAACCCGTCATGAAAACACAAAAGAAGAGAGAATTCTCTGCAAACGCAGCAAAATGAGAAAATTGTGCTTATCATTGTTCAGGGTCTCTTGCGGAGACTTGCGCCTGAATTATACTTTGTTGTACGATGTGTCGTATGCTGAAAATAGCTGCTCGACGAAGCTTGTGAGCTTGTCGGTCAGCTATTTTCAGGAAGCGACGCCGGAATCTGAAAAGAGTATAAGTTCAGCATTACTGAATTTATACTTCATCGAGCAGCCACATTGTAGGACAAAAACAGTAAACACTGTATTTGAAACTGAGAAATGTGTTGACGTGTTCGACAAAGTATAGGCTGAATTAGCCCTGAAGGTGCATTCACACGGGGAACGATAAAAAATAACACTGTTGTCGGGCAGAAACCTCCCATCTCCAAATTAGTTATTTTCTTTTTTCTTAAATGAACGCCTTACTTGATCATATCAAATAAAATTGGCTTCAAATAAAAGCATCAAAAGTAGCAGATCCACAAGCTCGAAAAGTGGCACATATAGAGGTATTTTGAGCTTGTCGATCTCCTACTTTTACTACTTTTGAATTTGAAACAGTTTTGGACATGTGAGGTTTCCACCCGACAGACGATAATCACTTCGCTATGGTGCGTTCACACCGGACGCTACATTTTAGCTTGAAGCGATATCTCCATTCTCTGCCCCACATGCAAACACACACACTCTCTCTAGCAAAAACCTCTCCTTTTTTTTTACTTCCTGCTCTGGGCTTCTAGGCATAAAAGCAAGAATATGTCTTGATTTAGCATCTTTCCATCGACTTAAGAGTAAGACTGAGTCATGCCGCTTCAAAAATGTTGACGGCGCATCCGGTGTGAATGCACCTTGTGATACAGTTAATGACATAAATCCTTGTACTCGAGCGTCTAAACATAATTATTTGTCAACATACGCATCTCCGCAAAACAAGAGATGATCAAAGAGATGACAAACTCACCAAGTTGGTCCATCAAACTGTTTTTTTTTTTCTTTTTAGTTTTTGTTACTGCTACTATTTCTCCAATATTGATGAGCCAAAAATACCATTATATCAAAAATAAATGCAACCCTTTCACAAAACAATGAGCAATAAATAATAAGTGGTGTTCTTGTACTGTATATATGTACATACACAAAGAGTTACGTTTGTTGTATATATGTACACAAAACAACTGGAGTTTCAGCATCATCGCCCAAGACTGGAATTCATGTCCAGTGTCTATGAATCCCAGGAAAAAGTTAACAAAAATAACTTAAGACAGGATCCGTGTGGGATAATGGCAATCGATCAACTATGTTGCTTGCACATTTGCCCCAAAAAGAAGCAGTGGTGTTTATGGAAGAAGTAAATAATTATTTTCTTTTTTACTTTTAGATAGAAAAAGACAAAATAATTCCATAAAATAACTGTCAAGAAATAGCTTATTGAAGTTATGAACATAGATCAACAACGTTGTCATGCATATCCCTGCCTTGGCTGGTCATGGCCAAGGGTCACGATGACGATGCATTTTGGCTGCACCAGGGCATAACTTTGTTTTTGCATGTTAACCCTCGTGTTGATCTCCACAAAGGACACGAGCAGTGCTGATGCAGATCGCAACACCAACCAAACTTCCAGCTCCGTCGGCTGAGCTCTCGCAGTAAAAGCTTGAGCCTTTCATATACGCCCACAAAGAACTCCTGGTGACGCTCAGCGCTTTCAGACTGTGAACCAATGCACAGTTCTGCCGCTCTGAGAAATTGTGCTGGCTCGCTTCGGTTTCACTCGACAGACAGAGGACCTCTTAATGAGCTGTTCATTGCAAAATAACAGTTTTTTTAATCCATCCGGCTCGAGGGCGTGCATTTGCGGTGAATGTCCACGTATGGATAAAAGTCTCCATTAAATGTCCTCCACCCGTGTTAACGTCCATCAGTGTAACGAGTGCACGTTATAATGTATATGGAACAGATATATTATTCACTGATCCTCGCTTGATCGTGAACGCCTCCGTTGAAGTCCCAGTCCCATACTGAAGTAGCTTATATACAGGAACCGTCCTGAACAAGCAGCCATGTCCTCACAGGCTCACACGTTTACACAATGCCTTTTAGTTTAGTTTAGTTTGTATCAGACACCGCTGTCCTGTTCAATGGTTGTGTATGCGTGCGTGCGTGCGTGCATGTGTATGCATGTGTGTAGGTGTTTGGTTCATAGTGCCCACCGTGAGCCTTTAAGACTTTCTATCTAGAATAACAGAGTTTAATACTGTTGTTCGTTGGGACTGCAGTTACGGACAGGGTTAATATTAAATGAGTGTACACATAGTATATGTATATCAATCTACTGGATGTATAAGTGTGTGCGAGAATTTGTCCTGTTTGTGTGTGTGTGTGTGTGTGTGTGTGTGTGTGTGTGTGTGTGTGTGTTCTGGTCGCACGAGTGCGCCTCTGTGCTCAGACGCGGTCAGACACTGCGCGGTGGTCTTTGGAGCTCGTGGGTCCTCCGGTTACGGCCCTTCTTGTTGTCCTGCATCCGTTTCCACTTGGCGGCCTGTTGGGGGTTTGCCCGCGCCGCCGGCTGGGAGCCTCCCGCTCCCTTCTGGCCGCTCTGGGCCCTCTGGTTATTCTTAGGGGCCTGTCCGCTTGCCGTGCCTACACTGGGCTGAGCCTTCTGGGCGCTCCGTGGTGTCCCCTCTGCGCCCTGCGCCGCAGCCTGAAGCCTCGGGCTGCTCGGCGGCGGGCCGCCCTGTTGCCTCTGGGCATTCAGTGCCGGGGTTTTCGTCCTCGGGGTGGAGTCGGGACCGGAGTCCGGCTTGTTGCCGCCGGGAGCCTTCGGCCTCTTCGGCTTGCGCTCTTTCCGCCAGACGCGGTCGCAGAACTCCTCCACGCTGTTGAGGTCCGGGTGGTCGAGCAGGGAGAGGAAGTCGCGGTACCACATCCTGTGTTTGGCCGTGTGGCCCGTCGCGGCGCCCATGGCCGCGGCATTGATGGGCAGGATGTCGCCCAGCCGCTGCGTGGGGATGACCTGGAGGCTGAGGCGCAGCAGGGGCTGGATGAAGCCGTGCTCCACGGCATGGCAGTGGTACACGCCCGAGTCCGACGGAGTCAGGCTGCGGATCAACAGACCCTGGTCCGTGCAGACCACCCGCTCATCAAGCTTTATCTGAGAGAGAGAGAGAGAGAGAGAGGGGGGGGGGGGGGGGGAAGGGTGAGAGAGAGAGAAACAAAAGACAAAAACATTAAAAAACTAGGTCGCTTACATTTCATGAGCTTTCATTACTGACAAAAAACACCTGAGGTAATGGGAATCACAGGGGTCAAGGGTCAAAGGTGAATCTAAACATCACCCGGGCGCACAATGCTAAAGTTCAAAGGTTATGGGTCATCATGGGTCAGTAGATGATAACGGTAGAGGAAAGGCGTCAGCACTGAGAGGATGTTTGTCTAATTAATGTGAAGCAGTGTGAAATACATCTGCGCAGATAGGAATGTGTGTGCGTGTGGCGTGTGTGTGCGTGCGTGCGTGCACGTGTCTGTGTCTGTGCGTGTGTGCGCGTTTTGGGCGGTCGCGGCCTAGGAAGGTTGAGAACAAATTACGTGGCATTTTTAATATGATAGGAGTAAGGATAATAATAATGATAATAATAATATTATCATTATAATTATCCTTACTCCTATTATGTTAAATATGCCACGTCATTGGTTCTCAACCTTTCTAGGCAGAGACCGCCCAAAATAATCCTATTTGAACAGGGGAACCCCCACCCTGATAAGCACTTAGAATTCTAGGAGTTGAGGCGTTACATTTTGTGCAAATAGCCAATCTACAAGCCTTCACAATTTTTGCCTTCAATATATTATTTGACAATTTGACCAATGTTTGACCAGTTTCTTATATAGTATTTTAACTCAAATGTTTGCTTCTGGGGAGATACCCGGAACAACATATTTTAAGATGGGGGCCGGCGGCCAATTACATATAACTTTTGGGGTCCTTGACACGAAATAGTTTGAGAACCACGGACATAGAAACATAGGTTTTACAGAAAACCTTTAGGATTTAGAGTGTGCGCTCACCTCGTGCTTGCGCTCGTCGCCGAGCCTCTGCAGCTGCCAGTAGATGACGGCCCGCTGGGACTTTGAACTGCACTCCAGAAACATGCTGCTGTTCTCCACGCCGTACACGCTGCGGTCCTCCACGCTGCCCACCAGACCGTCCATGTCATCTACACACACACACACACACACACACACACACCTCGTCACGCTGCTGCTGGCCCTTTCCAGCACAGAAATGCATGCAGCATGCTCCCCATTTAAAATAATTCATAATAATAACTGTGGGAAAATATTATGCTTCACTGGCCACAGCTACTTCACTAGGAAACAACTGGGAGAAGTGTGAGGTTTGTGGTTGGGTTATAGTAAAGATTTTAATAACAAAATTGTTTAGTGAGCGTGCGTGCGTGCGTATGAGAGAGAGAGAGAGATAGAGAGAGAGCATGAGTGAGTGTACCATGATGCTGCAGGTCTGAGCACTGGGACAGAGGGTCTCCGTTCCTGATGTCTTGTCGTCTGGTTCGCCTGTAGAGAGAACACAGTTAAAAGGTTAAACACTAGAAAACAAAACCATGATAAACCATTACACTTGTTTACAACAGGGTCCACCATTTTCAATTCATCAAAACATTTAGGGATGTACAATTATACACTTCTAACACACACACATAATAGGTCCGTGTGCAATTTCCTTTTTGCCCACTGGGGAGCACTGTTAGCTAATAGTAAACCTGCACAGTCGGAGCCATTATGAATCATCTGTGATGAAGTGTGTGTGTGTGTGTGTGTGTGTGTGTGTGTGTGTGTGTGTGGTGTGTGTGTGTGGTGCGTGTGCGTGTGCGCGTGTGTGTGTGCGTGTGTACAACTCAGAACAGTGAGTGTTTACTCAGCCATCAGTCCACTGTTGAGACCACAGCGGGTGAATAAATGACCAAAAGAGAAAAAGAAGAAGAAAACCCTGGCAGCAAGACGCGAGAAACATAAACCTGCAGCTCAATGAACCACTGTGCCTCGTCCACCGCTGTTATTATGAAACACGTACGGTATTGTTACGCTTTTGAAAATGACGTCGTAAAACGGCTTCCCCTCTGCGTGCTTTTAGGACATGAAAAGGCCCCCGTGTCACAGAGTGTTTTACTGCCATGCTATGCTGGGGCTCTGGTGGAAAGTATTCAAAGTACGGGAGTACTTTTACTTTACTGCAGAGCATTTCCAACTTTCAATGCTTGTTTTTACTTCTACACCAACTCAGTACATCTCAGAGGCAACTATTGTAGCCTACTTTTTAGTTTTTCACTCCACTACAATTATTTGAAAACTTTACTGGTTACTTTGTAGATTTGGAATAGTATTATTATTAACCACTTCAGCCCATATGTATTTCGGCCATTTGAAAATGTACGATCTACAAGCTCACTCACAACATGTTGCGTGAGTTTGTAGATCTGCTATGTTCAAAAGATTAAATTTTTAAACTTGTGAAATGGAACATTCCGCATAATGAGTAGGCTACTTTTACTATTGGTCCTTTTAAGAAGTTTGATGCCAATACTTTTGTGCTTTTACTCAATTACATTTTGAATGCCAGACTGGGTATCTCTACATTTGCAGTATTGATATTTTCACTTATAGTTGAGTAGCCTACTTTGCCACCACTGCGTTCTCCCAGCTAATTCACCATCATATCGTCACTGTTGCCGGGTAGAAGCATTGCATCTCTGTATACAAAAAAAATATTATGTTTCTTCATTAATCAATTCCTTTTGTTATGCCTTTATAGTGCAAACGTAGCCAAAAAATAATAAGTTGCATCACTGCCGTTGGGCTATTTCCAAAAGAAAAATATTTTTTTGATGTTGCAATTCTCACCTATAATGACATGCCGAAGGATAGGGATGCCAGACTGAAGGTGGTCAAGTCTGTCTGTGGGTTCTTATGGACATGTAGCCAACGGAAAAGAAGAAACTAGGTTTGGATTCACTGGAACACCACAGGTTACCTTTTCCATTTCCTGAAAGGATCCTAATACTGTACAACGTTTACGCCCGGCAGTGATGATATACATTCTTTCATGAAATGAATGGATGGATGGATGGATGGGTGGATGGATGGATGGGTGGATGGATGGATGGGTGGGTGGATGGATGGATGGGTGGGTGGATGGATGGATGGGTGGGTGGGTGGATGGATGGGTGGGTGGGTGGGTGGGTGGATGGATGGGTGGGTGGATGGATGGATGGATGGGTGGATGGATGGATGGGTGGGTGGGTGGGTGGATGGATGGATGGATGGGTGGGTGGGTGGGTGGATGGATGGGCGGGTGGGTGGATGGGTGGGTGGGTGGGTGGGTGGATGGATGGGTGGGTGGGTGGGTGGATGGATGGATGGATGGGTGGGTGGGTGGGTGGATGGATGGGCGGGTGGGTGGATGGGTGGGTGGGTGGGTGGGTGGATGGATGGGTGGGTGGGTGGGTGGGTGGGTGGATGGATGGATGGGTGGGTGGATGGGTGGGTGGGTGGGTGGATGGATGGGTGGATTGGTGGGTGGGTGGGTGGGTGGATGGATGGGTGGGTGGATGGATGGGCGGGCGGGTGGGTGGATGGGTGGGTGGGTGGGTGGGTGGATGGATGGGTGGATTGGTGGGTGGGTGGGTGGGTGGATGGATGGGTGGGTGGATGGATGGGCGGGCGGGTGGGTGGATGGATGGGTGGGTGGGTGGGTGGGTGGGTGGATGGATGGGTGGGTGGGTGGGTGGATGGATGGGTGCGTGGGTGGATGGGTGGGTGGGTGGGTGGGTGGGTGGGTGGATGGGTGGATGGATGGATGGGTGGGTGGGTGGGTGGATGGATGGATGGATGGGTGGATGGGTGGGTGGGTGGATGGATGGATGGATGGGTGGGTGGATGGATGGATGGATGGGTGGGTGGGTGGGTGGGTGGGTGGGTGGGTGGGTGGGTGGGTGGGTGGATGGATGGATGGATGGGTGGATGGGTGGGTGGGTGGATGGATGGATGGATGGGTGGGTGGATGGATGGGTGGGTGGGTGGGTGGGTGGATGGATGGATGGATGGGTGGGTGGGTGGATGGATGGATGGATGGGTGGGTGGATGGATGGATGGATGGGTGGGTGGGTGGGTGGGTGGGTGGGTGGGTGGGTGGGTGGGTGGGTGGATGGGTGGGTGGGTGGGTGGGTGGGCGGATGGATGGATGGATGGGTGGGTGGGCGGATGGATGGATGGATGGGTGGGTGGGTGGATGGATGGATGGATGGGTGGGTGGGTGGGTGGGTGGGCGGATGGATGGATGGTGCATGTGTGCGTGCGTGCGTGTGTGTGTGTGCATGCGTGTGTGTGTGTGTGTGTGTGCGTGTGTGTGTACGTGCGTGCAGGCTCAGCGCTTCCTCTTTCTATAGTGCACACAAATTATGGACGTAAAGAAACCTACAATCGTTCTCTGTCTATCAATCAACACCCCCCCCCCCCCCACCCACACACACACACACACACACACACTACAAACACAATCATGGAGTCTCATTTGTAGATTTCCCTGGCCTAACATTCCTGTATTTCTTGGCTGTCTGAGCACATGCGAGAGGGCGAGTGTCTGGTTCTCATTCGAGGCTGCAGGGGAAATATCGTCGCTTCGGGTTGAAACCTTGTATGTCCAAAACTGTTCCTCTATATCGTTCCAAAAACTCATTGAAATTCATTCACGGAAAAGAACATGAAGTTGAATTATTGGAGATGTTAGTTTTGTGGCCGACAGCAGTGATATTTGGAGTGCAGAGCTGGGCAGAGCGGAGGCCCAAACCCGGCCCTAACCATGGGGTGTAACCCTGCCCTGCACCACTACACCCACCGGCCTACTTCATGTTGGTGTGAGAAGTTCTGCATGAGTGAAATGAAGGGTGTGTGCGTGCGTGTGTGCGTGCGTGCGTGTATTACTATACTTGTGCGGGCCAAACGTTCCCACATGTACAGAAGAATTTGAGAAATGGACAGTGTGAGGACAATAATTTTCATGGTCCTTGCAAGAGAAATGATCTTAGAGCTGGGTTTACAATTAGGAAAAGACTCCGGTTAGGGTGAATGGTTCGGAGTTAGGTTTAAGGAGGTGGGGTTTGGGTTAGAGTTTTCCTTACTTTTAACTTAGTTGCGTGACATTGGAAAATACCAGAGAAAATGCTGATCTACACGCTTAAAAAACATCCAGTGCGAGCATGTAGCCTGCGTCTATTTCAATGCTGTCCTAAAAGGTTGATGTCCTCACAAGTATAGTAATGCAAACCTGTGTGTTTGTGTGTGTGTGTGTGTGTGTGTGTGTGTGTGTGTGTGCGCGCACGTGCATGCGTGTGTGGTGGTCAGGTCTAATCCCGCTGGATGCAGCAGTGTAATTTGAGGGTGTGTTCAAAACTCTCGGTTGTAGGGTGAAGTTGCTCCTGTTGGCTATAATTTGGCTTGTGCGTGCGTGAGTGCGTGCGTGCGTGCGTGCGATTACTGTATTTTTGAACTCGTGTTCGTGTAGTTTTCTTCGTAGACTAACTGGCATGTTTAGATGTTTGTTTTGGTTTGTGTTGTGTAGTGTAGTCTCAGTCTGTCAGTGGTTTTCATATCAAGGCCCATTATTTATTCAGAATTTGAGCCACAGACCACCATTTGATGAGATTTAGCCTCTCAGACCCCAAATGTACGATTTTGTCCACAATTCCATGCTGTATTGATGTGAGAACACAAACATTGATCTATAATAACAATTCTTCTACATTCTCATTGTGTACACCTCTGGTGAATTAAGCAATGCAGATGTTTAACAATAATGTAACTCTTACGGGTCCATTTAGTTTCATTTCACGCTGGTCTATGTGCATTGGCTGGATATACACAGGATGTCCAGCTGGGATGGTATATAAGCCTAAAGGTTAAAGGTCAGAGACTGTCCCCCGAAACCATGGGATTCATGGGATTGAGGGAAAGGTCGATGAGCATTGATTTCCCTATGCCTCCACAACGGCCGCTGAGCAGGGTTGTTACAGTTGACTAAGACTCAAACTAAAACTAAAAAGCGAGAAATGTATTTTGACGACAAACTACAATAACAACAATCTTTCCCTTTTTGTTACCAAAAAACTAACTGCAAATAAACAGCAAATACAAAAACTGACTAAAATGCGTCGATAAATCGAGGCTTTCCTCATGTCGGAACAACATACCAAACAATTAAATAATAAACTAGAGAGATGGACTAAGAATTAAGGACCATAAACTAAATCTATAGTCTGGCTCCAGACCATCCTCCAGTCTGATAACCAGGCTACTAAATCTAGTGTAATTCCTCAATTACTCACGCACTCAAACAAACAAACAAAAACGAACCCAAACTCTAGACAGAAATACACCACCAAACTAAATAAAAACTCAAACTAATGAATATTATAGACAAAAACCAAAATAACTCTTGCAGCTGAGGCACCCTTGAGCAATGTGCTTAACCTTAACTACTCCAGTGGAACAGCTCCATGCGGTCCAACAGTGGAAGACTGCAGTCGCAATTAAGACTCGCAACGCGGGCAGCGTCCCACGTGTCAGTTTCAATAGCAGCTCGAATGGGAGGCTCATGGGTGCACAAAAAGCGCAGCGTCGCGTGCATGCTCAGCAAAACCTTGCTCGGTTAAATGAAAAACTTGAAAAAGAACGAGGGAGGGAGGGAGAGAGGGAGAGAGAGAGAGAGAGAGAGAGAGAGGGAGGGAGAGAGGGAGAGAGAGCTGCTCATACCTCTTGGCAGTGGGGAAGTATCTGGAGCACTCGGAGCCGTCCCAGGCGCAGTACGGGTCCCGGGCCAGGCAACACTCGGCGCACGCCTTGCCATACACCTCGCAACGGTGCAAAGGCATCTGGGATACACCCAGCGCTGAGCCGAGGTACAACTGTTGCTGTTGGAAGAGTCCGAGAGAAGTAGAAAACACATTAGGAGAATTGATTGATTGATTGTGTGACTCAGGTTGGACTGCATGGCTGGCCCTCGTATAAAGGGTTCCTCTGTGTGAGGTGGCGGGTTCGAGTCCCGGCGGGCGCGTTTCGGTCTCTTTGGAAATCCACGAATGAAAATGAAAATACATTCTCAAGTTCAAGTTTTTTATTGTTTCTCTTGGACTCTCTCAAACCGTATTCGGATGAAATATTATGTGTGGAAAACAGGGTCATTTGTTCTCTTACCTGCTTGGTGGAAAGCTCCATAGCGGTAATGGGAGTTGGCTCCTGCATGAAACAAAATTCACCACATTAAACGCCAGGTTTATTCATTTTGTTCATATTATGTATATTTTCATGAGTTTGACCCACACTATCAATTTGACTTCAACCGCTTTCCACCTGGCGCCAGTACTTTTCATTTTATTATATTTTTCATATTTTTTAAATAGCAAAAATATCTAAAAGCTCAATTAGATTACTGCAATGTTTTTCAAGTAGGACTATTTCCGCTATTCATCATTCAACGCAGTAGGCCTATGTAGGCCTATTAAGTGATTGATTCATTCACTTATTTGCCTACACATTCTATAGAACAACTGACGTAAGTCCATGTCCATAACTCGGAAGACAATTAAGGTCATGTTATTCATGTTACCTCAGGTCAAGTTTCTACTAAGCTACTACACATTCTATTCTTTACAACAATGTAAATATAGGTCCATTTCCATACCCTGAAGACGGTCATCTCCTCCAGAACCACCTCCTCCAGGTCATGCCAGCTCTCTCTGGGAATGGTCACCACCTTCAGCACCGTCCCCATGTCTACAACGCATCGGCACACAAATATACATTTGTTTTGCTTCCTTTATAGCAGTAGTTCTTCAAATATTTTTCATGTATGTCAAGGACCCACAAATTACAATGTGTTTGGCATTTGGCCGCAATCTGAAAATATTATTTTGTGACAGGGGGACCCTCGATCACACAACATTTGTGTTGTGAAAATGTTTCCACATTTCTTTTGGGGAATTAAAAGATTTACCAGCTCAGTGGCCTTGTGGTTAGAGTGTGCCCGCACTGAGACTGGGAGGTCAGGGTTCGATCCCAGGGCTGGATCATACCAAAGACTATAAAATGGGACCCAATGGCCTCTCTGCTTGGCACTCAGCTCAGCACTCAGGTTGGATCTGGGCTAAGTCCCTGCAACATAGCGTCATGACTCATGTACAGGGGGTGTACTTGGGGCTGCCTCATGCTACAGGGGGGAGACATCACATTTCTATTTTGGGTCTCGAGGCTAAAATGTTTAGGAACCATTAACCAACTGTTTAGCCGATGAAGTGTTGCAGCCCTACTGCCAGAGAACAGGCTGAATAAACAGGATGCTGCGGTCACCTGTGCCGATGAACATCACGTCATACTGTCCGTCCTCGGCCTCCACGCGGTCCACCACCAGCTGAGAGAACTGGTAGCCTACGTCCGTGCGCACCACGATGGGACGTCCCCCCGTGGGGTGCACAGGGTTGTACATGGCCGGGTGGCCCCTGGCGAACGTGATGACCTCGTCCGGCAGGTCCTTGGTGGAGTCGAACCCTCCGAACGTCTTGCTGGGACACTGCAGAAGGAACCGTAAAAGATTTGGACATAGTAGTTAAGTGTTGATTTCATCGATGCTATCGATACTATGACGAGAAAGGTTTGTCGACTACCTTTTTTCACTGACAAAAACGAAATGTAAACTAAATAAAAACTAGACTAAAATGTTAGGAATGCTAGTGGACGAGAGATCCAGTATAAGTCATTTTACACTTGGTTGCTTGCTGAAAATAGCAGATCTACAAGCTCACAACACATCCCCCCGAGGGACTCTACTTAACCATATGGGTTTTTTGATGAATCGAGTCCCTATTTTTGAAAATGTTTTGTTGAAAATGTAAACAAATAAGTGATTTAAACACGGCATCCATATAGGTTCAACAATGAGAATAGAAGACTGTTACATTGTGACAACTTTCTTTTCTTTGCTTAACGGCAGACTCACAGTGCCAGGGCGGGGGTAGGGCACCCTGCCTTGGAAGGGCACCCACTGGTAGTTGGGTCCGTCTCTGTGGGCGTAGGGGCCCAGGAAGACCCTCCTGATGTCTGCCATGTTGTACACACACACCGCAGAGCCTTTGAAGATGTTACTGCATGGGAGGAAAGAGAGTGCCAGAAACAATATTTTACAGACGATAATAATCATATTCATAACAAATGCAGAAGTCGACATTGTAAATTCAAAACTCAAATCACATGGAGCTTGGACCCCCACGTGTGACCAGCCTGCCATGTCAGTCATCTACTACAACGTCAGTCATATGTCAGTCTGACGAGTGACGACAGTATGACTCCAAATATGTGTTCCCCCGATCTGAACCATTGTCTTCCAACATGAAATTAAATATTTCAAAATGTAAAACACGTATATATTAAATACATTAGTGGAGGTGCTGGTGGTGGGCATATACAGGGTTGATAGTTTCTTGTATTTTATTGTATGTCTTTAAATGTCTTGATGAATTGAATACATAGGACCACAACGCCCTCGGGGCTTTTTATGTTATCCTTTTAGCATCATAAATATAACCTTTTTGCAAACTGTTAATAAAGTATTCAATCAATCAATCATATCATAAACAATATGGTTTACCGGCAATTTATAAACATCAGCTTAGAATGATCAGTGCATAGAGAGACAAAGCATGACAGAAGGAATGGAAAGTGAGGGAGGTTAAAAAGTAAAAAGAGAGAGCGAGGCCGGCGAGATCAAAGGCGGAACGAAGACAGAACAGTCACAAGGAGAACAGGGGAAGAATTCATCAGTGATGCATCATCACCAGCCAGGGATTTACTGTAGGAACTGTCGAAGCGCCGTAGGAGAAAGACAACAAAATGAGTCTTCAGCGAAGCAACAAAAAGGCACGAGGTAGAAAGGTTGTCATCGTTTAACAGCGGGGATGACAGATTGGAACTTTGAGTTGATTGCTTCCAGCCTCGTCCCGAGAGCAGACAGGAATGTGGGCACGCCACCAGCAGAACAGGAGGGCTGTTTCAGAGCACAGTGGAATTCCTTCTCCAGGATTTTCGTTTTGAGCACTTGGCCCCCGAGTCGTTTTAACAGAGCCAGATGGGAGGGTTCTGCTCTTGCTAGTGGGGGCCACGGCTCCAAACCAGACAAGGTCGAAACTCAAAATCCATCACAAAAAACCAATTGATGTGGATTTTCTGTGTTTTGACACAGGTCGGCCAAAATACATCAGCAATCGGAGACTCACGGTCACGACAGCAGAGAACTTGGGAGTTCCAAAGTAAAATTCCAAGATACATATTCCACTGCCATGATTAAACATCTACAGTATAACTGTTGGAAATACATTCAAGCACTTCCAAATCCCACCCTGAACGCATTGTGTAATAAACCGTTCTGTTTTCCGAAATAAATAAAAATATGTCCATTTTGGAAATGAAAAACGTAATTATGTGGAGATTAGCATTCAAAGTCTCCCGAATTCAATCCAAACCGGAGATCTAATATTTCCATGTTGGTAACCAAAAAGACTTAACTTACTTAACTATTCTTTGAAACTCCAAATTGGCTTAACTTGTTTATTTTTGAACGCACACTCTTAATATGAGAATATAATTCGATTTGAAGTAAAGCTGTTTGTTTTTTCTTCAATAACACACACACACACACACACACACACACACACACACACACACACACACACACCGGGGGGGGGGGGGGAGCAGAGGGGACAGCCTTTGTCTGTTTTAGCGCTCAGGGATGTCGCGTTGGACTCGGCATGGTGACGTGGGTGGCATTATAAACAAGTGACAGCGTTCACCAAAGCATGGAAGATGAATGGATTAACATTTGTAAATGTTAATTACAGAGAAATTCAATTAACCCGCTGGGGCACAAAAAAGACACTCCATTATGTACTGTGCCTCTGGAGAAGGCCAGACCCTACGCATAATATTATGAACACACACGCACGAAGGCGAGCATGCACACACACGCACGCACGAGCGCACACGCACATGCACCCTTTGGGAGAGACCGTCAAAACAGCGTTTCATACACATAAGCACTGGTGGAAAGTAACTAAATTACATTTGCTCAAGTACAATTTTGAGATATTTTCACTTTACTGGAGTATTTCCAGTATTTCAATACGTTTACTTCTACTCCACTACATCTCCATCTCAGAGACAAATATTGTAGGCCTACTTTTACTACGTTACAATTATTTGAAAACTTCAGTTTGGCTACTATAGTACTTTGCAGATTTAAATTAATTACATACATTAACCACTTTAATACAAAATTGCCAATCTACAAGCTCACAACGCGTCTCATCGCGGCAAACATTTTAGTACGTTTACTTCTGGTACTTCAAGTTAAATTTGATGCCACACGCACGCACGCACGCACACAAGCGCACACACGCACGCACGCACACACACACACACACACGCACATGCACAAACACACTTTAATGCACAGGATCACCACCATCAACCATGGACCTGTCAGAGGGACGGTCTGTGCTTTGCCTCATTAAGTGGCGATATTAAAAGCCAGCCGCTCTGAAATACCGCTCTGTTCATCTCTAAAAACAGGCACTTAGAAAACCAATTAAACCCACTCTAATTCCTCAAAGCCCTTTAATTGAATCTCCGAGCGTCTTTGTGTGAGACTGTGTGAGAGTGTGCGTGTATGTGTGTGCGTGTGCGCGCGTGCATATGTGTGCATGCCAACCAGCACCCCACCCAACAGCAATTCACATGGTGTGCACCGAAACCCCCTCCCGTATGGGATTAGCGATGCTCGTCGC
Organism: Protomyctophum parallelum; assembly: GCF_964188405.1. NCBI lineage: Eukaryota > Metazoa > Chordata > Actinopteri > Myctophiformes > Myctophidae > Protomyctophum > Protomyctophum parallelum. The sequence goes on from NC_139714.1 coordinate 1,832,817, forward strand.
TGCCATTGTCAGACTGCTCCAGGATTCTATTCATTGTTTCTTATCGTGACCATGACCAGTGATTGATGGTGAATAGCCTCGGACACAAAGCCACACCTGACGCAAAATTCATCATCATCACCATTCGCACCACCATCGTCCTCGCCATCATCACGATAAGTGTCGCCATCTGTGGCGTTTCGGGCTCACGTGCATAGCCTCGTCTCTCAACGCCTTCGACCTCAACGGGGCGCGTCGAAATGGAACGCCGTCTGGCTTAGCCGTGCGCTCCTGGCACTGGTGTAAAGTAACTAAGTGCATTTACTCAAGTACTGTACTTAAGTACAATTTTGAGGTATCTGCACGTTATAATAAGTATTTCCAATTTACTTTTACTCCACTACAATTATTTGAAAGCTTTAGTTAGCTTTGTAGATTTTAATTGTGATTAGAAAACATACATTAGAAAACCTTTCTTGTGACCACCGCGCTCTAACTTAAGGTGCGTTACCCGTTCAAATCATATAATAGAAATAAAGGTGATGGGTCGCACACACCAATCTGCTTTAGTTTTTATTCTTGCATGTTGAATTAAAGTCAACAGACGTTTCGGCTATCCAGCCTTCATCAAAAACATACATTAACCACTTCAACGCTATACATTTCTGCCATTTGAAAATAGCAGATCTATAAAGCTCACAATGCGTCGCATTGCGACACATTGTGAGCATGTAGATCGGCTATTTTCAAAAGATTTTGCACACATTTTGAACTTGTGAAATTCTGCAATATGAGTACTTTTACTTTTAGTACGGACTACATCTACGTTGCAGTACTTATACTTTCACAAGTCAAATATTTGAGTACTCTTTCCAGCCACTGGTTCTTGGTGAGTGAGTATCGGGTTCCCCCCCCCCCCCCTTCCACTCCCATTGATCCGACACCTATAATCTGATTTCCCCAACCCGAGCCTCCGGGGGAGGGGGGGGGGGGGGGGAACGAGAGGATAAATCGGCTAAAAGCAATCTCCAAATCTTGAAGAGGCGAGACGAAAAGGCCGGGCGAGGGAAAGCACCTGGAAGTGGATTAACAGGCCGGGCAGCGGCGTCTGGGCAGATGTCGGTCAAAAGCCTGCATCCAGTGTTGGAAACTAACTAAGTACATTTACTCAAGTACTGTAGAATTACAATTTTGAGGTGCTTTTACTGGAGAATTTCCAATTGTCAGTACTTTTACTTTACTACAGCTCAGAGGCCTACTTTGAGCTATACGTACAAGCTCACAATATGCCGCGATGAGAGATATGCGGCATAGAAAGATTTTAAATACAGTTCATCCATTATGACACAGTACATCCTACATAATGACTACCATACATTTACTTTTAATGTATATTTTGATTCCAATACATTTGCATTTTACTTGTTCCTTTACTGGAGTTATATCATTTCTATAGTCATTTCTATGAGATATTTTATTATTTTGTATAATACTTCACCGATCTACAAGCTTGGTCCAGGACAACGCGCAACAAAGTCTATCAAGCCATGTTCTGAAGTTCTCTCACATTTGACCGGACTTATGAAATATTATTCCAACATTATCTTTTGATACGTGGACCCCGTTGACCGGCCTGTACTTATGCCACGCATGCACACTGGTGGTCCGTGAACCACTGGTTGAGAAGCGGCGGCTTCCAGGACTGCAGATGGAACGGAGAAAGAAAGAATGCAGGGAAGCGGAAAAAGAGGAAATGGAAGCGAGTGTGCTTTTCAAATATGAGAGGAAATAGCTTGTGCAGGCGGGAATATTTCACTCATCTCCTATAGCAACGAGTCAACACAACGGATATGATAGTGGCAGCATCTGTTGCCGTCAACATTCCGTATATTACGTGAGGATTTGAGCACTGAAAAAGCTTTTGTACTATAGATGCAGGCAGGGCTATACTGAACACATGGAACACAGGTTACCTGGACCAGAGGTTCCCAAAGTGCGGTCCGGGGACCCCTAGGGGCCCTTGAGGGACTTCCAGGGGGTCCCCAGATAAGTGATAGTTAGGAACCAAATGGCCTTATAATTATAGACACTTCATGGGTCTGTAACTCAGAGAGTGTACAAATGGAACCAAATGGACCTGTGGACAGGGGTAGGAGCAGATAAGCTATATAATTGTACTAGATTTTGTGTTTTGCTTCTGTTTTAACTTTTTTCTTTCAATGTGTTATTATTGTATATCTATTATTACATTGTCTTCTTATTTAACCCATTCTGGGCGGGAACCCCCTTTGGTGTTTCAAGCATTATGTTATACTTTAGCTATTGAAAAATAGCAGATCTACAAGCTCGTAGGCCTACAAGCTCGAGCTTGGTGCTGTGGTGCAAATCTTTGAATATATATTCTTTGAATATATATGGTGGTCGGCGGCATATTACATATCATTTTTGAGGTCCTTGACATGAAATATTGAGAACCACTGATATAGAAACATGAGGTTTTTCAGAAAACTGTCGGATTTAGAATTTGTAGAATCGTTCTCAGGTCTAAATGGGTTCAAATGGTTCGACATAAACAATGATTGATTCCTTCATTGATTCTACAGATGTGAGATAAGGTCAAGGTTACCTGGACGTGGTGAAGACGGCGTAGATGATGGGGTTCTTGGGGTCCTTGGAGCTCATCAGGAAGACGTCCTCTGCAAGCACAACATATTTCGGGGTTGAACAATGTAACCCATTTAGACCTGCGTCACCTTAACCACTTTAACCATTATTGTCTCCACCAGGCCGAAGGCATGGGGAGAGAGTATGTTTTGCACTCCGTCCGTCCGTGTGTCCGTGTGTCCGTGTGTCCGTGTGTCCGTGTGTCCGTCCGTGAACAGCTAATCTCGGCCACCGTTAACCCGCTCGATGCCAAATTTTGCACACACACTCCCTGGATGCCAACGATGAACCTCTGCCCCAAACATTCCAGAACGGCCTGTTATAGCGCCACCAGGAGGCCGCTTTGTGCAAAACAGGTTTTTGCACAGCACACCTACAGATTTTGTCCAAACATCACGCAAATTGGTACACAGTCTCTCTAGAGCCATTCAACCAAACCGGTCTTTCAGATTTCTCACACTCCATCCTGATTGGTTAAGATTGGCTTCCAAAGTTCACAGGAGTGCTCAGTTTCAAACAAAATGCTGCAAATCATGAACACATCGCGTGATTTCCGTGAAATTGTGCACCCACATTCCCACTAGGCCGAGGACGAAATGCCACATCAACAATTTCAACTCAGCCTCAAGGTGGCGCTATAACTGGCCGAAAAGTGTTTTTACCTCTAACTGCACGGATCTGTGGATAACCTGGTGGAGACCTGTGCCCAGAAGGGCACTTTTTCTAGTTTTAAACTTTAGCTGTTGAAAAATAGCAGATCTACAAGCTCGTAGCGTGGCAATTGGTGCTGCGCTACGAGCTTGTAGATCTGCTATTGTTGAAAAATTGTGAAAATGTTGCGCACATCATTGAATATATATTCTTTCAGAGCGAACGTTTTCTCAAATATTTGCATCTGGGTCACTGGAAGAACATTTTTTCAGATGGGGGTCGGCGGCCAATTACATAAGTTTGAAACACAGGTTTTTCAGAAAATTATTTAGAAGACATTTTTGAATTTTGACCTCAGGTCGGACACCGTGGCGCACGCACATATTTACTATTTGTATAGCCACACGGAGGCCAGAAGAGGAATTTGATTGAAAATACTGTCATATGTATTTGTAACCCGAACTCTATAACCGCCTAACCGCCTGTAACCCCTAAATGTAAAAGTAAACCTAAACCCAATGTGGACTGGAAATGCATTGCTAATCCTATAATCCGGAGCGAATCCATTTGTATTTGAAATCTTAGCTCTAATATGATTTTTATCCCTGAAAATGACCGACGGACCTTATTGTATAAGATCTTTGTTGGAGTTTTGGTCCCCATGTGGATAGCATTACACACACGCACGGCACACGCACGCACGCATGCACGCACCCATCAACCCACGACGCACACAGACTTACGTAGTTCATCAAAGTGCGTATCGATGCCATTGGCTCCTGGTACTGAACACATTAACCGGGCCTTAAGGAAGGTGGTCCACTTGTTTACTAGACTCCTGTGACCTCCCTGGTCATTCTGGAAACGCACACACACACACACACACACACACACACACACACTATAATAAGAACAACAGCATACACAGGATTGTAGATAATGTGGGAATGGAAAAAGGACAACTGGAAGGAATCGGTGGGAAGATACAACGCCTGCGTGCGTGCGTGCGTGCGCGTGTGTGTGTGTGTGTGTTGTTACCTTACACAGTTGTCCTATCCTGGCGATGGTAGCCTTGCCAGTGTGCTCTCCATCCATGGCGTTCTCCTTGAAGAACAGGAAGATCTTGTCGTCTTCTGGGTTGTCGCTCTCCGGGATCAGGTTCACGCCCACAAACCTGGGATCTGACAGACACACACACACGCACGCACACATGCACACACAAATTTGAATATACCGATTACACTGTTAATTACAGGTTACCGGAACGCACAGCCTCAAAAATAAACTAAGTTTAGGAATACCTGGTGGCGACCATTCTGAGGACGCCGAATTTGCACGCGTTCTTGTATCCAATGTGAGGAGTGGACGCACACACTCTCAAACACACACACTCTCAAACACGCACTCTCAAACACACACACTCTCAAACACACACACTCTCAAACACGCACTCTCAAACACACACACTCTCAGACACACACACTAACACGCACACAAGGAGAGCAGGGAGCACCAGTTTCCAGATCCAACCACTGTCTCGGTGAAAATCCTCCTCCCCTCTAACGAGACAATCCACGTTGATCCGGTTCGGTCGTGGCTCAGTGGCTGCGCCGTACGCCGCCGTGTAGCGTCTCGTTTCACCACGACCCGGCGCTCCGGGTTCCAAAATCCCCACAAACCCCTCTCTCTCTCTCTCTCTCTGTCTCTCTCTCTCTCTCTCTAAACCGCATCCTTGCACAAACACACATGGCTCCGATTGTACTTGTACAACACTTGAATAAATCTGCCGCAGCTTTGGGGGCGCGAGAGGAAATCAAAACGCGGAAAAAAGGCCAAATGGCCCGAGGTTCAGGATTACCCCCCCCCCCCCCACCCCGCCACCACCACCACCACACCCCCAAGCCCCTGAAGCTGGTGGGGATGGGGGCAGTGTTGCCATGTCTGCTCATTTTTCTGTAAAGTAGCTTGTAAATATTATTAGTTGAGGGTTCTGTTCTTTTGGAGGGGGGCTAGTTTCTATAATGTGTACTTGCTTTTATTGCTTAAATCGGTGGTTCCCAAATGTTTTCATGGCATTGAGCCCCAAATGAATTTGTCCCCTAACCCCCATCTGAAAATGTATTGTGCCAGGGAGCCCTGTAGGCCTACCACATTTGTGTTGTTGAAATATTTCAAAAAATCTTCCAAATACTTAGTTTAAAGATTTTTTTGAAAAGAGCTGATCTACAAGCTCACATCACATTGCACCGTGACCTGTTGTGAGCGTGTAGATCGGCCATTTTCTAACATCCGCTTTAGAAAAGTATAAAGCCTGCAGCTAAAGTGCTCGTGTGGCCTTTACAGGCTTGTTTTCATAGACCTGGTTGTGTGTTTCTCTCACAAAATCTGGCAACACTGGAGGGCAGTGTGTGTGTGTGTTTGGGGGGGGGGGGGGGGGGGTGGGGGGGGGGGGTGGGTCGGGGGCAAGGCGAGGGGGATTGCAGTCGCAGTCACCCAGGCGTCGTCACGCGTAAAACGAGCCCGCGTGTGTAAGAGCGAGGGGGTTTAGACGGGAGAAACAAGGGGTGCCATGTTACGGCCGGATGGCTGTTTGCTAGGGGATAGAGTGGCTGTGAAAAGGGCCAACGGAGCCAAAGTGGGGAGCAGATTTACAAGCACACTATGTGGGTAACAGTCCTTGGATATGAATCACCACGCATGCACGCACGCGCACACGCACGCACGCGATAAACAGTGCTGCGCAGAGGGATGGCATGCCCCCGTTGTTCGTTCAGACACACAGAAACAACTACTGTGGCCAGATGTCATTTCCTGGAGTCTAGTAGGACTAAATATAGTAAATAATAAAATCGCTGCAATTGTTTGTAAAAAAACTTATAATACATATTTAGCCCCTGTCAAAAATAGCCCAAAAAAAGAAAGCAGCAAATGAAAACATTTAAATAACACATTTATACAAATAATAATAATAACACTCAACTTTTACTTTCTCTAATAAAACATTAACCTTGGTTGAAAAAACACCAAAGTAGTTTTTTAAGCTAAAGACACGCCCAAGTTGGTCTCGCATAGCCAGGCGAGCTATCTGTATATATCCGCCTATAAGGCGGTAGATCTCTGAAAGTCTGGCGAGGGAGAGCCAGTGCATTGTCTGGCAGCGGCATCAGCCGCGGAGTGTCCGCGGCAGGCGGCAGTGTTTCTCGGCGGCATCAGTCCGACACCCTACGCCAAGCGCTATCCCTAACCGCAAGCACGACGCAACGCATGCCAGACCAACGCTCCGCCGCAAAAGCGGCATTGGAGTGCACCTTCCCTGGCAGACGCCACCCCTCTCCCCGGCAGCACCGCGGCTGTTACCGGCAGCGGGGCATCTGGAGCGGCGGCCGCGGATAAACACTGCCGCGGAATGGAGCTGTCATAATACACCCACCTTCCCGGCAGCTGCCGCCATCAATGCACTCACTCCTTCTGAGTCTGGCTATGTGAGCCTAGACCCGAGCAGATAATATATATATATATATATATACACTCTACAATCTGCTACTGGGAGTGTGCCGTTCAATGCACACATTCATAAATCCAAACAGTGTCTTGGTGCCAGAGGCCCTGTGGTCGTACAACTCCTGATGTTTAATTCCCAACAAAAGGCGTCTTTATTCGACAGGAGGGTTTAATCCTACCGCTACCTCCATCCCGCCATGTGTGTTAAAAGATGGGAGCAGCGTACAAATAAACCGGGAATGAATCGAGTCTAGCGAAAGCCCTCCTTGTGGGTCTCACCCCCCCCCCCCCCCCCCAATCCTTTTGAAGTACACACTCAGTTTAGAATCAATAGCCATTAAGGATTCATTCCCGAGTTTCTCTCCTGTTACATTGGGAGTGTATACCATGTAACCCCCGCTGATAAAGGCTCAATTGAATATCCCCATCCTGGTAATCCAAGCAATTACCCTCGCTCCTTTGTGGAGGAGAGGATTTAGCCAGGGTGAGCGGTTTGTTGGAGCCGAGCGAATGAATGGAATGATGGGGATTAAGGTGAGGACAATAACGTCTCAATACTCTTTCTTTTCCCCCCTTTTAAAATGACTCTTTATAGATATGTCATGGCAAATCACCACGCCTGTGTGGGCTGTGCGTGCATGCGTGCGTGCGTTTGAGGGCCAAATATCTACTATACTTTATATATATATATATAAAGTATAGTAGAATTTGAATAATCCAGATCGTGAGGACAATTTGTTTTGGTTCTCACAAGAGAAATGGTTGTTTATATGGTATATATATGGTATATATATATATTTTTTTAATTCAATTACGATTAGAAAAGATTCAGGTGGGGGTTAGAGTAAGGATTCAATAAAAATGTTGAGGTTTGGGGTTGGGGCTGCTCGATTTATACGCAGTCGCACACTGAACATGCGTGCGTGCTTGTGCGTGTTCTTGCATGTGTGCATGTGTGTCGGTGTGTGCAGTGTTTAAGGGGGAGGAGGTCAGTATTGGGGGTTGGTGGTGGACTGTGAGGAATTTGACTCTGCCACAGGAAAACAGCTGAGAGGGGATTAGTGCTGTGGGAAAGAGGGATAGACAGAGATGGCAGGCCTTTGGGGGAACGAGCTCTGACTGACCCTGTGTGGGTCAGCGGTGCCGCATGGCGACAGACGGGCACAGCCCCACCGAACAGAACACTCAATATAATAACAAGCCCTTTCTGAATGAGCAACCATCAAACCCAATCCTCGCTGAATGGAGCTCTGATATCAGTGTCTGCACCTGAATGGAGATGATTGGTAGTGGAATGAGCTCTGTGACAGGTCTTAAAGGACTTGATGTTTCACGGTCACTTGAGGCTCTGTTTGGTTCACTGAGACAATTGGCCAATCACAAAGGTTTTGGCCTGCATTGATTAAATATGTATATTTTTAACCACTTCCCCAAGGCCATTCTTTTTAGATGTGGCTTTTATTTCTATTTGTCAAAGAATTCATGTCACTCTTTTTGTCTCCACCAGGCCGAAGGCATGGGGAGAGAGTATGTTTTGCACTCCGTCCGTCCGTCCGTGTGTCCGTGTGTCCGTGTGTCCGTCCGTCCGTCCGTTAGAAGCTAATCTTGGCCACCGTTAACCCGGTCGATGCCACATTTTGCACACACACTCCCTGGATGCCAACGATGAACCTCTGCCCCACAATTTCCAGAACGGCCTGTTATAGCGCCACCAGGAGGCCGCTTTGTGCAAAACAAGTTTTTGCACAGTACACCTACAGATTTTGTCCAAAAATCCCGCAAATCGTTACACAGTATCTCCATAGTCATGTGCTCAAGACGGATGTGTCTGATATTTCATATTCCATCCTAATTGGCTAACATTGGCTTTCAAATTTTGCAGGATTGGCCTGTTTTGAACAAAAAACCTCAAATCTTTCACGCACTTTCCTACTAGGCTGAGGAATATAGCCCACCCATTTCACATTGCCCTGTTATAGCGCCACCAACAGGTGGATTGTGCATGCGTGCCATCAACACGGATCTGCACCATTTCCCATATTCCATCCTGATTGGCAAAGATTGGAACAAACAAACAAAAAACATGTTTATATTACTCCTAAATATTCCTATCCTCCTGGTGGAGACCTGTGACCAGAAGGGCACTTTTTCTAGTTTTTTGTGCTATGCCTTTTGGACTAAGACAAGTGTTTGACTGTACTCTGGTGTTTTTACATTATGTCTAATAAATCTGTGCGTGCGTGTTTCTTGAGACATCTTAGTTGGCATTATAATAAAATAAATTTGAAATTAATTGAAATTGCCATCTGTCGTATAGGTGAAAGCAGCCCCTCCTCCCAACTCCCCCAAAAGATGGAATTTCCACATTATGATGAGAACTCCATGACAAACTCCGCCTTCTTAATTTCCGAAGCACAGACATTCTACATACTGTAGATTTGAGTATTTCCAAATTCCCAATACTTTTACTTCTACTGCACTATATCTCGGATCCAAATATTGTACTTTTACTCAGATTTGGATCATTATTACAAAACATACCCACTTCAGCCCTACAGTATATGCATTTGTGTACACATTTTAAAACTGAAAGGGCCATTCTGCATAATGAGGACTTTCTAGTATTTTTTTATGCCAATACTTACTTTACTTGTAAAAGAGTATTTCTATATTGCAGTATTCTTACTTTTACTTAAGTAAAACATTTGAGCACTTTGTCCACCACTGTCCATTTCCATACTTTCTCGTTTACAGTAGTTACTGATTGTCTACATTACCGTTGAGCCACCGTGAATCATGCTGCTCTGTCCTGATTGGATGGTCGTCTCCCAGGGTACGGAAGATGGCAAAGTCCCTTCCCATGAAGTCTGCAGATGTGCCAGAGTACAACTCTCCATCTGCCAATGAGAATGCACCGTTGTAATGAATGGCCAACCCCATTTAGAAAATAATACATCTTCAGCCATTGTCAAAAACTCATTTCTCCACCGTTTCGGCCACGGGGCGGCTCGCCGGAACCAGGCTGGCACCCTGGGCGCGTTCCTGTGGGTCCCACCGGGGGGGCCCCACACAGAGTTGCACCACTCAGTTCACACGGGTGTGATTTTTTCTTCACAAAATAATCGTCTATTTTAATAGTGTCCTGGAACTCACACATGCACCGTTTGTCACCCCCGAGCTGCAGTTCATACAGAAGCCAGGTACATTTTCAGGCCTGTTGAGAACTCCATCTCTGGGTTCTGTATGAAGCTCCAGGGTGACAAACTGTGCTTGTGTGAGTACCAGGGCACTATAAAATACAATCATTGGAATGAAGGCAACTAGCTTTCTACCATTCTAGCTGCATTTAACTGTGGGAACCACTGCGAGGGGTGAGGAAAATAGAGAACAGGGGCTATCTATGAAACAATGCAAGGCCAACATGTATGTTGGGAGTCTGGGACAGGATTATATTATATTCAGGGTACAGGGATCACTGAGATCTGCACAAAATAGTACACTTCCTTGAGCCAATCAAGAGATCAAATGAAAACAAAAGACAAGGCTTACCAATCAGGAGGGAGGCGGACAGCATCTTGGGGTCGTAGGGGCTTTTCCCACGTCCGTTCTCGAAATTCGACTCCAGTCTAAAGATGTTGTCCTGATATGAGAAGAGTCAAAGTTCAAAACGAGGCCATCAAAAGCCTATAGATCAGTGGTTCTCAAAAATGGGGTCCTTGGGGGGGGGTCCGTGGCATTATGCATAACAAACTGGGGGTGTTGAAATGCTACAGTATATTTGAGAACCACTGGCCTAGAGTCTAGGTGTCTTCAACGTCTTTCAGGTCAAGGAGGACCCCTTAGCTTAACCGGACCCCCACTAAATATTGCATACATTGTGTTGCAGATTATATCTTTTCATACATTTCAAAGATAGCTTCATAGACTGTGTTTGACAGCACTGCCATTGTGTAGCTTCATGTTAATGTGTAAATCCTTAATACCAAATTCATCTTTGCCACACCGTGTGTGCTTGTAGACCTATTTTCCCCCCCTTAATAGCACACTACCTCTCATTACACACACAACACAAATGCATAATAGAATAACTTCATTCTTTGACAAACTACTTAATTCGGAACAGCGGGGAGTAGGCCTAACCCGGGGCACACTGCAGTGCAGGTACAAGTCCTTGAATAGATTAATGAAGGGGGGGGGGGGGGGGGGGAACCCAGCAGTACCAAAATACGTATAGACCTCTATTTGACATTATGTTACTCTGAATCAATGATTGGCAGCACTATTAAAAACTCTGGAGAACACATGCAGGGCCAATCTACACAGGCAACCAGCAGGAGACACTCACACTGCCTTCAGCCTATTGTCATGACACATGAAAGCATGCTGCTACATTGATTAACCTGAAGGCCTTTATCAAGATGACTGATTCAACTTGCATTTTAAAAGAGGGTGGGGGAGGGGGGGGGGGGGTTCATTTGCACGAGCTTAATTAATGATGGACTGTGAGTCAAGTGTTTTTCACTTCGTACAAAAGGAAGAAAACACACTCCACCAGGACAATGGTGCTTTTGCTTGACAGACTAGAGTCACTAGACTATAGAGCAAACCTTTTGTGGTGTAGGTAGGTGTTGAATAACTTAAATCGGACTATACCTAACCATCCGCCACGGTGTGTGTGTGTGTGTGTGTGTGTGTGTGTGTGTGTGTGTGAGTGCATGTGTGTGTGTGTGTGTGTGTGTGTGTGTGTGTGTGTGCGTGCATGCGTGTCCATGCCATGCACAGTGCAGTCGATAAGAACGTTTGCAAAAGCAGTGTGGAAACTGTGCGAAGGCTCAGCACAGTAAAAACCTGAGGTTCATTGAAAGGGTAATACAATTAAAAGGGTAATCATTGTAAGTGATATAGCTTGGATTAAAAAGAAACGCTATTAGTTAAAGCTCTATTTTCCAAAATAAATTATTGGGTGTTTTTGAGTAAGTTAATTGCGTCTTGGAATCAGCAGAAGGTTCCGGGTTCAGTCATCAATGATTGTTGCTAATCATTTATCAGCTTCAACTTTACAGTGTTCCACTTCTGTGTGCTCATTGATTTGCTTGTTTCATCACTTGCCAATTCACTTCAATTCATATATCATATTCAAGGATACAATCTTGTATCCTGTATGAGAGTTTTCTCTCCTGATTTGAAATGGTTTCTTGACTGAAAATCTATTTTCAGTTTACTACGGAGCCGGAGAGACGGGGCCCGGGTGTGTGTGTGTGTGTGTGTGTGTGTGTGTGTGCGTGTGCGTGCGTACCTCTGCCCTCTTGCCCATCTCCAGGTAGGCACAGATGGGGTGGAAGGCTCCGGTGCCACAGATATACAGGTGTGTCTGGTTGAACGGCTGAAGGACCCGGATGAAGTTAGAACACTCTCTCTGGGGGTGGAAAAAGACACGAGACAAGGAATGAAAATAAGAATAAGAATGTAATACTGTAGGCCTACTATATCCACTAAAACGGCTTTAGGTAATAACCAAAATAGTCTACACACAAACTGGTCCTTTCTGAAGAAAAAAATCACACCTGTGTGAACTGAGTGGTGCAACTCCCCTCTCCCCCTGCCTCTCTCTCTCTGTAAATAGCAAGCAACAGTGCAACACTATCTCTGTTTCTGGTACAATAGCGCCACTTTTGTCCTTACTGGTACTCTAAACATAGTCACATAGGTTAGGACGGACATTGCTGTTCCTTGGAGTGGTTGCACCACTCAAAAAGGACAAAAAGGACATTGCATATAATGAAAATCCATCTGAAACCTTCCTTCTAAAAAACACCAAATATAACATCTTAAACCCTACATGCCGCTCCTTTCGTCCCTCTGCACCAAATCTCTCAGGTGAAAATAGCCAATCTACAACCTCACAGCGTCAAGGTTCAAGGTTGTGCTTTATCGTCTTGTGTACAGGTACATATTAAAGAGTAAAACTATATTTTGTTTGGCTTCCTTCAAACAATGCAGCAGCACATATATAATATAACATCACACAGCAAACGCAGCAAACAAAAGGATAGAAAATAGAGTGCAAAAATAGAGCAAACAAAGAGTTAAAGAGTATATATGTACGTACAATCGTACATGTGCGTGACCCTGTAGTAGCACAATTAGGTGAACTTTGTGGGACAACTTCACAGTAGGCTATAATATGTTCCATAAAGATACAACAAAAATAGTTTAGAAGGGTGCAATTCGAGCTTAATAGTGCGTTTTCCTTTTCCCTGATTTGCTCTGTATCTTATCAGTTCGTTTATGTTTATGTTTGTGAGCTTGTAGATCTGCTATTTCCACAGAGGGACTCTATAGGGTTCATACAGTTTTTTCTATCCTTGAATAAAATGACACACTTCTAACAGAGAAGGAGGAAGTGTATTTAAGATGTAGGGGCTTTCCAGTTGGTTTGGAAACGGAGTATAGCGTTCCAAGGAAATCCCACCTGTAATGTAATGCCCATCAGGCGAGTCCACCTCACATCTCCAACGATCCATATGTTTGCATTTAGCGAGGCTGTTTGGGTTGGATCCCCCCAGCACATGTGTTTGGCCCCAGTGCTGTGAGATCGTTTATTAGAGCGTTAATTGACAAGATTGGTTAATCTTGCCTGACGTATTATTGCCAGAAGTGACGGCTTGATTTGAGCACATATGCTTAAGAGATCAGGCTGTGCACGCGGAATACGCAGAGAACTAATTGTAAGCACACATGCACAGAGGGTCGGGATGAGAAAACACACGATGCGTGCACACACGCATGTGCACGCACGTACACACACACACACACACACACGCAAGTACACACACACACACACACACACACACACACACACACACACATGCACGGATTGCACGTGCACATGCACATGCACACACACACACACACACACACACACACACACACACACACGTAAATACAAAATACAAACACTCCAATTGTATAAGTTATGTTGTATTAACAAACAAATTGGACAAAATTCACACATATGCACACGTATTCTTTTTTATTTCTGCCTGAATTGATAGTTTCAAGTGAAGAGGGAAAGAGGGAAGGGGAGAGGTAAGCAAAGGTCGTCATGAACGGGACTTGAACACGCAACGCGCTGTCAGGCAAAAGCCTATATGTGGCATGCGCCTGGACCACTAGGCCAGCGGGCTCCCCACACACACTTCTGTCCATTTTCTCTCTGCTCGTCTAGCTTACAGTTGCATATCTCTTCAGCCTTGTCCCTCTTACAGGTGCGTTCAGCCGATCGTTGCAAAAACAAAGAGAGACCATCTGGATTCATGCAGTGATGGAAAAAGTACTCTTTTTTTGTTTTTGTTTTACTTAAGTTTACAAGTACTGTACAAGTTCAATAGTCAGAATTTACTTGAATTTACTTAAAGTACTGAAAGTAAAAGTATGCTACTCATTATGCAGAAGGTACCATTTCACACGTTAAAAAAAGAAAGAAAATACTTTGAAAATAACAGATCTACAAGCTCACAACGTAGTAACTAAAGTTTTAAAATAATTATAGTGGAGTAATAGTATAGCCTACAATATTTGGCTCTGAGATGTAGTGGAGTATAGAAGTAAAACTATTGGAAATCCACGCCAGTAAAGGACCCCAAAGTACTTGAGTAAAATGTACGCATAGTTACTTTACAGTACACCACTGGTAAGTTGCGTCTGCACGGCGTTCAGACAGAGCCCTAAATCTCCCAGACATTCCACAGCGATGGCCCGCCAACGTCCCTCCGTGTGTGACAACACTGGATATGAATGGGATCATAAAGTGTAGGGTCAGGTGACAAGTGTTTTCCATCCTGACCTCTGCTACACACATATATTCTGGATCATACCTTTTTCCTGCAATTTGAAATTCACAGACACGACTTATAAACTATAACTACAGTATATGGCCTTTCCCTCTCCCTCTGCCGTTGAACTTCAGTTTGACCTTGTGATCACATCCTTACGCCTTATCCCTGAACGTATTAGCCATTGTTTTACTGTTTGGAAAAAGAAACGTTTAAAAATAGTTCAAATAGGCCTGGGCCATGGCTCAGTGGTCCAGGCATCTTGGCTGGTAATCCGGTCTGGCAGTGTGCCGTGGGTTCGACTCCCGATCCCGACGGCCTTTACTGCATGTCTCCCACCCCCCCCCCCCCCCCATCTCTCTCCCCATTTCCTGTCAGCCCACTGTCTGTCCCTCCATAAAATATATTAAAAAAATAAAGGCGAAAGCCACAAAAAAAAAAGAAGTTCAAATAGCCGATCTACGATCCTAACAGCACTGTGCAGTCACGTACAGTAAAAGCGTGCTATAGTGTTATTTTTTTTCCCTACCTAACTGAGCCTCACTCAAGCATTAAAACACTTCAACGGGTCATGTTATCATTAACCCGCTGTCCCAAGTCCACACAGACCAGAACCAACCAGCGGTTTGACGTGAACCTCAGCTCCAGTGACCTCAACGGCCCCCCCACCCCACCCCCCTGCGTGCACGCCGCGGCTCCGCGCGCCCGCCTGACGCTAATGACTTCACCCTCTGTGCTCCCCTACCGTTGAAGGAGTAAAAAGAAATAACTCCCACTACATCATTCTCACACAGTATTACTGCGCGCAACGTATACCCGCTGCTACCATTCATTTCCCCCTGATGTCAGCCCTGTTTAGGTTTTCTCATGTGGGCTGGGTCCTTCATGCTAGACTCGTTAGCCCTGTGTGCGTGCGTGCGGTAGGTAGGTAGGTAGGTATATATGGGTCGAGCCTATAACGTTGACAGGACTTAAGCCATACGAGTCACTCAAACACGCTTTATGCCCCCAGGTGAAAAATGGTTTCCCTGATCACAGACCATGTTATTATGCCGAGAACCGCTCGCACCGCAGAGGATAAAGGAGTCATTATTGGGTAAAATTAATGACACTCTTTCGGATCGGGAGTAAACCGATGACTTTCCGTGTGTGGTGGAGGGCGGTGGGTGTGCAGAGCTGTGCTCAGTGGGCTTAAACATATTTAGATGAGATGAGTGATTTCAGGTCATATTGAGGTCTGAAATTGAATATGGAAAAATGTGCGGGCAAGGCAGGATTCTTTCTCGTAATAATTAACAACGTACGGAGAAAATTGCCGATCCACAAGCTCAACAAATACAGCACAATGCATTGTGAACTTTTCTGGGACAAAAGGAGCGGACCACCTATTCTGCCACCTATTTTGGACACACCAATTTATTTGTGTATACCAATTTCCCAAAGGTCAAATTAGCCTTCATGATTGTCCCTCAAGAACAGATATACAATTCACATCACTTATGGCGATATCTCTTTTGGCTGCAGTTGAGACACTTTTAAAACCATTTTATCAGCAGAAGGAAATTCCTGTGTAGTTACTGCACTTTGTAGGGCTGTATAGGCCCCTGTGGTATACTATGGTCAACAAAGTATACCGTATAGGGTTAAAGTAGTTAATTTTAGTGATAGCCAAAAATAAGGGTATATTTTGTGAAAGGAAACAATCCAACCCTCCACTGAGAATTCAAATCCTCGCGAATGCTATCTCTTTTAGTCATTTGAGGTTCTTGAATCAAGCGCAACTATCCGAGTCATCGTGTTACACACACGGCCATCACGCCCAAGGAGAGTGATACTGCCTTGAGGCATTTTTGGAACGACGGCGGCTGTTGCATTCGTTCCGCGGCTGGAGAAATCCATCGCTTTGGGAACTCTCGAAATGTTTCAGTTCTAACGTCCTAATCAAGGACTGGCTTCCTGCTGCCGTCCAAGCTCTGGGCTCACTCTCGCTCGCCTCATTTTCAAGGGTAAACATTTTCGCAGCTCACGCAAATACCTCATTGTGCTTCTCCCCGCGCCTGCGGCTGCCAAAACACGTCGCCTTTTCACAAAAGCTGAGGGAGTGGATGAGTGGTTCAGTGTGCAAGCAGCGCCACAGTTCTGTGCATCTGTGTGCGTGTGATGGTGATGGGACGTGCGTGCATGCTTGGGGACCTGTGTGTGTGTTTGCACGTGCGTGAGCGCATGCTTGTGTGTCCTCGTATCACTGATACTGTACAGCCAAATATCCCAAGCCCAATTTAAGAAATAGATATTGCGATAGACAATGTTCCTGGTCGTCACAGGCGATATTGACGTTTCTATGGTAAAAAAAACAACTACATAAATACAGTTAGGCTTTCAATTAGGACAAAACAGTTGCATGTGTGCTTGTCTGATGTGTGCCGTGCGGAAAGTGCAGCAAAGCCTGCCAGTGTTGTCGGACCCCCCGTGGACCCCTCGGTGCTTCAGTGAGCCGACAGTGTAATCGTGTACATCCCTCAGACGTCCTCCCCTCCACACAGTGCAGACTCAGCCAGCCGTGTAATTAGGATCAGCTAGGACACAGGGAGGGCTAACGCAAACATCATTGTATAGAGATAACACGCACACACACACACACACACACACACACACACACACGCGTGCATGCATGCTTGCAAACAAAACGGATGTAAGAGAACATATATGCAGTACGTGCTCCGCCAAACCCTATAAAACACTTTTAGCCTGATAGAATCTCAAACAATACCTCCCACATCAATATGCCAGTAGTGTGCATCCACGCACGCACGCACGCACGTACATGCACAGACAACAGAATAAGCGCTGAGGTGTTGTTTCTTCTGTCCTTGTGCCAGTGTGGCACATTGCGTGTTCTGTGAGTGTGTTCTGACCAAACAACTGTAACGCAGCAGGTGGACGGCCCGGGGGTCCGGACAGCGGACATCGTCTCCCCAGGGGGGAGAATGTTCTGCCAGAACACGGTGCACAAAAACAGCCCACTCCCATGATCACCTGCAACTTCTTATACCACTGCACACTTTTTACTCTGAGATCCTACTGTATATGCCTATACTTTATTGACTGGTGTCCCACAGAGGTCTACTAGGCCAGCTATATAAAAACAGCTACATGAAAACAATACTTACTAGATCGATTACTTTCTCTGAATGTTCACCCCCGTTAATAAGCGCTAAGTCCACAAGAACTATAGGCGGCTGTTGCCACGACAATGGACAGCAGCGCGACACCACAGCATAGCATCATTGAACCATAAAGGTGGACGACTGGAGACGAGAACCAGACAGAGTTAACACGAGCACAGGAAACAGTTCTCATATCTTCAGCTCAAGGATAGATCACCTCGTGCATTCCTATAGATAACCAACGGAGCCAAGTTGGTCAGAAGCATATACAGGACATAATCTAGACTCTGCAGTGGAGCCCTTGATTACAGCCGTCGTTTGGCAAAAAACTATAGGCGAATCTTCTGCAAACATAGGCAAAAAGAGCAGTTCTACAAGCTGGCAACATGATACAAATGCCACCCAATACCAATTGTAGATCAGCTATTTTTGTAAATTGCCATACAACAAAGTACAGTATAGGGTTTAAGTGGTTAAAGAGGATCTATTATGAGCATTTTGAGCTGAAGTCTTATACCAGAAAGTGGCGCTCTGCAGAGCGCAGATCAACGTTTCTCTCCTATTTTCAGCATGGAATTGTGGACAAAAACTAACTTTAGTTTTGGGTCTGAGAGACTAAACCGGTGGTCCATGGCTCAAATGCAGAATAAATGGTGGGCCCTCCCCTGGTATCAAAATGGTTGAAAGAGCACCCACCAAGTTTGGTAGGCATGATAAAGCTATGGTGAATATTAAAGCTACATGCGTAAGCATATCACAACATTGTCTGCCCGGTGGTAAGGTAATTGAGATCTATCATCCCACCAGTCCAGGATTGATTTAAGCATGCAATAGCAAAAGAATAAAAGCTCATTTGCATCAATAGGCTAAGGCTATAATGTCTCAAAAGCAAGGAATAAATTTATTAATCAGAGCACGTGAAAGTATCCTGTCAAAATCAGCAGGGGAGATATAGAAACAGCTGTTTGTGTCTCGTCTCTCTCCCTCTTTCTTTCACTCTCTCCCTCTCTTTATTACGCTCTCTCCTTCTTTTTCTTCCTCTATCACTTTCCAATTCTCTCTTTCTCTGCTGTTGAATTAACACTGCGTAAAATTGATAGTTGGTTTTGCGGTTTATCTGAGAATCGGAGATGATCTTGTTGAACAGAACATGTTAATATCATAATAATGTATTTTCCTACATAGCTTATTTTCATAATGTATCCAAAACCCAATGCAAAAACTCAGCTGGAAATCTGGGAGCCCACAGCATCACTAGATCACAAGTCCAAGGCAAACCCAACATTCTTCAGTACGGTACATCACATATTTACTCAGGTCCAAGTCATCGGGAGAAATACGCAGGAGTTTTTGACATAGTAACATTTAAATAAATCGTGATGTGTGCTTGGATTAGTTGTCAGAACACTGGGGTGGGGTGGGGGAGGTTGGAACTTACCCCAAGGTCTTTCCCTGCCCACTTGCATTCATCACGCTTGGAGGGCGTGGCTGGCCATGCAATCTGCGGGAGAAAGAGAGACAGACAGATTGAGTTATAACTATATTATATTTGGTGGCGAAGGTGCAATGTTACACATCTCTGTTTATACATTTGCAAACTGTAGTAGGCCTGATATCTTTAATTGTACATATACATGTCTTAGTTTGGATGTAAACGTATGTTTCCCATGCCAAGGGACCCATTGAGGAGAAAAGACAGACAGACAGACAGACAGACGTAATAGGAGCTACAGTACAATAGCAGCGATGTGCAGCCATGGCCCACGGAGACCCTCAGCCCACAGCCGGGGGACGCGTGCTCACAATCCATGCAAAGCGAATCACAACAAACCGCAGCAGAGGAGAGAGTGTGTCATGTTGTTGTTCGATGGAAGAGAAGCAGAGTCCGTGACTCAGCGGCGTGGAGGATTCATAATTCCATGGGAGGGACTAGGTTCTGTCACAACCATCAACCGGTTCATTTCAAACTCAATGTATATTTATGAGTTCACCAACGTAAGCAGTGTCATATTGCACACTTTCGTAGTTTGTCGGTACTTGTCTTTTCCTTTTGGTATAATTATGGTCAAGGGCTGTCTCCTGTTTTTCCTCTTTCCCTTTTCCTCCAATTATGTTAATTCCCCAATTTTTCCCCCCACATTCATGTAATCTTTGTCACTGCCAAGCCCTACAGTTGGGGAGGGTGTAGACAAGCACATGTCTCCTCTGATATGTATGATTTCACCGGCCACTTATTTTCACCTGACAGCGAGTTGGAAATGGTAAATAAAATGGTAAATGGTGAATTAATATAGCGCTTTTATCCAAAGCACTTTACATAGATGCATTACATTCACCCATTCATACACCGATGGCAGAGGAAACCATGCAAAAAGGGTTTAGAGTCTTGCTCAACGACACTTCGACACTAACTCTGGGGGAGCCCGGGATCGAACTGCAATAATATAAGCAATAATATGTCAAATGGCTTTTTTTTTGTATTCTTTGGTATTCTCAAAAAACTTGAGTCTCTGTGACACATCTAGGGGCCATAATCTGCATTCAAAGATGTTCCTAGAAGCTTTGTCATTGGTCGAAAAGGTTAGGGTTAGGTCGAAATGACTAACCAATAAGGAAGTAGACAGGCAAATCGACCAATGACAAAGCTTCTAGGAAAATATTTGAATGCAGATTGCAGCACCTACAGTAGATGTGTCACAGAGACTACATTTTTTGGAAGCGTTTTACCCATTGCTGGCTGTCTGAATACTGAATACCCCCCCCCCCCAAAAAAAAGGTCATTAAAATTTGACATAGTATTGCTTATAGCAGCTTTAATTGCCATTACTTTAATTTCCTTGGTATTGTCGAGCTGGGGGCCGATCCATTTCAGTATAGTTCCTTTTCCTTCTCTGTTGTGTCCGTCATCTGCTTAGTTGAGGTCAGTGATGGGTTGTACTCGCTTCCTCGTCTTAATTGGGACCCGTGTGAACCCCAGCGTTTCCTTCCAGCTGCCACTGATTGTCAGTCTCACACACATAAAAAAAAAACACCTAGAAAGGCAAGGGCCCAAACGTAGGCCTATACTGCTCTCTCTAGCGCCCCTCAAAAACACCAAAGTACCGTCCCCAAACCAATGCTGTAGGGCCTACAGTATAGCACATGGACATTTTGGAAAGCAACAGCATTGTCAGTTGTCACAAATTGTATAAACTAGCCCTTACCCGTTGTGAGATACACTCGTCACTAAAAGAGTGTTGTAAAAAAAGTTGTAAAAAAATAATAATGCAGGGATTTGACTGTTTATGTCATACTGGAGGAGACTAAATGTTACGCATCATTAGACATGTCCTGGGACCTGGTTTGCACAGAACTCTAGTCTGCACGGCATTTTTGCCGTTGTGGTCCAAAGACGTCGTTGCCATTTAGGAAAATTAAGAAGTTGATCTTATTGTAATTCATTTAATTGCGGCCGTAAATAAATGTTTAGTCGTAACTCAGCGCCATTGGCAATGAGGCGCTCTCTCTCAATGTGTTCCCGAGGTATAAATAAAGGTTGATGATGATGATGATGATATGATATTGTTTATTTCTCTTAGATGGGTGTTTCCATATACAATTTCAGACTGAATGCTTAAATGTAAGTTTGGGGTCAAAACAGAAACACAATGTCAGACTGAATGCTGAATGCTTATAGAAATGTAAGTTTGGGGACATCAGCACCAACAGCTAGAGCTGGGACGGATATATCAGCCGTTATTTGATTTCAAGAGATGACATCGGTATTGGCCCACGTGTCCCGTTTTAGAACCACTTTCGCCATTTTTGAACATTTTTGAATAGGTTAGGTTAGGTCATGTGTTTATGTTTATCGAAAAGTCATTTGCGTTCATTTTGATCGATTTTTGCTCATACATATATATTTTTTCTATTTCTTTGACAAAATATGGGTAAAAAAACATCGGTAATTGGCCAAAAATAAATAAAAGAACAGCCAAAAATCTGGCATGGGACGAGTTTCTTTCTGAATCCCACACAATGTATATTTCAGTACTTCCACTCGTCTACTCGGGTTTTGCAGCCCGCAGGCAAGTCCATGTCAATCTGTGTCTCAATCAGATAAAATGGATGTTAACACACACCAGGTGGAGTAATGGAATTATAAACAAGCCTCCACCCGGAGAGACAGAGAGGGAGGCAGGGAAGGAAGAGGAGAGAGGAGAAGAGCTAGGGTATAATCGACTCCAGAGGGACCAACGAGGCATGGTGGAAGCATGGAGAAGTGAGGAGAGGAGAGGAGAGGAGAGGAGAGGAGAGGAGAGGAGAGGAGAGGAGAGGAGAGGAGAGGAGAGGAGAGGAGAGGAGAGGAGAGGAGAGGAGAGGAGAGGAGAGGAGAGGAGTGGAGAGGACATGCAACTTAATGAGCTGAATGTGAGTCCCACCTGCTTGTTGTCTCTGTTGATGTTGACGAGGTCCAATGAGAAGATGTGGTCCTCGGCTCCGACCAATAGCCTCCCTCGCTCCTCGTCCAATAGGAAGGCGTCGTAGCTGGAACTGTTGGCCAAGCCGGTGAATGTGACGAGGTTGCCGGAATCTAACATCTCTGTGTGGGTGTGTTTGAGAGGGAGAGAGAGAGAGAGAGAGAGAGAGAGAGTTAATTAACCAATTTCAATCTGTCCCTATTTTGTGGCGTGGCATTAGACGATGTGAGCTGAGCTTTGAATGCACTTACTGTAATACTCCTAATCGGACAGCCTAAATTAACATAATTTACCTTCAGGGTTACGATTTTGGGAAATTTGACCTAGACTGGAAACAAGCCAATGTAAATAACTGACATACAAGTGAATAGATTATATAAAGAAACACACAAATAATCATAAGAAATTATTCTAATGAACAAAATAACTCATTGTGTACGAGAGTGAATGAGATGGTATCTATTACTAGCTGTTTTATGCCAAAGATCAAATATATCTCTGTTAGTAGCATTTGTCGTTTTGTACAGCTGTGCATTCCTCTGCAGAACACACGCACACGCACACACAGACACAGACACAGACACAGACACAGACACAGACACACACACACACACACACACACACACACACACACACACACACACACACACACACACACACACACAGTAGGGTCTAGCGTGAGACTTCTGAGGAGAACACAGCATGACCCAATCAGGAGTCACAGTTCAGATTGTTCAGCCGTGTGATTGGCTGAATAATTCATTGGCAGAACAGGGCCACAGGGCCCAAATCTCTCTCTCTGCGTGTGCGTGTGCGTGTGCGTGTGCGTGTGTGTGTGTGTGTGTGTGTGTGTGTGTGTGTGAGAGAGAGAGTATTTATGACTGCACACATGCAGTTCCAGCCAGAGCAGAATGAACAACGAACCACAATATTTCATTATTTCAATGTTGTTTACCAGACAGTGTTTTTCACTCACTGTGACAGTGTTTCCTTTGCACTGGCATCAGTAAAACCATGCCTAAAGCTAAGCCTAACATCAGTAAAACCATGCCTAAACCTAACATCAGTAAAACCATGCCTAACTTAACCTCAGTTAAACCATGCCTAACCTAACCTCAGTTAAACCATGCCTAACCTAACATCAGTAAAACCATGCCTAACTTAACCTCAGTTAAACCATGCCTAACCTAACCTCAGTTAAACCATGCCTAACCCTGACCTCAGTTAAACATGCCTAACCTAACCTCAGTTAAACCATGCCTAACCTAACCTCAGTTAAACCATGCCTAACCTAACCTCAGTTAAACCATGCCTAACCCTGACCTCAGTTAAACATGCCTAACCTAACCTCAGTTAAACCATGCCTAACCTCAGTTAAACATGCCTAACCTAACCTCAGTTAAACCATGCCTAACCTCAGTTAAACATGCCTAACCTAACCTCAGTTAAACCATGCCTAACCTCAGTTAAACATGCCTAACCTAACCTCAGTTAAACATGCCTAACCTAACCTCAGTTAAACCATGCAGAACCAAAACAACACTTGATTTTTCTTGCCGTGAAATGGGAACCAATGTGGGCATGTCACTCAGCTTGGAAGATGCAGATGCGATATAAACAATGGCAAAAAAACGTCATCAAAAAAGAAAAGGGAAATTGTATCTGCCATTGTCAATTAGCCCTTCACTAAATCCCACCCCAAAACGCAATTGTCCAATGCCAATCCAAATAGTTTAGCAACGGTTGCTATGCAGGTCAAGCTTTCTTCGCTGCTAACGTGCCTATTGGACAAGGATGGGTTGGGGAGTGACTTAGTGAAGGGATAATTGAAATGGACAGTTCAACCGATCATATTCAACACATTGCTGGCCAGGCGTGGAATCAAACTTGGTTGCTTAAAACTGGTGCTCAAAACTGGTGGAGACACGGTTCACAGCTGGTTCAGTGAAAGCACCAAGGTTCCAAAAACTAGAACGGAACCAGTTCTAGAACCAAAGTTCTTTTGGTGTAAAAGGGACCTGTGATGACCAGGTTCTGCAGTGTAGAACAAAGAGAAGCTAGTGGAGTGGAGTACAGTAGAGCTGAGCCAGTAGCATGCCGTGGAAAAGCCAAAGGTCATCGTCAGCCAACGGCCACTTCCTTATGAAACACTCCGTTAAACTTCAATGACATGGGTTTATTATCCCTGAACACCTGAAGGTGGTGGCACACTGCCATACAGGTTATATATTAACAGCCACCGTTAATTGACACAGTTAACTGCGTCAAGGTAGGTCAAAATGTAGTTTTTGTAGTCAAAATTAAAAAATAAATAATTTTCAGTAGCAGATCCACAAACTCAAAATGCGCTTCGAGCTTGCGGATCTGTTACTTTTGATGCTTTTGTGTGACACTGTAGTATGATCAAGTAGGGCTTTAGATTCATGAAAAAACACAAAGTTAACATCGCCCGCATCGTATTGGAAATTGGAAATATACTAATACCTCAATTGTACTTAATTACAGTACTTAAGAAAATGTACTTTCCACCACTGTACGTCACAGTCCCGCCCCCTTTCAGAACGACGAGGGCACCAGGAAATAATAACCCCATTCATTTTTCCCATAGACGTTCCCAAAAGTATTTATTCAGAGACATTTAAGCCTGTCTAAGACTTGACAAATCATGATAACCACAAAAATAATTGGATGGATATTGTCATGATTTGTCAACTCGGCTGTTGTCTTTGTCCGAGACTTTAAATGTCTTTAAGTAAATGTACTTTTGGAAACGTCTATGGGGAAAATTAATGGGGAATTATTTCCTGGTGCCCTCGTCGTTCTGAACCCTCCAGGTCATCAGCGCAGCTCATCTCAGAGCCTCAGTCATTCATCAGCCTCTCTGGCGTGCGTTACACACACATGATCACATGACATGGAATAAACACCGCAGTCGCACAAACATGAACCTGAACATACAGACCAGCAAATGTGTACAGTAGATAAGCAGGCGCACACGCGCACGCACACGCACACACACACACACACACACACACACACACACACACACACACACACACACACACACACACACACACACATACACATACACATACACATATACATATACATACACATACACACACACACACACACACACACACACACACAGAGTGGTCTTGTGGTGATTGAAGGGCTGCTATACAGCAGCCATCTGCAGCCACTCAGATAGGGAGAGAGGTCTGAGCATCTGTGACTCCAGAATGGAGAGGATTGATAGAGGGGATGATGATGATGATGAAGACGGATGGAAGGATGGAGCGACTCTGTCCCGCCCTCCTCCGTCACAAGCCCTCACCAGTGGTCCTCGAACCCCAGATTGATATGCATTTGGCCGTGGAACCCCCCCCCCCCCCCCAATTCGAAGAGAGTCCGTGCCAGGGACCCGCATGAGAGAAGATTTAGCAACATTTCGTCAAGGTTTTGGCGACGATTTCCGAATAGCTGACAAATAAAATAGGCCTTTAAGTGTTTCGGACTGTTTCTCATTTTGCAGGGGAACCCCCCTGCATGGCTGGAACCTTCTAGTGTTGATTTCGTTGATTAAAACTATGACGAACTGAGGAAATCTAAATGCTAAAGTAAATAAAAACTAAGCTACGATGATTAAAACTATATTTACAATTTCGCCAACAAATAAAAACTATAGATGAAAATGTTAGGAAGGGACTAAGGACAAGAGATCCAGTATAAGTAAAACCCACAAGTAATTTTACACTTGGTCACATGCTGAAAATAGCAGATGCGACGCGTTGTGAGCTTGTAGATCGGCTATTTTCAGCAACAGGTGGCAAAAATGTGACTCAAACTAAATGATAACTATATATTCACGAGACTAAACTAAAAGTAACTCAAATCAAGATTTGCTGTCAAAATCAACCCCTCCGCCACCCCCACCCCCCTACCAAGACCCCCCACGGTGGTGCCCGGGCGGACGCCCCACATTGAGATCCAGTGGGGAATAGAGGACTGAGGGACGAGGCGGTGGTGAAGGGCTGGACTGAACGCTCCCCCGTGGCCGTGGGTTACAGGCCGAAGAGGAGAGGGCTGTGAGGGGGTGTGGCCGTCACCCAATAAAGAGGGTCGCAGCTCATCTGTGTCAGAGTGCAGTGTGTGGGGGTCGGGAACTCAACACAGCATGTTTTCCATCGACAAATGAAAACCCGGGTGGAAACTTTAATGTACCTTTATTTTCTTTTGACCCGCAAAGTTTAAGAGGGGGTCTTCGGGGATTAGAGCTTTTTATTCCCCACTGACGAATCAGACGTGACATCCCACGGCCAGGAAATGAGTTAGGGAAGTAAGGAAAAGAGATTTACAGTCGACATCATGCCTGCAGGAGAGCGTCTTGTGTTTCATCTACGAAAGTCACAGAAAAAAGAGAGAAAGATAAATGCATGATTGTGGCCTTGTGCCAAAGTAGGCATTTAGAACGCAGAGTACTCCTCAGTACTAAAGTGATGTTTTTGTAAAAAAAAAAAAAAACATCTCGATAATAATCATTGCTTCAAAATGTTTGTTCAGTAACAGCTAGGGGTCTCCCCGTCTCTTTAGTAAACACGCAATAAATAACTCCGGTCGGCAAGACTGGGATACCAATTCTATTCCATCAGGAGAGAGAGAGATCCCCACAAAGATCATTCTCAGCTTCAATTGTACACTGTTCTGTACCAATTGTATATTTAATTTCTCTCTCTTTCTTTCAGCAGGAGAGAGAGACACACACACCGGATTTCGGAAAGGGGGCTTTAGAACTAATTAGTGTGAACTAAAACCATGCAGGCTTTCTGCCGATGTGGTTAATTCTGGCCATGCAAGGTTTGGTATCATGTATGGGTTCGTTCTCTCTCTCCTGCCTGCTATAACTAAGGAGCTGTAAGGTTCGATACTTGGCCTGCTCATTATTTCCCTCTACACCACACCTCTTTGCCGAAAATTGCATATCTATCTAAGCTCAAAACACGTGACCTCTATGCAGTGACACTGGTACACAATAGGTCCTTTAAGATGTGATCCTTATATAGGCCTAATGTTTTTCGTATGATGAATTGTGGAAAAAAATCCGATCTACAAGCTCCACAATGCATCACCAAAACAGGGACGCCAGGTTGAAAGTCAATACGGGTGAGCGAAGGGAATTATGAGGAAGTGGACAATATTTTCAATGCTCACTCTATTTCCAGTCAGGGGAGACTAACTTCTCTTTCCTTCAGTGTCCTGAGAGAAATAAGAAACCAGGTCTATGAAAACAAGCCCAAAAGAAGCGACTAGGCTGCGGCTAATTGAATGGTATCAGGTATGGTCGCCCCTAAACCATCTCGCCCCTCGATTTTTGCCACCGACCTCACGCCGACCGCTCAGTGCCGCGGTTCTTGTATTCTTCATCTTGTTTTACTGAGAATAAAGTTAGAAATAAGTTTAGGGTTAGGCATAGTTTTACTGGGGTTAAGTTTAGGTATAGGGTTCGGTTTATCCATAGCTTTACTGAGGTTAAGGTTAGGAATAAGGTTAGGTTTAACCGTTTAAGCATAAATGACTTAGGTTACTTTAGGAAAACCAGGCCGAGCAGTTCCGCCGGCTGTACGCCCGGGGTTGGTAAAGGGGCGACTCGCGTTGGGGGTCTTTCCTTGCCATGACAATGTGTAAGAACCACTGGTTTAAACAACAATAGGAAAGCAACTACACTTTAGAAACAAGTCACCCCCTGCAAAAAAATGCAACCCACGACTACGACAACAAGCAACTTGTCAACACTGCTTTATCCTTGGCGTTTTGGCTCGTCGACACTGCCTGGCAAAAAAAACAAAACAAAAAAACGCACACAGGCCAACCTGTGCGGAGCTGAACCGGGGAGCAGCCCAGGAGGAATGCTGCTGCAGCCCAAACACAGCCTCCTGAACCGGGGAGCAGCCCAGGAGGAATGCTGCTGCAGCCCAAACACAGCCTCCTGAACCGGGGAGCAGCCCAGGAGGAATGCTGCTGCTGCTGCAGCCCAAACACAGCCTCCTGAACCGGGGAGCAGCCCAGGAGGAATGCTGCTGCAGCCCAAACACAGCCTCCGTCACCGAGGTCTGTCACGAAAGGTTTCCCCTCGATGGGCCGAAGGGAAAACACACGCACATATTTCAACACGGCGGTGATCTCTGACAAGAGGCACGGTGGCCTGCACGCACGCACGCACGCACGCACGCACGCACGCACGCACAGAGGGGCCTGTATATATCTGCTGGGATCTGCTGTTAAGAGAAGCAGAGAACTGGGGCGTGAACACCTTAAGGACCTCCAAATTCAACACTGCCACGCTCAATGGCACGCGTGCACACACGCATGCACACACACGGCAGATGTATTATACAGTACATGAATTCAGCAGTTTAGCAGCACTGCTCCGTCTCAATACACCCTGACACCATGACATGAATATATTAACACTGAACTAAACGCTTGTACCCCATCCACTCCCCTTCACACACACACACACACACACACACACACACACACACACACGTGTGCGCACAAACATACGCATGCCCCTCTTCCCAGACAGACTTGTAATCCAATCAGGATTTCTGCTTATGCAGCATGAATGGTGGAAACACTCAGCATGTTCGCACACGCACACGCACACACAAACACACACAAACACACACACACTGCAGCTTCTGCACAACTGTAACATAGAATTGCGGGCACGGGGACTGGGGGAGAGACATTAAAAAACATGGAACTGTGCACGTACGTGTCGTGCACATACATGCATGGCTTGCCGCGCTCACACACACAAAATCTGCTTACACCGACCACACCCTGTCCTGGACACACTTAAAACACACACATACCTATGACACACACACTCACCTACAATACACAGACCTCTCTCTTGTTGCAGACCTCTGACTGCCTTGCTTCACTCACACTTACCTTTTCACCCATAACCACACACACACACACACACACACGCACACACACACACACGCACACACGCACACCCTCCCAATCATTTGGAAGGGAGCTCAGCAGCATGTGCGGTCTTTAGCTATGTGGTTACCACTGGAATCATCGAAGCTGCATGGATGTGTGTGTGTGTGTGTGTGGGTCTGCGTGCAAGCGTACATGTGCTTGTGTGCTATAGCCTAAGATTTTGACTTTCGTAGATGGATTTATCGATTCTGACATTTCCAATATACGAGAGTCTAAGCCTTCATTACCCGGTCTTCGCGGACCTAGAATTGTTCAAATTGTACAAATGCTAAATCTAAGGTGCTTACATTGCTGCCCCACTTCTCGGGTTGATTTGCGATCTACATTTAAAACCTGCGTTGTTTTCAATTAAAGTGTTTTGATCCACTCTGTCTCGGAATTCGGAATCTGTCATCCATCTTGGATCTGTCCTCCATTGTAACTGTACAACAGCGCCCCTGGTGGTCAAGGTTGCGCCGCCAGTTGCACTCATTGGGGAGATGAGGAGAGATCCAAGATGGATGACAGATTCCGAGACAGAGGATCAAAACACTTTTTTAAATTGAAAACGCATCTACGGCTTAAACGCAGATCGCAAGTCAACCCGAGAAGTGGGGCAGCAATGTAAGCACCTTAGTAGATTGAAAATGTCAGAATCGATAAATACATCTACGAGAGTCTAAATCTTAGGCTATGCGTGCCATGCGCGTACGCACGTACGTTTACACTGTTTTCCCTGTGTTAATTTGCATACTGTGCACGGTGCACGGCGCGTATATATCACAACAATCGCTCTGCATGTTTTTGTCTTCTGTGTCTGTACTCCGTGTTCAAGGACGAACCCTCCGAATTGGCCAAACACGAGTGATTCATCCGAGCTGAATCCTCCCCTGACCCTCTGCCATGTGTTACGGCGTTATGGAAAAATGAGCTCGCCTCTCGTCTTGACGAGGGCCCTCGAATACAAGAGAGAGAGAGAGAGAGACACATTCACATCTCGAGTGGTAATTGTCTGTGGCGAGTCTGCCGCTCTCCAGAGGTGTTGTAAGCTCCCACGCGCCGACAGCACACACAAAAAGTGTCATTTGCACTTATCGTTGGTGCACTGGAGAAAATAGCGGATTTACAAACTCACAATTCGCCGCAGGGAGCTGTGAGCTTGTAAATGTGTGATTTTTCGCTTAGCTGTGCGACGCGGCCTGCAACCGTACAAACCATGCAGGCCATTTCAATTCAATTCAAAGCAAGTGTCAAAAAATAAGAAAAACAATTTAAGAAAAACAGTACATTAAAGTAGGCTACAGTGTGTGTGTGTGTGGGGTGGGGGGTCCTGTGTACCTGGATACCCAAGCAGGGAAACTGTATAAACTGTATGTGCAGTAGACTGTATAACAACGTACTGTACAACATGTACCTGTTCAATTCATACCGCCAGCCAACTGACTTTTCTCCACAAAGAGCTAGCAGGAGGTGTGTGCGTGTGTGCGTGTGTGCTCATGGGCGTGCGCACTATAGGGCTCCTTTCACTTCTAAAATACAGCTGTGTGGTCGCATGTTTTCTTTAGATACGTGTGTGTGTCTGTGTTTAATTTTTTTGTATTACTATACTTGTGAGGCCCAACTTGTTTGTTTGTGTGTGTCTCTGTTTCAACACAGATGCTATGTGAGGGTGTTTGAGTTTGTGTCCCAAAAAACAGAAACAGCGATCAGAGAAACCAGCACACAAGAATGCGCACGCACGAATGTGCACGCACGCACGCACAGTAACTGCAGTGTACTGTATATAGTCAGTAGAGTCAGGAAAGCACTTTGAAAAACTTGAAAGGCAAAGAAAATGGCAGCCGAGAAATAATTGGAACGCGTGGAATTACACATGTTTATCTTTCGAGCACAAGCTGGCTGGCTGCAGAAAAAGCACTGTGCTGCGCTGCTGTCATGTCGCCAACGTTGGGGTTTGGCTTGGCACGTCACCCTCCCACTGTCTGTCTTCTCTTCTCGCTGTGTGGCGCGGCATCTCGCGGCTCTCACGCCAACCTCCACAACCGCACACTCAGAACACACAGGTGTCGGGCGGTCGGTCGGCTGGGGGAAAGCAAGGCGAGTTGATGCCGCCATTGGAAAATTTGCAGAAAGATTTGCTTAACAAAGTGTCTGAAAACTATATCCTAAAAAGCCTCAAGCTGGTCTCTTTGGGCGCTTTTCCCCACACATCTGGCTCTCTGTTGCTGGGTTCACACAACAAAACACCAAAACGGCCTATCGTGCCTTCTTGGGACAGAATGTGACAACAGACGTCCAATCTGGTGCCGTCTCTGGCCACTTCCACACTCCAGGAATATGGATTAAGTGCATGGTCTCAAACCCAAAATGTTAAAGGGTGACGCTCCGCCAAAAAACGAAAAAAAACGAAAAACGGTTGAAACGACGGAGGGGAGAGTCTAAAGCGGACCTCAGAAGCCACGAGAAAGACCGCCGAGCGGGCGTCAGCCGTTCAGTGGAAGCAGGTCTGCTTTAGCCGAACTCCGTGTCGTTCGAGTTACATGTGTGCCGCTTCAGAACTTCACATGTCCTTCAGAACTTCACATGTCCTTCAGAACTTCACATGTCCTGCCGTTGGCGATGCAGAACATTGTCAGTGAGAAAGGTGGGGCATTTGCCAAGGTGTTATATATTAATTATATTAAGAATCCCTGAATAGATAGTGTTCCTCTGCTGGAAGTGTGGAGGAGAGACTCTTATTTTCAGTAGCAAATCAGTGAATAAAACCTGGGGAAAACCAGAAAAGATCAGGGAAGCGTGAAGAGTTGGAATGGCGCATGTATGTCCCAGCATGAATTGAACATAAATGACACATACTGTGGCTTGCGGAGTGAGTTCAGTCAGATATACTCGAGGGGCTCAATCAGTGTTATGCAAGTCACCCAAATGTCATTCGCTGCATGCCGTGGCAATCAGCTTCCTCTGCATATGCGTTCCTGGTGTTGTTATGCACTTAATTCCACCACCACCCCAGCACCACCAGTCCGGTGGGCTCTGCTATTTCTGTTCCCCACGGGGCTGGGTTGTTATTGTATATCCATCTCCCTGCTCTTAATGTTTAACGATGGTGTTAAATTATTTGACATAAATCAAAGCAACCAAATCAACGGCAGCTTGGACTCTTCTCAGCGCGGTGGGGCGTCAATCTGACATTTTTGGTTTCACCATTCCCACCTCCCTTCTTCTCCTCCTCGCCACACTATTCCTGCTTGCAAAAAACGGAACGTGTGTAGGAATATCTTTCTCACTCCCACAGACGGATGAACACTTTATGCCGGCAACGAGTGCGCTGAGCAACACTTCAACGGCGACTATTTTACAAGAATTTGTTTTATAGCTTTTGTCGCTGCTTGTGTGACCAAAGCATCTCTCTCTCTCTCATGCACACACATGCACGCACACACACACACGCTTTTGGCATTGCCATAAGTACAGTCGCAGGTGCGGGTTGGTTGCCGTGGCAACAGTCGGTAGCAACACAGGCTGGAACTCTCGTTGGGCTCCCGACTTGACTGACAGCTCTGACAGGAAGGAAGTGCGTTATAGTTTCCTGTGCACCCTGGGAGGCTCAACCCCGCTCAGACACGGCACGAGAAATGAAGACAAGCACTTACTGTGTGATTATTAAGCACTTGAACCTTCCACGTCTCTATTCTGCATGGGGCACACACTTGGCAAAGAATAACTGACCTACAAGCTCACAAGGCGTCTCACCTATAGGATATTGAGCCTTGGGGTGACCTCAGTTAAACTATATGGTGGCTTAATGTTTTTCAGCCCATGCAAGGACCCCCTAATAGCTGAGAGAGAGATGCAGGCGGTTATACATGTTGTATAACATTGTGTTGCAGATCAAAACCTTTCCATAGATTTCATACAGTATAATATATATCTCTGGTCCATCTCCTTAAGGGTATGTTACTCTCGCCTTCCTGCCGCTGAATGAAGACTGCACAGCCTGGACTATCAACATATCTCAATATTTGTGATATAGGACTGACTAAAACTAAAATTGCTGTCGAAATCAACACTGGTGACAACTGAGAACTTTAATCCATACAGGCCTACACCAGTGGTTCCCAAACCTTTTCATATCAAGGACCCCCAAAATTATACTAATTGGCCCACGGACCCCCTGCATAAGAGAAGGTTTTTTACGGCTCCAGCAGTGGTTTCATTTCATTTCACGGGCCCCATGCAGGTTTGACCTGAATCAGGCTTTGATGGCATTTCTATGTCTGGGACCCCAATGTATATTGTTGTAAAATCACTGCTAATTTAACTCTGAGCAACCAAAGCTGGAACTCTGAGATGGAACCAAATGGACCTTGGTTCCATTCCATTTGTACACTCTCAGAATTACAGACCAACAAGGGTCCATTTGGTTCAAAACTATCATCTAGCTGGGGACCCCCTGGAACTCCCTCAAGGACCCCTGGGGGTCCCCGGACCCCACTTTGGGAACAACTGTTACACGCCAATGGGAAATGGGCGTGTCGTGTCATGTAGCAAAACTGTTGTAGTCCAGAGAGCTCCACGTTCCACCGACGGGGCGAGAATCTGCAGCCTAAACAAGGGAGAAATGCGACCACATCCTAAACCCCAAGAAGGAGGGTCACTGTGTGATGAATGTCACCATGCAGTCCTACACACTGCTCCTCTCCTCCCTGACTGAATACCAGATCAGAGAGAGAGAGAGAGCAGGGGGAGTGATAATAACAGGGGAAGAGATGGAAGAGAGAAAGAAATACAGACATACATCCATAAAAAAATATTCACTCAGAGAGAGTGATGGCGGTAACGCACACAAACGAGCACGAGCACGTGCACACACACACACACACTCTTTCCAGCAGTCCCCAGCACCACAGAACGG